>NC_139222.1:249312747-249775247 GCF_055691185.1 Crinia signifera
TTGAGAGTCATGGAATGTGCGAGGGCGTATAGCTCACAGACACTGTCTAGTTAGAGAGTCAAGTAGGTCGACACCAAAAGTTAAACATACATAAGTTAGACATTGCCAAAAGTTAGACATGCATTATTTAGACAATGACAAAAAGTTAGACATGCACTAGTTAAACATTGACAAAAGTTAGACATTGACAAAAGTTAGACATGCATTAGTTAGACAATGACAAAAGTTAGACATGCATTAGTTAACTATTGCCAAAAGTTAGACATGCATTAGTTAGATATTGCCAAAAGGTAGACATGCATTAGATATTGCCAAAAGTTAGACATGCATAAATTAGACATTGCCAAAAGTTAGACATGCATTACTTAGACAATGACAAAAAGTTAGACATGCATTAGTTAGACATTGATAAAAGTTAGACATGCATTAGTTAGACAATGACAAATATTACACATGCATAAGTTAGATATTGAAAAAAGTTAGACATGCATTAGTTAAACATTGACAAAAGTTAGACATGCATTAGTTAGACATTGACGACAAAAGTTAGATATGCATTAGATCAACAGTGACAAAAGTAATGACACAAGTAAAATGTCGACATGGAAAATCAATATGTGTACATGGGCACCGTATAAGTGTACTGCTGCGCTCGTCATGGTGCCAAGTGCCCTATTCTATGCTCCTTCAATGCCCACTGGGATGGTAAAGTATGAACAAGTCAGTTTGAAAACAAGTTGGTTGTAGGCATATTGAGTAACTTTTGTCAACGTCTAACTAATGCATGTATAACTTTGTCCATGTCTAATTAATGCATGTCTAACTTTTGGTGTCGACCTATTGGCTGTCTGACTAGACATTGTCTGTCAGACGTCTAGATCCTGTGCAAGGCTGCTGGTTAAAAGCACAAAAAGATAGGGACTGGGACGCGCGTGCGTCTCATGCGCACGCGCGTCCCAGTATCACGGCGGTTGGGCAACGTCTCCCTGCCCGTCTGCGCTTGAGGGAGACGCTGCCCAGTTCGAAGGGGGGTCGGGACGGCGAGGGGGACCGGCGGCGACTGCGGGGGAGGCGGCGGGGACCAGCGGCAGGCTCCGTTGCCGGCTCCATCTGTATATCAGGGATTTCGGGCATAATTTTGCCTAGTTACAGACAAGTTTTATTTTAAAACCAATTAGTAAATTAGTTGAACAAGCATGAGGACTAGATCAATGTACCACAATGAAGCGCGCACACCTGATCAATAGAGTTATAGTCAGGCGTAGCTCGGACAAAGTCTTCCACAAAGACACGGAGCTCGCCTTTGCTTTTCTTCTCTTGTAACTTCTTGTTCTCCTCTATGGTGATGAGCTGGATTATTTCCAATGAGAGTTCAGCAAAATCAAGCTTCATTTTCGCAAGTTTCCTCTGCACTGGCAAACTGATACCCCCTGCCTGCAAAGCAAATGAGATCATGATGCAGTGCAATCCACAATGTCTAAAGAAGGCTTAACACGCTCTGCAATGATCAGGGGGAAATAAAAAACATATTAAATACGGAAAATGCATTAGATGTCATGGACTTGTATGGTGGTTATTAAACAATCTTTATAAATTCAGTAAATAATTATTTAGAAAAGGATTGTCCAATATGAGACCTGAGGGCAAGATATAGTTTTGCTGAAATCGTTCATGTATTGCATGTTGTTCATGCTGTTTATTATATGGTATTTGCATTCTATACCTACATTATACTGTTTTATATAATCATTAATAGCATGTAGTGCTAAGTGTAATGTTTTGTTAGGATAATTTGAATGTTAAAGGTATAGTAACATGAAAGGTATGGTAACCAATCACATTGTTAATATATGCATATCATTTTTTTGGGCAACTTCAGCTGTGCTACTGCTGACGCCACTGTAGTCTGGAGGGTATTACAAAAATGGGAGCAGCGTGTGCGGTGTGGCCCCCCTGGGACTCAGGGCCCTCCATGCACCGTACAATTCTGACTACACTAAATGGAAACACCCAGACAAGATGTTCTCTATCCACATGTAGAGAAGGAGTTATGTCCAGTTATATATATACCTGCATACCTAGATCAGAACTACCCTTACAGAAAATAGGGCCTCAATATATATTAAAAGAGAACAATTTCAAGCTCAGGAAATTCCAGACCATTAAGCCTGCAATGTATGTCGGGTGATATATTTCAAATAATAATTAGACTGGGATTTTTTATTGAGGGATAGAGCAGTAATGCCAGAATGATTGGATAGCTTTAAAATTGACTGGAGTCTGTTCTTACAAGAAATGATAGTGATAGTTTCTATTAAGCAATTAGTGTGATTGACTGTCTATTGTATTGAGTAAGGAATTAATTACTTCCAAATGTAGGAACAAAGTAATTATGTTTCTGGGAGGTTTTATCCTGCCTTCTCAGCACCTAAGGAGCCCATACACGCTCCGTTGTGGTCCGGCTCCGTTCTGTACTATGCGATGCGCGCTCCTGCGCATCATATAGTACGGTACAAAAAGTATGTGCTGCACATACTTTTTGTACTAGCTACACATCGTATCGGATCGCAGTGCATGCACAATGCATGCACAATGCATGCGATCCGATACGATGTGTACTTTAAAAGTACATAACGGAGCCGCAAAACGGAGCACTTATGGGCTCCTCTACAGTTTTTCTAAGTCAAATTGATTACACTTCTGACTTTTTTAACATAATTTCTAAATATTGAATCTACACTAATGCTGTGTAATCGCCGGGTGCGCGCTCCCGTTTTCATTCCCTTTCTAATCGCTGTTCGCAGGAGCTTGCTCATGCGACCAGCCATCTCTGGTCGCTGATGAAAAGGAGACACTGAGCAATATATTGCTCAGTAATATATTGCAAGCAATATATTGCTAGCAATATATCTCCCCCCCCCCCCCCCGTGTGTACGCACCATTAGTTGTGTATTCCCACACCTTGGAAATATGTAGATTCTTTGAGCTAAATTGCCTATGACAGCCAACACTATAGGTTATCTATCAATCTGTCTGACTGTCTATCATCTATCCAGTGATGACGATGGTTAGTGAAGGGAATACACGTGCTATGGGGCTCTGTTGCATCAGGGGCCAATGGGTATATCAAACAACTCTAGCAGTGAGCCCTATGAAAGGAAGATCACCAGTTTTGAGGTGAAAGGAAAAACCTACAAAATCCACGACTTCATCACTTGCCATTCCCGAAATGTGGTGTATCTTTTAGAGTGTAAGTGTAAACAAATATATATTGGCAAAACAACCAGGAACCTCAAACTTAGATCCGCAGAACACATATACAATATAAGGAAGGGTCTGGCGACACATTTTCTGTCAGACCACTTTCTTAAAAAGCATAGAAAATGCGAAAATGGAATCAAAAGATTCATAGGAATACAACAAGTGAATACCAATTGGAAGAGTAGGGATCTGGAGTGTAGACTAGCCAAAAGTGAGATGCGGTGGATCTTCACTCTGGATACCCTGCTCCCCAATGGTCACAATGCGGACTTTGAATTAAAGTGGTTCCTGGAATAAATATGTTACACATTTTAAAAAATCATTTAAAAACTTTTTTAACTTGTAATTTTAAATTTGCATTTTTTAACTTGTATATTTTACTCATAAAAATTTTTATTTCTCCTATTTCCATGTATGTACCATGAAAAACCATCTAAGAGGATCCTGATCAGCTTCATGTCTCCTGGTATAGGGATGGACAATGCCGGAAAGAAGTACGGCATAGCTAAAAGGTTTGGGAGACGGAAGCTAGGGAAAAACCTCCTTGTATGCCCACAGTTAAAATGGCGCAAGAAGTAAATACATCATCAATGAGAGCAAATCCACAGCCGGAAGTCAAAAACCGGAAGCGGAAGTGCCGCAAATACCGGGTGGAACGCAAACCGGAAGTGACACAGGACCCGGTGAACCGCAAAACCGGAAGTGATGTAACGGACGCCACTTCCGGCCCAGCTTTTTGGCGGGAAAATGCGCCATTTTGTTGAGGAGTGGCCACTAATAGAAAGTGGTATAAATATGGATTCCAGGACAGTAATCTTTCATCCAAGCCTGATGAAGGAGAAATATATCTCCGAAACGCGTTGCTATTTGGAGGACGGTTGGAGATACATGCACTGAAAGCACGGACACTTTACCTGCACCAGCACTTTTCTGGACCCTAAGCTACCTGCGGTGGCGCCGGGCATCACTGCTCGGCACCTGCATTCTTTGCCTTGTGGCATAAGTCCACCGCAGCACCATTATTGGGTGAGGTCCCTTTAGATTTGAATGTGCCAGAATTTAATCTGAAATAAGTGTACCCAAGCTTTTTAAAGTGTATTATCCCATGTCATGTAAATATTTTTATGCATCTTTTTGTGAATTTTATATGTATTAATAAATTTATTGTGAACATCGTGTATCACCTCAGCGCCTATCTTTCATATTCTACTCTATTTTGATATCAAACAACTCAGCAACCGTGCCCTCGGCGCAGCTGCCTCTGGCAGATGATGCACATCCCCGGACCCTGCAAAGCATGCACCACCTGCTGCTGATCTCCATAGCGCTGCTTGTGCTGCTGGCAGCACCCCTGCCCGGCTCGGCAGCCCAGTGCTTTGTCAATATTATCTTTATAATAGATTTCAAATCTTTTTTTGGGATGTATGTATGTACAGTATGTATGCCTGAGGGAGCAATGTATGGATGTATGAGGGAGGCATAGATACCTTTGAAGATATTGCTATGGGGCCCCACAATGTTCTTATTACAACCCTGTATCTATCTATCTATCTATCTATCTATCTATCTAATGCACTCACCAAGTGAACATTCAAAATTTAAGAACTTACAATATCCACACCACAATGCTGACAGTTATGTCAACATTGTTCATATGTCACCATGGAACCCGTCATGGACATGTCAACATCTGCAAAATGCTTCTATATTTCCAATGTCAACATGTGAAGCGTGGACATTCTGCAGGGAGCGGAGGGCTTGGGTGAAGTAGTGGGACTAAAGGGTTAAGTTACTGGAAGTCTTCATCACCTGACCACCGGATCTGGAAGCTACCAGCAAAGCCACCAGAGATCCAATACCATGTAGGTGACATTATGGCCTTGTAAACATTCTCTTGTCAACATTACAGTATGTTATGTTTGCTATCTCTGTAGTTAATCTTAGTACGGAGCTGGACACCGTATCGTGCAACTTGTATGTAGTGTTTCACAGCATTGGAAATGTATTCTCAGTATTAAGAAGAAGCTTTTCTATAACATAAATTGTCATTATTAAAAAATGATGAATCCCCTCTGAGTTCTGCTCAACAGGCCCAGTCACCAAGACTAACTATCCAAGGATCATTGCTTGACCCTGGGGCAATACATGGAAATGAAAGTGTAAATTCCTGTTATTCACTGAGCTGTAACTTATGGCCACAGATTGGAACCACACAGATATGGAAAAAGCTGATCGAGACTTACAGAGAACATATATCAAAGACAAACCATATCCGAGCTCAGTCTTTCAGGTTTTGGGGCTAGAGAACAATGTGTTGCTGATTTGATGGCGGAAAAGGACCGTTTGCCTGCCCTTTTATGGTATGGTTATTATGGTTAGGGTATAGAGTTGAACTAGGGCATAGGTTCACAAATGCGGTCTTCAAGGCATCACAACGGTGCAGGTTTTACAGTAAGTATATCCATGCTTGATCACAGGTGACAAATCTAGTACCTCAATCAATTTGATTTAACCATCTGTGCTCAGCTATGAATATACTTAAAACCTGGATCATTGGGGTGCCTTGAGGACCACGTTTAGGAACCTCTGGACTAGGTCTTCTGTTAAAGCGGGGGTGGCCAACCCATGTCTCTTGAGCCGAATGTGGCTCTTTACATAATTAGATGCGGCTCCCGTGGCACTGCTGCTTGCTTTCTCTGACTATGGCACCCCCCACCCCCCCATCCCCCCAAGCTGACACGCCGCTGAGGTTTCTTTTACCTCGGCTGTCAGCTCTTCCGGCTGCTCATTGAGCTGATACACTGCTGAGCTCGTTAACAGCGGCTGTCTGCTCTTATATCTGCCACCCATTGCTCTGACACACTGCTGAGTTCCCTGGTGAGACAGCTTGACAAACCCAACTCTCTTGCTTGTATGAAATGATAAATGGAGGATGATGTTAGTGGCCATCTTTCTTTCAGCTCCTCAGTGGTGTGTTTATGCTGCTCTCTCCAGTGCTTCACCCTATTGGACCAGCTTCTTTCCTAGACATGTAAGTTATATCAGTCACTAGTGGTGGGGACTGATTCAGCTGTAGGCTTATCCTGCTATGGAGTACTGCAAGAATAATATAGTAATGTCTCATTTGGCATATTGTAGTGTTTAAATGGGTTGCTCAGATTAAAATAAATGTGTCACAAGATGTTATAAATACATTAAATGGGCTGCTGGTTTAAAATAAAGATGATAATAAGCATAAATGTGCTGCTAGTTTGAAGCTGAGGTGTCACAAGATGGTTTTAAATAGCATAAATGTGCTGATTGTAGCTAGGCCACAACCCATTTACAAATTGAGCATGGCATTGTGGGATCTAGGCCACACCCATTGTTTTTTATGCATGGTGTCGGCTTTTTGTCTTAACAAAACATATTTTTTGGCTCATTGCCTCTGATTGGATGCCCACCCCTGTACTAAGCTGTCTCTTACAATTTCCCTACCCCCTGAGTGTATGACATACCACAGAGGGGGCATGTCCTAAGCGGCCTCTTACAGTGACCAGCTCCCTTAGCGCATGACCTACTGCAGAGCGGGCATGTCATAAGCCATCTCATACAATGACCCGCCCCTGAGTGTATGACATACCACAGAGGGGCATGTCCTAAGCTGTCTCTTACAATGGCCCTGCCACCTAAATGTATGGCATACCACAGAGGGGGCATGTCCTAAGCTGTCTCTTACAGTGTCCCGCCCCGAGTAAATGACATACCACAGAGGAGGCATGTCCTAAGCTGTTACAAGGGCTCGCCCAATGAGCGTATGACATACTACATCATGTCCTAAGCTGTCTCTTACAGTGGATCCACCCCCTGAGAGCTTGACATACCACAGATGGGGCATGTCCTAAGCTGTCTCTTACAGTGGCCCCACCCGCTGAACACATGACATACCACAGATAGGTAATTTCCTAAGCTGTCTCTTACATGGCCCCACCCGCTGAACGCATGACATACCGCAGAGGGGCGGGCTGCCAGGCTCTGGAAGTGCAGCAGTGCCCGAAGTGTACTGTGGACGCTCCACTTGTAAAGACTGCATTGTGTGCACATAGAGCATCTAAAGGATGCCCCAGGGGGCACAGAGCTAGCCAGAAGCCAGGACCATGGGGTAGCGATGGTGCTGCCCACAGGGCTCTGTGCTCTGTATGGCGGTTCTGCTTGTACCCCTCTAGTTATGTCCCTGGTCCCATCTGTTTCGTGCTTAATTGAAGCCAGGATCCCACTGCAAGACGCAGAGGGATGGAGCAGGGGTGGAGTGAGGGGACCCTGTATATGCTGGTCTGTTTAATACCAGATTACCCAATACTATCCTCCTGATCTTTATGTTTTTATGTTTGGAAATGTCATTTAATACTATGTTATTTTTCGCAGAATTGTATGAACATTTCCTATATTTTTAATTACACTTTTTGGTTAATGTCTTAATAATCTTTATGCAAACCCTCCTCCAAACATCAACAAAAATATCTTTACAAGATTTATGTGTTCATTGTTCTGTTAAAAAATGTGTCATTCTTCTTATGTGTTCTGTTGCTAAGGATGCAGATTGGATTTATATAAACGGTCTTCGGCAAAATAACACAAACACTTTGAAAACTGTAATGAACCCAAAAAATATATGTTATGGTAAGACAAAGAGCCGATCCCATGCAAAAAAAATGGGTGTGGCCTAGATCCCACCATGCCATGCTCAATTTGTAAATGGGTTGTGGCCTAGCTACAATCAGCACATTTATGCTATATAAAACCATCTTGTGACACCTCAGCTTCAAACTAGCAGCACATGTATGCTTATTATCATCTTTATTTTAAACAAGAAGCCCATTTAATGTATTTATAACATCTTGTGAAACATTTATTTTAATCTGAGAAACCCATTTAAGCGCTACAAAATGCCAAATAAGGCATTACTATATTATTCTTGCAGTTCTCCATAGCAGGATAAGCCTACAGCTGAATCAGTCCCCACCACTACTGACTGATATAACTTACAAGCCTAGGAAAGAAGATTGTCCAGTAGGGTGAAGCACTGGAGAGAGCAGCATAAACACACCACTGAGGAGCTGAAATAAAGATGGCCACTAACATCATCCTCCTTCTCATCTGCTTTTATCATTTCATACAAGCAAGAGAGTTGGGTTGCCAAGGTGGGAAAGGCAAACCCAGCCCTCCTGTCTCACCAGAGAACTCTGCAGTGTGTCAGTGCAATGGGTGGCAGATGGAAGAGCTGACAGCCTCTGTTAAAAGATAGCTCAGTGGTGTGTTAGCGCAACAGGGGGCAGCTGGAAGAGCTGACAGCTGCGGGTAATAGAATCCTCAGCGCGTGTCAGTGTGACGAGGCAGCTGGAGGAGCTGCCAACCACTGTAAACAGAGGCTACAGTGATTGTGTGCTACCCCACTGTGTGCTGGCTCTGGCACCACTACCGATTGCCTCCTCTGACTGTGCCACAGTCAGAGGAGGCAAACGGCAGTGCCACGGGAGCGGGAACCACATGTAAATCAAGAAAAGAGCCACAAGCGGCTCAAGAGCACCCTTTGCGGTATGTCATGCACTCAGGGAGCAGGGCAATTGTAAGGACAATATATAAAAGAGATAAGGTCCATTAGTTCTTGATACCAAAACATGTCTCCTTACATTGCAGTAAAGGTCTTCTATAGCTTTTTTTCTTTTTTTAAATACATGATACTGTAAAACTATTGCAATGTATTTTCAATGGTTTGCTAATAATAATTAATATAAACATGTCAAATCGAAAAGCTTAAAGAGAAACATTTACCTCAGTATAGGAAGAGATTTCAATCTTGTACTTTATATGTTCAACCACACGGATTGCTTGCTCTCCTATAATATATGCATCCAGGTAGTAACCATGTTTCCGTTCCTCATCCTCTACCGTGCTTGCAAGGATCCTTCAAGAGAATGAAGAACCAGACATAAGTGCAGGGATAAATGAGGAGTAGAAATAAGGTGGACAGAAAGATAATGTGTAATAAATATATGATCGAGATGAATAAAACATCTTCACTCATTAAATCTTTTGTATAAAACATCCCTGTAAAACACCATTTTATGACCCAGTTGATAAAAAAAAAAAAAAAAAATATGGTATTATAATATTTGACTGGACCTATTATAGGGGGTGTCCCTCACAAGATTAGTTTATTTGCAGATTATTGTTTTGCTATGTCTTCACGATCCGGAATCCTCTCTTCCTCACTTACCGTATATACTCGAGTGTAAGTCGACCCGAATATAAGCTGAGGCTCCTAAATTGACCACAAAAAAATGGGAAAACTTATTGACCTGAGTATAAGCCTAGGGTGAGAAATGCAAAGGGTCTAGGGGCACACTGAGACACACTGTACAGGGTCTAGGGGCAAGTCCCCCTCTCCCTTCATCCCATGATCCCATAATTGCAGCTGGGTCTCCTGTCATTTTAGTTCCCCAGCTGGCAGGAATCTTACAGGATGAGCAGCCAAGTACAGGGTGTGACAGGAAGGGAAGTGTAATATGTAATTACAGTCCATATATAGGGAGGCACTAATCAGGAAGAGATGAGAGGGTACCAGGTAATTGGGGCTGCGTGACTGCTGCAGAGCTGATGCTGCATGTGGTATGGATGTGCTGCATGTGGTATGGATGCGCTGCATGTATTCTGCACTCACCATGGCAGCTCATGAGCCCCAGTGCCGGAGCCCTTGCTTCCCGATACCGACTGCTCCTTACTCTCCTGCCCGGCGGCACTTGGCGTGTCCTCCATTTCTGCCTCCATGCTAGTTTCTGGCCAGTGCGACAGCAGCACAGAGGCTGCAACATCATCAGCCTCTGCCAGGCCCCAGCGTCACCAGCTCTGACTGAAGGACCAATTACCGTATACACCTGAGTATAAGCCGAGGGGGTACTTTTTCAGCATAAAAAAATGTGCTGAAAAAGTCGGCTTATACTCGAGTATATACGGTACATACTATTGTTGACACTTACTCAAATTTATCGTATTACAAATTGAATACTACTAAGACTGAAGCACTCCCAATTGATATACAGGAAGCTATGGTCAACCGTATGAAGAAGAAATATATATGGAAAGTTAAGTCGATTAAGTATCTGGGAATTAATCTAGCTAGAGATAGTGATATTTTGGAATTAAAAGAATGGATGCTGCAGGAGGTCTCCTGGGTAGGGTGCATAGCTGCCACAAAAATGATACTCTTGACCAAGTTAATACAAATGATTAATGTCATCCTAAAAATGTAAAAATGGAGAGGCGCAAATCCTAAAATAGCGAAAAACCACTTTTGCTAAAACTGAAGGCAGCCTAGTGGGACGCGGTGGTATGGTTCAGTGTCCATGTCAACACAACATGTGCCGACAGGCGGTATTTCATGCCCTACCATCCACTAGTAGCGTAGCGAGGCACCGTGCCATGCGAGGGGACGCGGTGCTACGTTTTAGTGTTTATGTTGACTGTGTTGACATTCGGGTGAAAAAGACAAAAAAAGTTGACTTTTTCACTGTCGACCTTACCCATATCGACCGAATGACCCTGGTGACTTAATGACTGTGTCAACCTAACCCATGTCGACCTTTCTGCATGTTGACCTTAAGTCATGTCGACCTTAAGCCATGTTGACCTAGTGGTGTCGAACTAATGCTTGTCGACCTACTTTCTGGTGACCTAATGATCCATACCCTGACACGAGATGCATGGTGCCAGTGAGCCAACAAGTCCCAGACAGCTCTGCTGGTGCCGGGCAACTTTTTGGCATATTTTTATCCAAAAGTGCATTTTAGACAAATTATGATGTGACTAGGAATCACTAGAATACATGGTTAATTTGATATGTGATACTTGTATGTACTATGGAAGTCGAGTTACACACACGCCATTTTAGGATAGTATGGCCGCCATTTTGGTTCGCAGAGTTGCGCAAATAAAGTTTCCATACCCGAGAATGTGTGACAAAGTGGACCAGAAGAGTAGCCATACTATCACACATAAATTCATAAATACATACTGACACTAAGTAAAATATAGTTAAAGGTTTAGAACGCCACACATAGCTTAGTTAGCCCTGCATACATCTGTCTGCATCGTGTTTAGTATCGTTCCGTTCCGTTCATTGTGCGAAGTATTCCGGTCATTGCGAATATTTCGCAACATACACGACTCAATAGTTATGGACATAATCCATATTCCAGGGACAGTTTCTGTTGAAAGAATGTAACAAAGAAATCCAGATGAAACCAGTTCTTATCACTGCTGACGCCGAAACCACCGAACAAAGGACTCTTAAAGTTCACTCCCCTGGACCTAGCCAAACCAGGTGTATCAGCTTACCCCCCAATCACAGCTGACCTGACATTCGACCTCTGGCCAATGAAAACGGCCTTTGACCTCCCCTTTCTGACCCTATAAGATAGGCGACCCAGAGCAGCCAAAGTCTCTTCGGCACATCTACCTTTCCCTGACTGTCCACCGGGCTATAGTTCATTCCTGAACGATAGCGAGCTCTGACCGGACTACACTTCGCATATTTGATGAGAACGGTAACGGTTGCATTAACGGTATTTATCCTTATTGTATTGGTTGGCTGATTGTGTCTTGTATCTGTTTTCTTTCCCTTTAGCAGAGTCTGTTTAGTATTCATTGTTAGTATATTGTATTACTTGTTATACCTGTTTATTCTTATTTCTGTAACCCCCTTTTGTCCATTAGGGACTTAAATACAACCTTTTTACGGAGTTCTTATCTCCTTATTTCTATACAGTGGTCGTGTCTGTTTATTCGCATAATAGCGATAAGGTATATTGCGGACACATATTCGCAGATTAGAGACAAAGTACTGCGAAGGAATCTCTGATTAAGGTATTGGTTCTTGGTGTACAATAATACAATAAAAGGTACGCTACGCTTTGTACGCACGTAGTTAGGTATAAAGGGTACGTTGGTTGCGGACTTATTACGTAACCAGCGCTTTTCACTTATTGTCTCTCTGGTCATATTTAATCGCCATTAACAATTGAGGGCTCGTCCGTCCGCTCCACAGTCCAGAACTCAGTACCAGGCGTGCGGCTCGACCTATACCAGCAAAAGGGTGGAAGTATTTATTTGTTTCCATTGCTGGATAGGCCGAGTCCGCGGCGGTGCGGGGTTCGGGAAGTGCTAGCGCTGAACCCGGAGTACAATAAGTGAAAGCCACGTGTTTTAAAGCATATCATACCTAAGTGTTTAGTAAACTGTACTTCTGCCTGCCACAAGTAGTTTAACGGGGTATAGTGTCTTAGGCTGCTTGTTTATTATAGTATATGTACCACGTGCGATAAGGTTCGCACACGTGGAGTCTGTGTTTATTATAGTACATAGAGGATCCCCTCTGTGCAAAACTATAACTTTTATTGTTAGTTACTGCAAAACCAGAGACTCCGCCACGTGGCGACAAGCCCTGGGCCTTTTGCAGTAACGTAAAGCGTCTATTGTGTATTACGCAAGGTGCGCGCGCACGTGCCCATATCGGGAAATTTTCGCATCTTTGTACGTGATTTACGGATTAAGTGCGGGATTTATTTCGCATCTTGATACGTAACTTTCGGACGGAGTTAAGGGATTTATTCCACATTTAGGCGCAATTACTGCGTATAGCGAAACCCGAGTGCAACCTTGCAAATACACTATAGAACACGTGGGTGGCCGATTCACCGGCGGCCTGTGAACAGCGCATGTACACACGTGGCTGTTCATTGGTACTGCACATGCAGCACACATAGGAACTCAAAGGTGAACAGTATTGAACCACTAGCTTTATTTAAACAGTATAGCAATATACTGTGGATAAGGTGGTGATTAAATAAAGAGAAAATAAGTTTTTTCTTTTGTTCATTTTCTCATAAGCAAGCAACTCAAGCATTATTTTAATAGATTCCTATAGCGTATTATAAGGGATTTATACCTGCATAAGTATCTAGTGAAAAGCTATCAGCCTGGGAAGATTTTCTGTACAGAAATATTTCAAATATATGCATAAGACCAAGGTGTAACCAGCGCCCAGTGTGAAAAATAACTGAGGCGAACGGGTGTGTGACGACACGACTCAAGCGCAGTGTAGCCAGTGTAGGACAGTCCAGTTAGGACCGGGTTCACGTGACGACGTGCCCATAGGAACTGCCCCTTCCGTGGAACTACCTATTTTGATCCACTGGGAGGGTACAAGTGATACATCGGAACCCAGTGATCCGATTAGCTACTTTAGAAATACCAGTTTTTGGGGGTACAGGAAAAACAAGTTTTGCTGTGCCCTGGAAAAACTGCCGCACCTTGCAAGTTGGCTAGCAGTTCGCTACTAGTTGAAAGACTTGGTGATTGAGTACATTACCTCGCATAGTGGGCTTCACGCTTGATTGCGGAATAGTGCCATTTTGTGGAGAAGGAGTGATTTGGGAGTGACTCACTGATAAACGGCCCTCCGGTTTCTGCTAGCTGTGAACGTTTATTCCTGTAATTATGGGTAATAACGGGTCACACAGGGATACCGAGTCAGTTAGGGAGGAATCTAGTCGACCCAAAGGGTCGGCGGCTTTCATTATGTGCAGGAAGCACGGTGAACTCGCAGTTGTTTACCAAAATAAATGGAGAAGAATGACACAAGGCAGCAAGTTAGAATTTCCCAGTGTTGGTAGCTTTGATCCAGAAATCTTATCTGCAGTAAAGGATGAAATATGTCTACTCTCCAGTCGTAAGAAGAGAGTGAAGCACATGGAAATTCTTAAATTGTGGCAGAAGGAAGGGCAGGAACAATGGGGAATCAAATGTCTGGCAATACAAGATACAATCAGCCACGATAAAAATGCAACCGTAGCCGCAACCGCTCCCCCACCCCCATATGTGCCGAAGGGGTTAATGACTAATAAGCGAGACCTGAGTAGTAATTTACCTGTTGCTAACTTGTACCCTGTCTTATCCCCTTATAAGGAAACCCGAGAGGAAAACGAGCAGCTGTTGGCACTAGCCGTCTCCCATGCAATTAATATGATTGAGGGAAAAGCTCAACCCGCTGTTGAGGCCCCAGCACAGGAGGAGGAGACGGCTGATGCCAACAGCATAGTATTGGACTCAGGTAATGATGCACCACACAGCACAGACACGGACAACTCCCAAGCAGGTCCCAGTAATGCGAATGTGGTACAAACATATCCTATGCGCACACTGGAGGTTCCCTATGGTAAGGCAGACAGAGAGGGTGTGATACCTACCAGAAAGATGGCCATGCTAAACCCATGGACACGGTTAGAGCTGCGGTCCATCATTTCAGATTTCCCTGATCCTAGGAAAGATCTGACATTATGTCAAAAATTTGTAAGGGATCTGGGAAACTCTGATGAGCCCACCAACAAGGATTGGAGAATCATGTTGAGGGCCTGTCTCCCCACTCACATCGATATCCCGAAATTCATTCAGGATAGTGGATTGAAGGTGGACAAGGAGATAAATGATGAGATCAACCAGGAAAATATACGCCTAATCAACTTGCAGTGTATTTTCCTGCAGCAGTGGAATATAGCAAGATATTCACTATCAAACAAAAAGATAGTGAATCAGCTAGCGAATATTTCAACCGGGCTTTGATGACGGTATCAAAACACACTGGTGTCGCCGATCTTAAGGATAACCCACACCTGAGGGAGATGGTTGTCTCTGTGTTAGTGGAGGGGCTGAGAGAGAAATTGAAGAACAGGGTCCAAACATCATTCCCAAATTGGCGAGGAATGACAGTAGATGCCCTACGGGAATCTGCCGTAGCCCATGACAAACACATATCAAAACACAGGGAAATGCAAACTGACAAACTGATGATGGTTAGCATCCAAGCCCTTACTAATGCCCCAAACAAAGCTGCATACCAACGAAACACCAGGGACACAGATAGAAAGCCAATTATCTGTTACAACTGCAATAGGGAAGGTCACTACGCAGCTCATTGTAGGTCAGGAAACCCCAGGAGTTATCAGACACATAAGCGAGAATGGGAATCTCACAAAGGTGAGACACGAAGATACCCAGCCCCTAGACAATGGGAGGAGACAGACAGGTCACGCAACATGCCTCCTCCCCATCTGATGGCTGACACTGTGCTAAGGGCAACCCAGGTCAGACAATAGGAAACAGGTCATACCTGTATCCTACAGCTAGTTAGATTAACTCAACACCTTAGAGAGGAACCTCAGGTGAAGGTTGATATAGCTGGAGTAAGGCAAACCTTTTTGGTTGATACAGGGGCGGCCAGATCTGTTCTCAACACTCCTCTTCACTTGGGTTTCACTAACCAATCAGTAGCAGCAATTGGGGTAACAGGAAAAATACAACATTACCCACTGACGAAACCAGCAGAGGTTACAATCGGGCCTCTGCATACCAAACACTCTTTTCTGTTGGCTGCAGCGGCCCCGACTAACCTTCTGGGTAGAGATTTACTATGCAAAATGGGATGTGTCATCTATTGCACCCCCGATGGGGTATTCCTGGACACTCCTAAAAATCTCACACAAGAAGTGCAAGATATGCTGGATATAGCTGGAGTAAGGCAAACCTTTTTGGTTGATACAGGGGCGGCCAGATCTGTTCTCAACACTCCTCTTCACTTGGGTTTCACTAACCAATCAGTAGCAGCAATTGGGGTAACAGGAAAAATACAACATTACCCACTGACGAAACCAGCAGAGGTTACAATCGGGCCTCTGCATACCAAACACTCTTTTCTGTTGGCTGCAGCGGCCCCGACTAACCTTCTGGGTAGAGATTTACTATGCAAAATGGGATGTGTCATCTATTGCACCCCCGATGGGGTATTCCTGGACACTCCTAAAAATCTTACACAAGAAGTGCAAGATATGCTGGACAGTCCTCAGAGGCTAATGTTGTATTCCACTGTTGTAGAATCAAATCCATCTAGGGTAGCTGAAATTACAGCACAAATACCGAGTTCCCTTTGGACTAAAGATGGACAGGACGCTGGGCTGATGGCAAATGTAGCTCCAGTAGAAATCCGCTTAAAAGAAGGCAGGATAGCCCCAAAAATACCGCAGTACCCTTTAAAACCTGAAGTTGAGCTAGGAGTATTCCCAGTGATCCAACGATTGCTCCAACAGGAAATCCTAGTTAGAACTTCCAGCACGGCCAATAGTCCCATCTTTCCTGTGAAAAAGAGCGGGGGGAGGGGCTACAGACTAGTGCAGGATTTAAGAGGGGTAAACAAAGTAGTTGAGAGCCAATTCCCCGTAGTGCCAAACCCAGCTGTCATCCTAATGCAAATCCCACCTCACTGTACTCATTTCACAGTCATTGATTTGTGTTCAGCGTTCTTCTCCGTCCCTTTGCACCCTGACAGCCAGTATCTGTTCGCCTTTACCTACAGAGGAGTACAGTATACATGGACACGACTCCCCCAGGGATTCATAGACAGCCCCAGCATCTTCTCCCAGGCCTTGCATGATTGTTTACAATCCTTTCAACCCATGAGTGGTTCGATACTGATACAATATGTTGATGACTTATTGTTGTGTTCTGAGTCACTGGAGTCATCAGTGGATGACACTAGACAGCTGCTGATGCATCTCTCAGAGACAGGACATAAAGTATCAAAGGATAAGCTGCAATTATGCCAGACCAGGGTTAAGTATCTGGGCCACTGCCTTACCCAAGGGCTGAGACACCTCACCGACGACAGAATCCAAGCGATTCAGAACATGGTACTGCCACAGACCCAGCATCAGATCCGTACGTTCCTAGGCATGTGTGGATACTGTCGCAATTGGATCCCAGGATTCTCTATTCTGGCATTACCACTACAAGAGATGGTTTCCTCAACTAAGCCAGATCGGGTCTCTCATACTGAGGAATCTGAGCTGGCTTTCGAGGAACTAAAGGTGAGCCTAACAAAGGCCCCAGCACTGGGAATGCCAGATTATGGGAAACCCTTTGAACTGTACGGAACTGAATCAGGTGGGTGTGCGGCAGGAGTACTTGTACAAAAACATGGTGATGCCAACCGACCAATAGCGTACTACAGTGGCCAGCTGGACACAGTAGCACGCTCACTCCCAACTTGCTTACGAAGTGTGGCTGCAATAGCACAACTAGTAAGTAAGAGTGAGGACGTAGTGTTGGGACACGATTTAACTGTTCATGCTCCCCATGCTGTCTCTGCCCTCCTAAATTCTGCCCAAACACGTCATGTGTCCTCAGCACGGTTCACTAAGTGGGAACTGGCGCTGATGGCCCCAGTAAATATTACCATCAAAAGATGCAACACACTAAACCCAGCCACATTCCTTCCTCATGTGCCCTCCAAGGCACAAAGGGTGGAGGGTGATGGGAATGTTGCTGAAAATGGTAAAGCAGAGTTTAGTGAGGGTGAGGACAAACATGATTGCATGACCTATCTGAATCAGACCTTCACAGCACGTCCTAACATAAGCGACAGCCCATTAAGTGAGGTAGACATAACCTTATTCACAGATGGTAGCTGTCATAGACAGACGGACACGGGAGAGCTGTGCACAGGCTACGCGGTAGTAGATGGAGAAGGTATTGTGGAAGCTGAACCCTTGGGACCACCTCACTCAGCACAAGTAGCGGAACTGGTGGCACTGACCAGAGCATGTGAACTGGCCCAGGGAAAAGCAGTTAACATATATACCGACTCCAGATATGCTTTCGGAGTAGTGCATGATTTTGGAGCCCTATGGCGTCTCCGAAATTTCATGACGGCGGCTGGCACACCAGTGGCGCATGCGACATACAATAGGAGACTTCTGGGAGCTATTCAGCTTCCAGACAGAGTGGCTGTTATCAAGTGCAAAGCTCACACATCAGAGAAGGACCCGGTGTCACTTGGTAACAGCCGCGCTGATGAGGCAGCGAAAAGGGCCGCATGCCCTGTAAATATTTTCACCCATCCTACCAACCTTTGTACACTGAACATGGTATCCACATCCAAACTGATAGACATGCAGAATTTGTGTTCCCCACAGGAAAGAGCAGTATGGAAGTCGAAGGGATGTGGCCAAGAGTCTACCGGACTTTGGAGAGATGGACACGGGAAACCAGTGGCCCCCAGGGCATACCTTCCTAGTCTAGCCGAGGCGGCCCATGGGCTGACACATCTTGGGAAGGAAGGTATGTGCAAGCTGGTAAAGGCCTACTGGTGTGCACCAGGGTTCTCTTCTCAAGCAGGTAGAGTGGCAATGTCATGCCTCACCTGTTTGAGGAAGAACGTTGGAAAAGCTATCCCAACAGAGCCATCCCACATCCCTCCTACAGAAGGCCCTTTCCAGGTAATACAAATCGACTTCATACAGTTACCACCCTGTAGAAATTTGAAATATGTATTAGTTTGTGTTGACATGTTTTCCAGCTGGGTGGAGGCTTTCCCCGCTGCCTCCAACACTGCTACCTTTACAGCAAAGAAAATATGTCAGGAGTTTGTCTGTAGGTATGGTATCCCAAAGGTCATTGAGAGTGACAGAGGCACTCATTTCACAGGAGAGGTCTTCCAAATCATGTGTAAACTCCTGGGGATTAATAGTAAACTTCATACTCCATATCGTCCCCAGGCGAGCGCCAAAGTTGAGAGAATGAATGGTACTATTAAGAACAAATTGGGTAAAGTTATGGCTGAAACAGGGTTGTTATGGCCAGAGGCATTGCCTATTGTGCTGTATAGCATTAGGACCACTCCCAGGACTCCGCTCAACTTGTCCCCCTTCGAGATATTGTTTGGTCGGCAGCCACACATCATGATAGACCCACAGGATGATCTCAAATGTAACAATGAGCTAACTGTACAGTATATCCTAAAGCTAAACAAACAGCTAAGGGAGCAACAAAAGCAGCTGAAGTTACTGAACCCTGATATGCCTACCGAGAATTGTCATAATCTTAAACCAGGAGACTTTGTTATGATCCGAAATTTTTTACGCTCAGGTTGTTTGATAGACCGTTGGGAAGGACCGTACCAAGTTTTGTTGACCAGCACTACATCAATTAAAGTCGCAGAGAGAGAGACTTGGATACATTCGTCCCACTGCAAGAAAGCCAGTAACCCAGAATCCCAGTGTACAGAGAGCGAAAGAGAAGAAGTGTCGCTAGAAGCATTGTTTCGGGAACACTGAGAAGCAGCCAAGGTCGAGCAACCTGAGCGAACAAAGGTCCAAGAACAGAGCAAAATAAAAGTCCCCTGGTAGAGATGATGGAAGGACTCCAAGCAACAGGTTCACAGTTATGCATATATTTCTTTGTTTTCTTTCTGTGTTCTTTTCTTCATCCCAAGATACTCGGTGGCTGCCACATTCTAGAGCGATCGGAGCGGAGTTCTGACAGTGTAATAATGGACCCAGATATGGGTGAGGTAGAATCCCTAAACCAGCTTGACACTTTGCCCATGACAGGAGAAGGTAAAAGGTATGAGGGAAACGTAGTTCAAGGGCTATGTGATGAGTTATTGTCTGGTGAGTACTGTGTCTGTAGATATTGTCAACCTAAAATGGAAGAAAAATGCATCCAGCGATGTCAGTCGACAAGTAAGGCAACTACAGGCCAACATCCTTTGAGTGATTACCACTCACTAGTGGGTAAGGTCTTAAACCAAACAGAATGCTGGGTGTGTTCACAAGTGTTACATAAAAGGAGTAGTGTAGGCCTAGTCCCATACCCGCTTAATATTTCAGAGATAAGCGTATTAAATAAGGGGAGGCCATTGGATAAGAGATACCTGTATACCAGGTCCCCTAGTCTTAGATTACACCCATACCAAGTGGATAAATCCCTGGTATGTATGAACTTCTCGAGTTCCAGAGCGATTGGTACTTGGGAAGTGACATGGCATAACCAGACAATAACTTACTCCCAGCGTCCAGATGGAGAGCCTATTGATAAAGAATTGTTGTTTAAAATCCGAACCAGTGGGAGACACTATAAATATGTCTACACGGTGAAGAAAAGTAAAATGATGGCCGGCAGAGTATCAGCCGGCTACTGTAATATGACCCTACAGCCAGAAACTTGTGAGGAACAAGTCAGGGAGCAGGGGACGGGAATGTTCTTATGGATAATGTGTGACAAGATCATGAAATACTCTGTCCCTTATTTTCTCCCTGACGATGTTTATTATATTTGTGGTAGAAGGGCGTACAAATGGCTCTCCATGAACTACGTTGGTATTTGTTATTTAGGCAGAGTGTTACCTGAAGTGATGACCCTCACACATGATGAGATGATGAGCATACACAGAGGTATTTCTCCTCCTTACACTCATACCCATTATGATCAAATCCATAAAAGGGATTTAACAATCAGGAAAGAACCCCTAGCTTCTGAAATGATACACGAGTCATTCGGTATCCAACTTCTCATTGCATTAGATATCACCCATACCGCCAGAGGAGTCATAAATTTTAAATATATACAAGCATTAGCCAGCTTGGTAGATAACATCACTGAGATTTATGATGACACCTTTAGATACACTGGGAAGGAGTTGCAAGCATATAAAAGAGAGCTAGTCCAACATCGGATGGTGCTGAACTATCTGACAGCTATGACAGGAGGATATTGTGTCACCCTCTCTACACAGTTTGGGGTGAAGTGTTGTACATATATCACCAACAATACTGAAGACCCAGAAGAAATCATCGATCATCGGATGGATGAGATTCTTCAGCTTAAATGGGAATTTAGAAGGGAACATAATATCAGCCTGGCAGAAATAGGTAACAAAGTTAGTGAATGGACCTCCTGGTTGAATCCAATGCACTGGTTCTCTGGTTTAGGAAAATGGGCGCAAGGGATCATAGCTAGCATAGGAAAACTCCTTCTCTGTATCGGTGGTGCCATCATAGTCTTTGTGCTATTGTTCAAATGTTTAAAGGTGGTGACCCGGGGAAAGGCAAAACGTACCGAAATCTTGAGTGTAAGAACGAGAGATACAGAGGAAGACCAGGGATTGGTATATGACCCTAGAATCGAAACCACCTCCCTTTAAAGAAACCATATTTTGTGAACGTGTATATGTTGTAACCACCCCTGTTTTTATTTTTATCCCAAAATTGTACATTATCCTTCGTGACCCTGAGTAGATTGTTCGATAAATGCGGCCCATCGTTTATCCATGATCCTGGATCGGCCGAGAGCAGATGGTTTACTCCCATTATACGTTTAATTCATGTATCCCAATTTCTTTGTTAGGATTATGAATTTCTGTATTATCGTGTGAAATGTTTTGTATTGTAACAGTTTTATATTTACTGTTAAAGGGTGGACTATGGAAGTCGAGTTACACACACGCCATTTTAGGATAGTATGGCCGCCATTTTGGTTCGCAGAGTTGCGCAAATAAAGTTTCCATACCCGAGAATGTGTGACAAAGTGGACCAGAAGAGTAGCCATACTATCACACATAAATTCATAAATGCATACTGACACTAAGTAAAATATAGTTAAAGGTTTAGAACGCCACACATAGCTTAGTTAGCCCTGCATACATCTGTCTGTATCGTGTTTAGTATCGTTCCGTTCCGTTCATTGTGCAAAGTATTCCGGTCATTGCGAATATTTCGCAACATACACGACTCAATAGTTATGGACATAATCCATATTCCAGGGACAGTTTCTGTTGAAAGAATGTAACAAAGAAATCCAGATGAAACCAGTTCTTATCACTGCTGACGCCGAAACCACCGAACAAAGGACTCTTAAAGTTCACTCCCCTGGACCTAGCCAAACCAGGTGTATCAGCTTACCCCCCAATCACAGCTGACCTGACATTCGACCTCTGGCCAATGAAAACGGCCTTTGACCTCCCCTTTCTGACCCTATAAGATAGGCGACCCAGAGCAGCCAAAGTCTCTTCGGCACATCTACCTTTCCCTGACTGTCCACCGGGCTATAGTTCATTCCTGAACGATAGCGAGCTCTGACCGGACTACACTTCGCATATTTGATGAGAACGGTAACGGTTGCATTAACGGTATTTATCCTTATTGTATTGGTTGGCTGATTGTGTCTTGTATCTGTTTTCTTTCCCTTTAGCAGAGTCTGTTTAGTATTCATTGTTAGTATATTGTATTACTTGTTATACCTGTTTATTCTTATTTCTGTAACCCCCTTTTGTCCATTAGGGACTTAAATACAACCTTTTTACGGAGTTCTTATCTCCTTATTTCTATACAGTGGTCGTGTCTGTTTATTCGCATAATAGCGATAAGGTATATTGCGGACACAGTCCGATAAGGTATATTCGCAGATTAGAGACAAAGTACTGCGAAGGAATCTCTGATTAAGGTATTGGTTCTTGGTGTACAATAATACAATAAAAGGTACGCTACGCTGCGCTACGCTTTGTACGCACGTAGTTAGGTATAAAGGGTACGTTGGTTGCGGACTTATTACGTAACCAGCGCTTTTCACTTATTGTCTCTCTGGTCATATTTAATCGCCATTAACAGTACATCTGTGTGTGGCTGAATCTGTATAGGCAGCACAATGGAATTTAGCTTGTTAAGGAGCTGGGGCTGCTGCATTGTAGTGATTCATGCAGCATACAGATTCAGACTCAGTCGCATACAGATTCAGACTCAGTCGCACACAGGTATAAAAGTGTCTCATACCAAATGAGTTAGTGCAGTTTCCTGGTGGGTAATTGAGTGCATTGAGATGGGCTGTTTGGCAGTAATAAGTTATGAGGACACATCTGGATGTATTCACCAAGCTGGCGCCCAGTATGTGTAAGAAAGATTGGGGCAGATGTATTAAGCCTGGAGAAGTGATAAAGCGGAAGGTGATAACACAGCAGTCAATCAGCTCCCAAATCTCAAGTTACAGGCTGAGTTTGGAAAATGACAGTTAGGAGCCGATGGACTGGTGCTTTATCACTAGCCACTTTATCACTTCACCAGACTTAATAAATCAGCCACATTATTTTTGATCTAATGCGCTGCATTTATCTCATCGTGCAGGGATGGAGCAAAGATGTAAGGTAGCTGCATAAAAACAAGCGTTACCTCACATAACACAGGCTATTTATCTTCTGTGATGTCCCTGTTCTATTAGGGATTATATGACAAAGAACATGTGTATGGGATAATGGCTTATTGTTCTTAGCCTAATCCTTGCCACACATGCAGAAATAATAGCAACCACTGGCAAACTGGCCACATGTGACACTCCAATAATACGGGAATGCCCAATAAAAATCTATACAGAATTAAATCAGTTCATGGCAAGATAAAAATGTGGGTCAGAGGATGACCACTGGTGGGGTGATGGTGTGGTCATTAATTGACTTAACTAACAGGCACTCATACGATTTTTTTTTTGCTATCCAAAATCACTAGAAGCGGATACATTTAGTCTTGTGTGTGACTTAGGGGCTGATTCTGAGATGGGAGTAAAGGAGACTAGTGCTAATAACTGCACCTGAGAATAATTATGCTGCACTGCAGGTGGGGCAGATGTAACATGTGCAGAGAGATTTACGGGGTAATTCATACCTGTTTGGTGCTGAGAGAATGTGCAGTGGCCAGGGATCGTGTAGATGCCGCCCTGCTATAGTGAAATCCCACCTTGCTAATTAATGTTCACGCTGTGCGAATAGATGTGTACGACTAGTGAAGAATTTGCAAAAATGACCCAAATCCTTTGTTAGAAGCTCACCATCTAATGGTTTTTTCCCACTGGGCACCAGTCATCACAGGCTCAAAGTACCCAGAGACTTACCCAGCGGCTGCAATGAATACAGGCATATCCGTACAGGAGCTGAAGTCACACACAGCGGCGTAACTATATCACCGCAGCCCCCACCACCGCGGGGGGGGCGCTGTGCATGTGGGGGCGCCGGGGGCGCGGTGCTATAGTTACCCCCCCCCAATCCCCCGCAGACTTACGTAGCTCGCTGGTCCCGGCGGCTCCGTTCTTCTGATGAGGACCACCACAAAATGGCCGCCCCCATATAGCACACTGTTCTCTGAAACTGTCTGCTGTATGGGGGCGGCCATTTTGTGGTGGTCCTCAGCAGAAGAACGGAGCCGCCGGGACCAGCGCAGCGCGATAGGTAAGACTGCGGGGGAGGGGGTTAGCATAGGCGACGGGGCGGCGGCGGGGGGTGGGTATGGGCGCCCCCCCCTAACGGCGGGGGGGCGCCCAAAACGTAGCTACGCCACTGGTCACACACCCTCCCCGAAAACACTTGGGAACGCCTGCATTTTGCCTGACACTTCCAGCATATTTTCTGTCAAATCACAAGCTAGCTCTGAAAAACCTATGCTGCTGCTGCCGGAAAATCAGGGCAAAGGATTGAGGCGGGTCACTGAGCGTCCCCAGACAGAGTAGTTGGGTTTCAAGGAAAGCCGCTCCCGAACACGAATTGAAACATACAGGTACCACCATTTAACTTTCAACTTTCAAAAGACTCATCACCAGAGGAGGATTACAAATAGCGGGACTCTGCTTGACTGCTTCACATTTATAGACTGTGTATACACATTTATTTTCCTTTAGGAATCTCGGATCCAGTGTGTACACAATCAATCGGTGTACACACCCCACAATTTATTGGACAGACAATTTACGACATATGTATATATTTTTTGTCATTTTTTTTACATTTTTCTGCCGTGTATTGAATACTTGCATTGGAGTGTAGTACACGTGATTCAGGCACAGCGTGCATGTGCCGTACATATATCCCCTATCACACACTTGTGACCTTGAAGGAATACACTATTCCAGCCCACAGTGACAGAACAGTGTATTGAAAAGGCCAACTGATATATGTACAAATTATTATTTGCAAATAAAGAACGACATTCTTTTTTAAAAACAAACTGTAGAATTTTCAATAACGGAGCGCCGCACTACCACCTACCCCTATATTTTCTGTGATGCCCATGAAAGTTCTGTGGAACTCCCATGAAACATACAGTCTCCCCCCCCCCCCCCCCACAGATCCTACTTCCTGTCAATCACTTTGCGAACAGATATCGAAGGAAAAAAGTAGCAGTGGTCCTTCGCTAGCAGGTGTTGTAAATGCATATTGGGGGCCCATATGCATGTGCATTGTATCGATAATCGTCGGCTGCGCAAATAAAAAAAAGGCTGCCCAGCATTTAGGGACTACATGCAAAAGCAGCCAGTGTTTATGCTGCATGCAAAAATAATAATTTCCACCAGTGGTAATTGACACAACACCGGGAACCCCTTATGGCAGACGGAATTCACCTAAAATCGCTCGCACCACCCTAGGATTACGAGCAGTTTTAAGCAAATTCACCCCAGTGAAGGGTGCGAGATCAGCTTAATTCGGGTGCTGTTGCCAGCATGGAATGGCACCCAAACGGCATGTCACACCCTTCAAAGCAAATCGGATCGACCCCTAAAATTGCCTTTCACAGGCAAGCTAAGGACATGATTCAGAGTTGATCAGTGATCACCGAATTCGCAGATCGAGCGATTATCGAATGATTACACTTGAGTACAGTACGCATTGCCCAGGCACAGGGGGAAACAGCGACCGACTATAAATATGGTTCGAAAACAAAAAGCAGCCAGAGGATGACTGACAGGAAGCTGGCTTTTGGGGGTGGTAACCGTTCATTATCAGGCAGTGTCAGAAAACATGTAGGCGTGTCCAGGCGGTTTAAGGGTGGGTGTGCGACATCAGCGCCAGCTTCAGACTTACTTTTACACAGGCTTTCTTTCTGTCTGGGCGGCGGCTATCTACTCACAGTCATCTGCAAATTTGCAGATCAATGACCATGTCTCAGGTTCTAAGAACGAAACTCTTTAGTTCTATCACTCTACTCCCAATTCATATGTCAAATAGGCTACAAAATGTATTCCTGTGTTGTCAATCGGCTACATCAGCCTCACATTCTGCTTCAATATAAATGAATACCAATGTAATACCAATCGTTACAACGTTAAATAGGCAACATCATTTCTGAGTGACATTAGTCTTAGAATATCATTTCCTGTGTATACTTGTATATAAAATAAGATTATTACCGGAGAATATTTGAATGTTCCATCATGATTTCGGCTCTGTACTCCTTGTGTCCATGCCGCAGAAGATCAGCTTCGGTTTGACTCATCTTGTCGCATATATCCAGCAGCGACACAATTACCTGAGAAGACGCGGTACCGCTGTGCATCTGGGCTTGGGCAATTTGTAAAAGAATTGCAAATTTCCTGAAAAAATGTAGAGCAATTTATAATTACCGAGATCCTCAGGAAAGGGTTTGAAATATGAGCAAAGCAAAACACATCTGTCCCCAGTAAACTGTCTATCATCAGATGTTAGACTGCTTGACATCACCATACATAAACCTTAATTGCTAATAAATAATAATTAACTTATAACTCTAGAAATAAAGACACAGGGGGTATGCAAAGTCCCTCCGCTATTTCCGACGTGGGAAATAGCAGCGGCTCCTATTCAATGCTGTCATTAACGACAGCATTGATGGCAGAACAGGCCCGACTTCAGAAGCTGTTGGGCCTGTTCTGCCGATAACGGCCGTGGATTGTCGTTATCCGGGCCGCAGATGGACAATCCAGGGCCGTTTACGTGGCCACGCCCCCTTTGCGCCCATCGGCAGACGGGACATTGAATCCTGTCTGTCGTTATGCGGTCGATCTGACCGCAAACGGGCCAGGATCACGGCTGTCGGCGGGGATCGACAGCCGTGATCCCAGATTGCATGCCCCTAACAGACCACTGAAATGCCATTAAAATCAGTCAACCATTATTTATTAATGGTTGAATAAGTATGTTGGCATAAGAAAGAACGGCCAGAAGATCAGTGTCTTTATGTCTTAGTTCTGATCTCCATGTTCAAAACATGACTTTTAACTCCTCACACTGGGTATGGGAAAGACGCACCAACCCTCTCCCCAATACAGCATAATAGGGCCGGGCAGACAGCCAGAGCCCTTATACCCCAGTAAGGAATTCCAGACTATGGCCCTTACTCTGTTTCACTTAAAAAGGCAAATTCATTCTCAAATGGACAAAACCATATGCACTGCAGGTGGGGCAGATGTAACATGTGCAGAGAGAATTAGATTTGGGTGGGGTTTTACTTCAAAGTGAGATCTATATTGCAGTGTAAAAATAAAGTAGTCAGTATTTTCCCTGCACAGAAACATAATAACTCGCCCAAATCTAATTCTCTCTGCACAAGTCACATCTGCCCCACCTGCAGTGCACATGATTTTGTCCATTTGAGAAGGATTTTGCATTTACGAGTGAATAAGAATAAGGGCCTATATCAGTGTACTGGGGAAAGAGCACAGCTCAATAGAGCGGCGCAATAGCTACTGTACTGCCATTCTTTCCACAACAAATAGGCAGACAAACCCCAACCTGCAAAGAAAAACAGATGGGGAACCGGTGACTAAGGGAGGGGGGTGGGGAATCCAGAGAAAAGAGGCAGTTCCTGTACACAACTTGTCTGTCAACTCCACCCTAACCACTCCCCTCTAAGCCTGACTGGCTGATGCGCCCTGAACTATTAACCTTCAAATATATTATTAACCGCAATAGAACTGCATACCCTCCCACTATCATGATCTTGGCAGGACACACGTTTTTCAAGCACTCTCCCGCTGTCCCACCCACAGGTCACAGTGTCCCCTGGTTGGAGGGGGGGGGGGGGGGGGGGGAGTTGGAATACCCCCCTTCTCACTTGCTGCCCACTTTCTAGCCCAGCCACAGTTATAGAAATATGACAACTATAATGTAGTTTACGCACCTGCACTAGAAAGATTATAACTATAATCTTATTGGTTGTTGGAGCAAGGTTACATTTTACAGAAGAAAAAAATAAGGTACAGTACTTGTGTATTATCACGGCGCCCATCGCATCGCATACCACTAATTAAGGTATGCGATGGCATGCGATGGACCCGATTTCAGCCTACTCCCGGGCTGAGTATACAATTTTAAAGTTGCGTCGCATCGCATGCCATTATAATGGCATGCGATGCGATTTCCCATTGATTCCCATGTTAAATGGCCCCCCCAGACCCGATTTTTAATTGTATACCCATGGGTAATTAGTATGTTAAATGCCCCCCACATTGTTAACGGCCCCCCACTATGAACGCCAACCCGAAGCATGGCGAGCGGCGGCGGTACGCGTCCTCCAACCTTTTCATACCCCCACTATCCACGTCGGCGTGGAGTTGATTTTATAAAGTGTGGCGAGCGCAGCGAGCCACCGAGCCCGAAGCTTGCGGGCTCGCCACACTTTGGGTTGGCGTTCATAGTGGGGGCCGTTAACAATGTGGGGGCATTTAACATATTAATTACCCATATACAATTAAAAATCGGGTCTGGGGGTGCATTTAACATGGTAAGAAGGCATCTGGGTGCCTGTACAATTAAAAATCGGGTGAAATCGCGTATTGTACAATGCCCTGCGATGGAAATCGTGGGCACGTGATAATACACTAGTACCAAAAATAACACATATTAAAACCTACCTGGCATTTAACTTCGCTATGAGAAACACATATACCGATTCTCTGTTTGTTTCTTTTTGAATCATGGTTTTTAAAACATCGACAGTGATTTCCAAAATGTTGGATGCCTGAAAACAGAGGTTGTTGAGATTGTCAGTAAGTTTATCTGCCGAAACAGAAGCCAACACTCGGATATAGCTTTGAAGTTTAGTCTTAAGAAGATCAAACATGTTCCATAACTCAGGGTGGAAGACAGCTTACAGTACATCTTTATTCACCAACTAAAAGTCCTCCATACATAACAGTATGAAGCCCCGTAGGCTACGAAGACACTACGCAAGAGACTTGCTCCGGGCTCTGGGGTTGAGCCATTTCTCTAACCACTGTTTGTTTTTCTGAGTGTTAGTTTGAATTGCTGAATGGGATATAAGAAAATCTTGTTCCGCATTCATTGATCATTATAAACCAAGTTTAGTAAGTTACAATGAGAAGAATAAATGATTTATACCAGGGGCGTAACTAGACATTCGTAGGCCCCTTAGCAAAACTTTGTAAAGGCCCCCTATTTAGCAACTTTGCAAATATATATAGCACATATAAAACTTAGACTGTAAAGATGGGCCCCCTTTAGCTCTGGGCCCCATAGCAGCTGCACCCCTTGCATCTATGGTAGTTATGCCCTTGATTTATACGATCCTTACCTTTTTATGTCCGCCTTCCTTATTTTCACCTAATATAGCCTCAGTCAAAGCCATGGAGGTTTTATACCAAAAATCTGCATCTCTCTCTAGACCTTTGCCTTCCATCAGGAAGGCCTTTGCTTGTCCGTGGTTATTCTCACTGTTGGCCAGCATCGATAACAGGTACAGACATTTTAATAGGTTATGTTTATCGCCAATATCCTGCAAAAGTTAATGATAGACTTTATTAATTATTATTTCACTACTGAATGGCTAAAATGAAAAAATAAATAGTGGATTGTTCGGTGACAGAGCTGTGCACTCTGATATGAGCACTGAGTGGTTCTCCTCCTCGTGTGAAATCTACATGCGTCCTCATACACTATTGCTGCAGTCACACCGCACGTGCAACATGTTGCCAACGGTGTGGGCATTTTATCACAGCGAGTTCCTTTATTCTTCTTATGCACAGAGATGTACCTGTGTCCCGTATCACATTCATCGGTGCAGTCTCAGGATCAAGGGCCTGATTCAGAGATGATCGCGATTTAGGGAATTTGCAAATAAAGCAATTATCAAAGTACTATGCATGCATTCCATTCGCTTAGCGCGAGGGGAAAATAGCGGAAGAAAATTCCTATGGATCGTAAACGCGATATGGCCGGAGGTTGACTGACAGGAAGACAGTGTTTGGGGGTGGAGAACTGCTGTTTTCCAGGTGTGTCAGAAAAAAACACAGGTGTGCCCAGGTGTTTGTGCTGCGGAGGATCTCTGATGTCAGCGGTGACCACATCCCGCTGGGTATGGGTCACTGGGTCGATCAATATTAGGTCGACATGCGTAAGGGTTGAACGCTGAAGGTCGACATGGCTTAGGTTGCCACATAGACAATGGCTAGATCAACAGTCAAAAGGTCGACATGAGTTTTTCACTTTATGCCCCAGATGTCGACACAGTCAACATGGACCTCATCTAGGTGTACTTCGTCCACTCGCTATGCTTCGGGCATGTTGGCGTGCTTCGCCCGGCACAGTACTGTATTCTCCCAACACCCCATAGTGGATGGTAGGGCATTAAATACTGCTTGTCGGCACATGTCGGCTCAAAGTAAATGTAAAGAAAAAAAACCTCATATCGACCTTTTGACTAAGCCATGTCAACCTTCAATGGTGGACCCAATGCATGTAGACCTTATATGTGTCGACACAATGACCGTATACCTTCCAGGTTGTGTTTGTCGCAGATTAGTGGACGCCTCATACCTACTCACATTTGCACAGACAGCAAAGTCTTGCACCTTAGCACGGGCCTTTTATTTTTCTGTCTGGGCAGCAGCTCTCTCCTCACAGTCCGCGACAAATTCTCACATCAGCGGTCAGCTCTGAATTAGGACACACATTTGCATGAAAGGTATTGTAGACCAAATGGCGCAGATCACTGGAACCAACCATCTCCTCTCCTTTGTAGGCACACGCACCTTCGGTGTACACGGAGGTTTCCTAGCCTGCTTATGCGCAAAACACCGCTTCCCTGTGCGAACACGCGGGGGAGCGAGCAAATCCGAATAACCTTCCAGTCTGTTTTCAAGTGTTTGGGAACAAATTTATGATTGTTATTTGCTCCCATACATTTCCAAGTTTTTGTTCCCACCAGATAGATCATACAGAAAAATCTGTACGTGTGTACGCACCTACAGATTTACACCACTAAGATTGGCTACAGGATACCCTTGCCCCTACAACTTTCAATTTGCCTACATTTTTATATGGATCAGTTGCCTCAGCACAGTGTTTTACACTCTGTGCTGCTTTTTTAAAAACAAGCGATTAATGATCTACAGATTGTGCCAACGCCACCTCCTTGTCTGTGTCCCCAGTTTTGAAAAAATAAATGCAACAGGCGCTTTGACCCTGGTGGGATGCAACCCAAATGTTACTTGTACAGGTTGAGTATCCTTTTTCCAGATACCCTTATCCAAATTATTCTGAAAACCATAGTTTCTAGAATGTACTTTCTTTTTTTCTTCAAAAAGCACTACTGGGGACATCTGTAACTGGCTCTACTGGGGACATCTGTAGCTGGCACTGCTGGGGACATCTGTAGCTGGCACTGCTGGGGACATCTGTAACTGGCTCTACTGGGGATATCTGTAACTGGCACTGCTGGGGACATCTGTAGCTGGCACTGCTGGGGACATCTGTAACTGGCTCTACTGGGGATATCTGTAACTGGCTCTACTGGGGACATCTGTAGCTGGCACTGCTGGGGACATCTGTAACTGGCACTGCTGGGGACATCTGTAACTGGCACTGCTTGGGACATCTGTAACTGGCACTACTGGGGACATCTGTAACTGGCTCTACTGGGGACATCTGTAACTGGCGCTGCTGGGGACATCTGTAACTGGAACTACTGGGGACATGATATGTAACTGGCACTACTGGGGACATGATATGTAACTGGCACTACTGGGGACATAATATGTAACTGACACTAATGGGGACATCTGTCACTGGCTCTACTAGGGACATCTGTCACTGGCTCTACTGGGGACATCTGTAACTGGCACTGTTGGGGACATTGGTAACTGACACTGCTGGGGATATGATATGTAACTGGCACTACTGGGGACATCTGTAACTGGCACTGTTGGGGACATTGGTAACTGACACTGCTGGGGATATGATATGTAACTGGCACTACTGGGGACATCTGTAACTGGCTCTACTGGGGACATCTGTAACTGGCACTGCTGGGGACATCTGTAACTGGCACTGCTGGGGACATCTGTAACTGGAACTACTGGGGACATGATATGTAACTGGCACTACTGGGGACATAATATGTAACTGGCACTACTGGGGACATCTGTAACTGGCACTACTGGGGACATCTGTCACTGGCTCTACTGGGGACATCTGTCACTGGCTCTACTGGGGACATCTGTCACTGGCTCTACTGGGGACATCTAGAACTGGCACTGCTGGGGACATGATATGTAACTGGCACTACTGGGGACATAATATGTAACTGGCACTACTGGGGACATAATATGTAACTGGCACTACTGGGGACATCTGTCACTGGCTCTACTGGGGACATCTGGCACTGGTTCTACTGGGGACATCTGTAACTGGCACTGCTGGGGACATCTGTAACTGGCACTGCTGGGGACATTTGTAACTGACACTACTGGGGACATGATATGTAACTGGCACTACTGGGGACATCTGTAACTTTCTCTTCTGGGGACATATGTAACTGGCACTGCTGGGGTCATCTGTTACTGGCACTGCTGGGGACATGACATGAAACTGGCACTACTGGGGACATGATATGTAACTGGCACTACTGGGGAAATCTGTAACTGGAACTACTGGGGACATGATATGTAACTGGCACTACTGGGGACTTCTGGCACTGCTGGGGACATGATATGAAACTGGCACTGCTGGGGACATGATATGTAACTGGCACTACTGGTGAAATCTGTAACTGGAACTACTGGGGACATGATATGTAACTGGCACTACTGGGGACATAATATGTAACTGGCACTACTGGGGACATCTGTAACTGGCACTACTGGGGACATCTGTCACTGGCTCTACTGGGGACATCTGTCACTGGCTCTACTGGGGACATCTGTAACTGGCACTGTTGGGGACATTGGTAACTGACACTGCTGGGGATATGATATGTAACTGGCACTACTGGGGACATCTGTAACTGGCACTGTTGGGGACATTGGTAACTGACACTGCTGGGGATATGATATGTAACTGGCACTACTGGGGACATCTGTAACTGGCTCTACTGGGGACATCTGTAACTGGCACTGCTGGGGACATCTGTAACTGGCACTGCTGGGGACATCTGTAACTGGAACTACTGGGGACATGATATGTAACTGGCACTACTGGGGACATAATATGTAACTGGCACTACTGGGGACATCTGTAACTGGCACTACTGGGGACATCTGTCACTGGCTCTACTGGGGACATCTGTCACTGGCTCTACTGGGGACATCTGTCACTGGCTCTACTGGGGACATCTAGAACTGGCACTGCTGGGGACATGATATGTAACTGGCACTACTGGGGACATAATATGTAACTGGCACTACTGGGGACATAATATGTAACTGGCACTACTGGGGACATCTGTCACTGGCTCTACTGGGGACATCTGGCACTGGTTCTACTGGGGACATCTGTAACTGGCACTGCTGGGGACATCTGTAACTGGCACTGCTGGGGACATTTGTAACTGACACTACTGGGGACATGATATGTAACTGGCACTACTGGGGACATCTGTAACTTTCTCTTCTGGGGACATATGTAACTGGCACTGCTGGGGTCATCTGTAACTGGCACTGCTGGGGACATGACATGAAACTGGCACTACTGGGGACATGATATGTAACTGGCACTACTGGGGAAATCTGTAACTGGAACTACTGGGGACATGATATGTAACTGGCACTACTGGGGACTTCTGGCACTGCTGGGGACATGATATGAAACTGGCACTGCTGGGGACATGATATGTAACTGGCACTACTGGTGAAATCTGTAACTGGAACCACTGGGGACATGATATGTAACTGGCACTACTGGGGACAGAATATGTAACTGGCACTACTGGGGACATCTGTAACTGGCACTACTGGGGACATCTGTCACTGGCACTACTGGGGACATCTGTCACTGGCTCTACTGGGGACGTCTAGAACTGGCACTGCTGGGGACATATGTATCTTGCGTTAAGAGCTGTCCTTTGCAGTGAGTCAGCGGGTCCCCCCTCCCTCCCTTACCTGGCTGCTGCTGCGGGGGGGGGCTGGCTCTCCTCCTCCCTGCACCCGGAAGAGGATCAGTGCAGAGAGGAGGAGGTCACAGGTCCGGGCAGCTCTGTGCTGGACACAGGTGGGGGGGGGGGGGCGATGCGGGGGTCCGTGCGGGGTGGCGGGGGGTCGCGTTAGAAGCCCATAGGCTTCTATGGGGCATTGCCATATTTTTCTGGCGATGCGTCCCAAAATGTGGTAAAAACCTGATAACGGGGGGTTTTACCGCATTTTTAGCTTAGAGAATCTCCCCCCAAATATGGAATTGCCACTAATGGGGACATCTGTAACTGGCACTACTGGGGACATCTGTAACTGGCACTACTGGGGACACGATATGTAACTGGCACTGCTGGGGACATGATATGTAACTGGCACTAACGGGGACATCTGTAACTTGGCAATACTGGGGACATGATATGTAACTGGCACTACTGGGGACATCTGTATCTGGCACTACTGGGGACATGATATGTAACTGGCACTAAACACGCGCAAGAAAATTATTGCTTGGCATCCAAATTCAGTGCCTTAGAGGGATGCAGTCATTTGGTCTACAGCATTATGGTCGACAGTCATTAGGTCAACATGGGAAAAGGTCGACATGGTTCTACGTCGAAAGGTCATAAGTTCGACAGGTCATTAGTTCGACATTATCTAGGTCGACAGTCAAAAGTTCGACATGGAGTTTTTCACTGTTTTTTGAGCCAACATGTGCCGACAGGCGGTATTTCATGCCCTACCATCCACTAGAGCGTGGTGGGAGAATAAAATAGCGAGCGCAGAGAGCGATGCGAGGGTATGCGGTGCACTTTAAATTGTGTCGACTGTGTTGACATTCAGGTAAAAAACTGTGAAAAACCCCATGTCGACCTTTTGACTGTCGACCTAGACAATGTCTAACTAACGACCTGTCTAACTAACAACCTTTTGACCTAGAACCATGTCGACCTTTTCCCATGTGGACCTAATGGTGTTGACCTAATGACTGTCGACCATAATGCTGTAGATCAAATGATCACAACCCGCCTTAGATGATACACAAACTTTGTTTCATGTTTTGAAACCTTGTTTCACAAATGCACAAATGAAAACATAATGTGTGTATTTCATGTGTTTGATGTGCTTATACAACATAAATGCAAGATACCTCATTGAAATCTAAAAATATTTTGAAATACAGAAACATCCGTTATCCAAAATGCTTCTGGTCCCGAGCATTTTGGATAAGAGATACTCAACCTGTATATATAAATGTATGCCAAATAATGGTTTTCCTTTGTTTTAGATCAGTGGTTCCCAACATGGGGTACTAGTACCCCTGGGCGTACTCTGCAGACCAGTTGGGGGTACTTGGAAATAATATTGGTAATGGCGGAAGAAGAAAAAGTCTCCCAATTGCAAAAGAAGTCTACCATTGACATGGAAACAAGCCACGTTGTGTCATTTCCAGTTCCATCTGCAGGGTCATCAGCGTCTACTTGTGCTTTTGCCCAACCAGCAATTCACTGAGAGCTACCTGTGAACATCTGCCCCGCACTGACATGGGTGGAAGAAGCATTAATCCTACAGGCGTTAGCGGGAACTCTGGAGACAATACACAGCCAGCGGCCAGACAAAGACGGACCTGATTCCTGACCATATACTGTCAAGACCAGCATGGCTGCTACCCAGTTCCCCTGTGCTGTGCCTAGCCCTAAGACCTTTTACAGAGTGTCTCTTGCCCTGGTGCTCACCTCCTCTGCTGCTCCTCATGCTGGTAGTGTGCATACTTTCGCGCTGTCACCGCCAAGTGACAGCGGTAGTGTGTACTACTGTGCCATGCGGGGTCTGGGTGGCGTGAGACATGAGCCGGCATGATGGGTCTGTGTCTGGTCTGGCTGGAAACGCCGGCTGCAGCGCATCCGCACTCAATCACTGCCGGCTGGTTTCAGTCGCCACCTCTGGCGGCGGCCATCTTTTAGGATCCTTCAGCCTATGCTGCGCGGCTCCATTCAACGCTGTCAAACAGCAACCCAATCAGCGTGCAGCTCACCCTTCAAATACTGACTGGCCGGGTTAGACCGGCAGTCAGTACAATGATGTCCACCCGCACGCATCATTGATCTCCTTTGGCAGTCTGTAGCTTTCACTACAGTTCCTGCGCCTCTGGTGGTCATCTCCAAGTCCTGCTGATCGTCTCACTACCTGCACCATATCATCACGAAACCCGCTGCCGCCTATACGGACTGGACAAGGTTAACCCCCCAAAGGGGTAATATCTTTCTCCTCATTCCTGACAGTTATTCTCTGTGGTCATCCCTGGTGCTGTAGCCACGATCCCACTCAGGACAATCATTTGGACTTCATCATTCAACACTCATCCAATCATCCAATTATTCTTCCAATCATCCAATCATCCAATTCTTCATTCAATCATCCAATTATTCTTCCAATCATCCAATCCTCATCCAATTCTTCATCCAATTCTTCATTCAATCATCCAATCCTAATCCAATCATCCAATTCTTCAACCAACCATCCAATACTTCTTTCAATTACTCCATTACCAATCATCTTCAATCTCTTCAATAAGTATTGAATATTATTGACTTTATCATATACCAACAACTACAGTTTTACTATTGTGTCATTATTCATATCCTGTACCTCAGTATCTTCATTAAATAAGGTTTTACTTTATTCCATTGCTTCACTCCCTTCTGTCGTTAATGCAACAGCCTTATATTAAAGCACCCAGCCTCCTTTACACTCCAGCTGGTGCTTCACGAAACGTGACATATACTAGTCCACGGCTACTCCTTAATATTAGGACACACATACTGCTCACTTCCACTCATAAGTACTGTGGAAATTTCAAATTGAGAGGAGGGGTACTTATAAATGAAAAGCCTAATCAAGGGGTACGGGAGAGAAAAAAGGTTCGAAACCACTGTTTTAGACAATTCTCTGCTTTGCTTCAACACTTTTTTTTTTAATTCTCACAAGTTCTGTAAAAGCCTTTAGGAGATTCCATAAGACAGCCTCACCTGTAGCGACTTATAAGCCTCTGTAAGGAGAGTACGAACTTGCTGAAAAAATCCCAACTGTAAGAGAACATCAGCCTTCTCCAGCCACAGATATGGAAGAGAGAGTCCGCTCAGTCCTTTGCCATCTGCATGCATGCCCAACAGCTAAAGGAAACAATAAGGCTATTAATGAAAGCTACTACTCACATAAACGTACAGGAGAGTACAGTAGGTTTTTCTTTATTCACACAGCTATAATGAATTGGTCTGCATGCGCCTTCTGGCAAATTCTATTTACTACAGCATTTTATTTTTCCTTCCATTTTTCTAACCATCTTTTGATGATACAAGAGTGTTTATCTTGGGTAGTGTCGTACCGATTGTTCTGTAACGCTGAGAATGTGGTGGGAGAAAAGAGGGTGAGGTCCTAGAGGAGATTGCTAATGCCTTTGCCATGTTTCCTAACTAGCGTACCAAAAATTGGAGTAATGTACACAGCTTTTTAAATGTATTGCTCAAAATGGATTATTTATTTATTACCAGTTATTTATATTGCGCACATATATTCCGCAGCGCTTTACAGAGAATATTTGAACAGTCACATCAGTCCCTGCCCCAGTGGAGCTTACAATCTATATTCCCTACCACATGTTCACGCACACACACACATTCTAGGGTTAAGTTTGGGTACTTGTTTCCTAGCACGGCGCCCACTAAGCTATTTGCTTAGTGGGCTATTCTGCGTAGAGAAATGGCATCGCATGGGCCATTGTAGGGCCGTGCGATGTGCGATGTGATTTTCCTATGTAATTTATTCACTGCTCTCTCAGCCCCGGGCCATTGCAACTGCCGCAAAATTGAATGCGATCACATGTGATTTTATAGGGTGTGCAATGCCATGACATTAGGTATACAAAAATATGATTGTATGTCCCAAAAAATAGGTTTAATGCACCCCCCCCCCCCCTATACATGCCACCCTAAAGCGTGGCGAGCGGCGGCGGAACACTTCCTCTGACTTTTTCATTACCCCACAATCCACGTCGGTGTGGAGTTGATTTTATATAGTGTGGCGAGCGCAGCGAGCCACCGAGCCCAAAGCGTGGCGAGCCCCGCGAGGGGACGTGGAATACATGTAAAGTAATCCATGTGCCCTCGCAGGGCTCGCCACACTTCGGGTTCGGTGGCTCGCTGCGCTCGCCACACTATATAAAATCGACTCCACGCTGACGTGGATAATGGGGTAATAAAAAAGTCGGAGGACGTGTTCCGCTGCCGCTCGCCACGCTTCGGAGTGGCGTGGATAGTAGGGGGGTGCGTTAAATCTATTTTTGGGACATACAATCATATTATTGTATACCTAATGTCATAGCATTGCACACCCTATAAAATCGCATGCGATCGCATGTGATTTTGCGGGACATGCGATGCAATGCGATGCGATATAGTGGTGTAAAATGAGGGAAAAAAAGACATGAAAAAAATCGCATCGCATGCCGCTATAATGGCCCATGCAATGCAATGCGATTTCCCTACGGTGCCCTACGTAGAAAATCTGGGCGCCGTGCTAGGAAACAAGTACCTAATTTTGTTGGGGGCCAATCCTACCAAGATATTTTTGGATTGTGGGAGGATACCGGAGTACCCGGAGCAAACCCACGAAAGCACGGGGAGAAAATACAAACTCTGCACAGTTAGAGCCATGGAGCGAAATGAACCCATGACCTCAGCACTGTGAGTCAGCAATGCTAACCATTACACCGTCCATGCTGTTCATGATTTGAAACTACACTAAAGGAAACGGAGGATGTTCAGAATCATTGGTAAAGTGTAGGTTTCCAATAAACTGCAGTCATTTAAAAAATGGCTAATACTGTATATTCCCATATACAAACCAATGTACCTTCTGTCCTCCAACTAGATGCCTTGTGCTCACAGCCAAACTGTCACCATCTTGTTTTTCATCTGTAATCAATGATATTTCTTGCCTACAACTATAATCATCATTTACAAAACATTAGTGAAGAGTACCAGTAGGCGACTTAACTTATCCATCCATACTCACTTACAGTACAACGGTATTTGCAGCTGAAAAATATGGAAACGCAAAACTTCAAACGAGGCACTAAAGAGATCAATTCTTTTGCTGCTGGTTTCAAGAATGTATTGCTACTTATACTGTATATATAGTACAGTATACTGAATTTAATCTGTACTGAAAAATCCGCATCTATTTATCGCTTACATTTAGAACGCCCATTCGAATAGGGCTGGTGTAAGTTTTGATGGTGTGAACGATGGTGGTGAATAAAGGAGGCATTAGGGTGGGATTTAATCCCACATGGTAAATGACAGTACCACGGCTCCTTGATCCCCGGAAGGCAGAAGAAATAAAACCTGGAGATTAAAGTTAAGGCCTAATTTATTCCATACTTAGCTATCTCCCGTCCCGTACTGTGGGGGTAAAGTTATTAAGGGGACTGGCAGATGGCTGTGCCAACGTAACTTACTGATGTGACCTTTACTTATAATAATTGTATAATCTTTATTACACGCACATGGGCAGTATGACTGGCGAGTCCCATTTATTATCCCATTTATACGTTCTTTCGAATGACTACAAGCGTATGCTAGGAGTTGTCTCATAGGTTGCCTGATTTTATCCCAAATATACAGCTAATTGTAAGTAATAATAAGACCCACAAGTGAATGGAGATGGACATTTTGGAATATGAGGAAGATACAGATAGATGACCTGGCAAGAACAATGAATAACATACCTAAAATGTATAATTTGTAGTGGGAATTGTAGGAGACAAAATGCAACCAAAAATTATGTTTTTTTTAATGTTTTTTTTTTAGATATTCAACTAGGGGTTCAAGCAAATGATAGAGACAACAAAACCAGTAACAAACCCTGCACCTTATCAGCTCGTCTTCACTAATGGGCACGTTCTCCGCTGCTTTCTGGTGGTAAATGATGGCATGGTACAATCTTAAGTCTGCACATACTTGGGAAATTCTAAAAAGAAAAAAAAGAATAAAAGTGTAAAAATGTGTTATGTTTGCATGATAAACCTTTTAAAAATATAAGATTAATTATTTTAGAAGTTCATAGTAAAATGCGTAGATTACAGAAAAGAGATTATGAGAAGGTTTCCTTATTTATATACTATCACTGTATGTAAAGTGAGGAAAATGTCATACACAGTGCAAAGTTGATAGAATGTGCACACTGCAAGGCATGGACTCAGAGCTGCTTGGAACCCGCATGCATGTCGCCTACACATGTGGGTAGATGTAGCAAGGCTTGGAGAGAGTCAAGGAGATAACGGAGGTTATTCTGGTTGACTCACAAGGCTGTGAATTTCGCAGCCTTGCGAGTTCCCCTGACACTGCCCGCCACCCACACCGCCGCTGCCTCCCCTTGCGCACCGCGATCCCCCGCACAGCTGCAAATGGATGTTTAGCATAAACATCCATTAGCAGCCTTGACTGCAGGGGGAGAAATCAGTCGATGGCCGGTGACCATCGAATGATTTCTTCAGCGATCGCAGATCTGAGACACCTCTGTGATATCTTAGATCTGCTGGCACCCTGTGCGGGAAGCTGACAGTCACTGAAGTCAGCTGCCCGCCCTCCGCACCATCCGGAAATTACCACGAGAACGCCCAGCATTTTCATGGGAACGCCCATGAAACGCTGCTGGCGTTATCATGGACAAATCCCCTGGCTCTCTTCCCCTGCCCGCACTGTTGTGTGTGAGTGCCTGGCAAATAATCTATTCGTTGTGGCTGCTCGTACACAGCAGCTGCACAAGTGCATAAGTGGCTATGCGCAGTCGTGATTAAACCAGAATCACCCCCAAAGTACCATCCAATCAGCTTATGTAATTTTTAAACATAATCTGTAACACTATTAGAATCACCATGCTCAGCCTCAGTGCATTTCCTCTTCCAGTCATCTGCAGAGGACGTAGGTAAAGTGTGTGTGGAATTGATGTAAAATTAGATGAGCAGTATATTGTGTGTGTGTGTCACACCAATTTGCACACTGTATAGCAGTGATTCCTTGCAAGTAAACCAGCACCTGCCCGGTCTACCATTCGCAGGGCGTATATGTTCGCATGGCATGCAAATTAATGTTTTACATACAGTATACATCCATTCGCATGCCAGTTGGAACCTCCCACATATTGTGATGATAGCCTACCATCAAAAGATTTGGTGCAAACGCATATATAAAGTGACTCTCTGGTCACTTTTATATGCGTGTATGTTCTCGCGGAAATGGGTGGGCAGCTGACACCCGGCACCCACTGGGCAATCACTATGGGAAAGCCCAGCGTTTTCATGGAACACACCCACTCTCCGTGTCTCTATGGGGGTTATTCTAGTTCATTCTTTCTGACAAAATCAGGGTGGGGCAGATGTAACTTGTGCAGAGAGAATTAGATTTGGGTGGGGTTTTTCTTCAAAGTGAGATCTATATTGCAGTGTAAAATAAAGCAGTCAGTATTTTCCCTGCACAGAAACAAAATAACACCCAAATCTAATTCTATCTGCACATGTTACATCTGCCCCCCTGCAGTGCACATGGTTTTGTCCATCTAAGAAGGATTTTGTCAGAAAGAATGAACTAAAATAAACCCCTATCTGTGGCAAAGAAATATTATGAGTTGAAAAACATAATCCCGGCCATGGCAGCGTTACAGTGTTCTCGGTTCTTTGACGTTTTAAACTGATCTTACTTTAGCAGATCCCGTCAATGTACAATGTGTGCCTATTTGTTAAAGATAGCTGTATATACACACAGACCGCTCACAGGTTGACACAGGACAGAACAAGGGGATAACAGGCTATAACGGTTCCTAAGGAGCAAAACACAGCTGTACCCTCAGCTGTTCTACATCCTACAACATGAGACACCTTTGCACATCACAAAAGGTAAGTCATACAAGTCACATACTATAAGTACAGAGCACTAACTTCAGGTGGTAGAGATCTGACAGACTTTTGCTTTCCACTACGTCATGTGCAATAACCTCTGCAAGATGGAGGACAGGCAGAGTCATGTGAGTAAATGAGATATTCTGTAGCTCTTTCACTAGTAGATCCAAGTAGTAGAGGCTGTATGTCTGTACAAGGAGACAGAATTAAAACAATTTAAATACAAAGATATATGCAATATACAGTAGGTCGATTCAATAAAGCCGGAAGAACAGGTGTCAATATGAAAATGATCACTATTTGTCCTTTAGTTGTTATCACGGATTCTGGCAGCTGCTTCATACCCTCCAACTGTACCGAATTTGCCGGTACAGTACCGGTTTTTAACAGTTTGTACCGGCAAATTGAAATTGTACCGCATTTTCAGCGGTAAAACTCACAATCAGCCCTGTGCGCCGCCGCATATGTATAAACTTCCTCCTGGCCCCGGCTCCATGTGCTGCCTGGACCGACAGCGCCGGCTGAGCTCTCCCCTCTCCTCCGAGTCCCCCTCACCCGGTGTTCTCAAGAGTGCAATGCGCGGGCCGGTGCCGTGCGTCATGACGTCACGCGCCTGCAGGGTGCGCACTCATGGGGAAGGCACGAATCTGCCTGAGTGCGGGGTGCGGTGGCCAGCCCCAGCGCGCGACGGACACTGTGGGGAATGTGCTTCTCGCACTGCAATGCCATCGGAGGAGGCTGCTGCCACTCAGCACACAGGTTATCTCATTCATATGCGTGCGGGGTTCCTGCAGTCTGTGTATGGGGTAGGTGAGGGCGCTACTCGGGCTCCTTTGTGTGAGTGCCTGACCGGTGCAGAGAGCTGTTGGTGACCTGTGTGAGAGCAGGAGGCGGGCGGCAGGGTGCTGTGGGTGTCCTATGCGAGAGCAGGGAATATTGGGGATCACTGCAGTATCCACTGTAGTGAGGGTGTAGGGAGCTGCCCTATGTGAGAGTTCATTGGGGAAAAGTATTGGCAGTGGGTAGGTGGGAGCAGGTTATTTTATTTTAAATGCCCAGCCAGTACACATACGGAAAGAGGGATGACCACGCCCCCTTTACCAATGGGCACACCCACTTTACTCATGTCCGTGCCCCCTTTCCGCGTGTGTACCGATTTCCACCCTTCAGATGTAAGAGGGTATGCTGCTTATCGGTTAAAGATGAGGCTCCGAGGCTAAAAGGATTGCCCCAGCCGAACCTTTTAGCCATACTTGCCTACCTGACCCTGGACTTCCCTGGTAATATATGATTGCCATCATACATTACCAGGGAAGCACAGGAACAGAGCATTTTCTCCCGCATGGAGAGGGTCAGGTAGGCAAGTATGCTTTTAGCGGTGACTAACAGCTGCTATTAGTATATTCCCCTTGATCCCTTGTGTAAGACTTCCAGCTTTCTCAGTGGTGAGATGTTGGCATATACAGTATTCTTCAGCATAATACAGATCTATCCTCATACACCTAGCCTCAATACGCTATGCGGCACAAGATGCAAGGTGCTGAATGGTGTAGTAGAGACATTTTCTTTAATTTAGCATTTTATTTGCAACCACCGACAGGTCCGGTATAAGTCTTCTTGGCACCCTAGGCAAAACTTCAACCTACTGTTTCTCTCCACCCTACACAACCCCTTCCCTCCCGGAAACCCCAAACTGGCACCACCCATAGCCACATTCCAGCTCCTCAAGTGAATGTGTAAAGGTGGCATTTTAGAAGTTCCAAAGCCGCCACCTCACATACAGTACATCTTTCATTTTGGGATAGAGCGATAGAGAGACCTGTGTTGCAGTGCTGGTGAGACAGATTCAGATGCAGGGTTCTAGCATCCTATGCAAATCCCCCCCCCCCCCCCCATGTTATCATTGCTTGTCTGCCGCCACACCTGAATACTACATTTAACATAAAGTAGTTCTTGCACTACAGTATATTTATCTCTATAGATAAAGGCCCTCCTACCTCTATGTTGGTTTGTTACTACCTAGTTTGTTTTATCACGGTTTCCAATTGTAAAGCGGAACGGGTTATGCTGCGCTATATAAGAAAGTGTAAATAAATATATTACTGTACTGTCTTTCCTTAGATACCTCACACATACACAATGGTGATTTTCAAAAACAACATCTGGTAGATAAGTATTACACAAGACAAAACTCCGTACGCCACACTAAACCAAAATGCGCCACACTGCAACAATGTACTGTATTTAATCCCCCGCCGCTATTCCCGACGGGGGAAATAGTGGCGGGCACCTATTCACTGCTGTTTCTCTGACAGCAATGAAGAGGCACCTGGGCAGAACGGACCAGACTTTAAAAGCAGTTGGGCACGTTTTGCTGAGGGTGGTCGTGGATTGTTGAGATCACGGCCTTATCTATACGATCCACGGCCGTTTCTCATAGCCGCGCCCCCTTTCATCGTTCGGCAGGTGGGACATTGAATCCCATCTGCCGAATATCAGTGGAGCGGTCAGAGAACGGGCCAGGGTCATGACTGTCTTACATCCCGCCGGTCGTGACCCGGGATTAAATACCCCCCATAATACGCAGCGCTACTAGGCGCAGTGTGCCTGTTTTATCAATCTATGTGCCATAGTGAGGACAAATGAGCATAGCTATACCTGCATACATATGTGTTCACATGCACCCATCCTCCCTGCACTACAAGTCACATTACACATAATGCATGAGCACAGTGTGTGACGCTGTAGCACCATGGCATCTTTTTGTGTGACTTTTTCCATTCAAATGCTTCTTGTTCATAAAGCGATGCAAATAGGATGCACAAGCAGCATCTGCTGACTGCAATTACTAAAAACTATAACGTAGCATTTCATATATAGAGACAGTTGTAGTCATACACAGAATATAGGCATGTCGCATATCATTTTAATCAGCATAAGCCAGAGGTTCTCAAATTATTTTGCTCTGGTACCCCATCAGATGTTAAAAATTATTACAGGAACACAGCAATTTACCGCACAATGACTGCCACACATGTGTAGTCAGCAGACTGCACTTGCACGGCAGCATTGCGGAGGCACAAAACAGAAGTAAAGTTACCGGTAGCGCGATCACTTAATTTCTATCACAACTGCATAGGTCAGTTTTTTTCAGAGTCCCTGCCCTGCATAAGGGGCAGGATAAATAATTCAGGAGTTTTCCCCTGTCCCCGGTCATATAATACAGTACACTGTGTGCTCCTGTGTCTCCAATCCACAGACACATCCCAATAAGTCTGTGCCGAGTGCCCTTATTCTCCCTCATGCTCCCCCCTGCTGCTGCTTCCTGGAACCAGTAATGTAATATTAAAATAAAAATCACTTTAAATCTGTTGCTTAGAGTTCACACTTCTATGCCTGTTTAAACTGACTCATCGTTCATAGACAGTGACACATATTCTGGTTTCTGTGTCCGGTGATAGCAGTCTGCCATCAGGAACGTACATCAATTAGCACAGAAACTGTCTGGGAACAGAATCACTGGCCAGTGTATAATCTGCTGTGCAGTACAATGGAATAATTATACAAAAGTCAATGTGATGAATTATCAATTACATACTACATTAAAAACTTTGAAGTTTTGCCAGTTTAATTAATGAGCATTGGCAAACATTCACTGTTGATTGTCTCAACAATTAATGCATTTCCACACAATAAATTAGCTGTTTATATGGTACTTTATTAGACTTTAATTTATTGATAATCTAATGCTTACTTATCAGTGTCAGCTGCAGCTTCTGGACTGCAGGAGGGGGGCGGGGGAATCACTTAGCACATATATACATACAGGTTATCATGTATGTTACAGTATATAAGGCTTCCCACAATCCTAAACTCTTCCAGACTTCTGGGAAACTAGCCAATGGGAGTCTGGGGGCAGGCTTAGAATTAATGTGTGAAGCATGATGCTGATATATAAAGTGCTGTTTATCCTTAGGTACCATCCAAACACATCATAACATTAATTGGGTACTTGTTTCCTAGCACGGCGCCCGTCGGGTCCCATCGCATACCTTAATTTAAGGTATGCGATGGGACCCGACCGACCCGATTTCGGGCTTTTTAAGAGCTTACAATTTTAAAATCGGTCGCATCGCATGCCATTATAATGGCATGCGATGCGACCGATGCGATGGACCTGATTTTACATAGGAAGCGTGGCGAGCGCAGCGAGCCCGCGAGGGGGGGGCGGAATGCGTCCTCCCACCTTTTCATACCCCCACTATCCACGTTGGCGTGGAGTTGATCTTAAATAGTGTGGCGAGCGCAGCGAGCCCTGCGAGGGGACGCTGCGAGCGCAGCGAGCCCTGCGAGGGGACGCTGTGAGCGCAACGAGCCCTGCGAGGGGACGCGGATTACTTCACATATATTCTGCGTACGCTCGCCATCCTCGTGGGCTAGCTGCGCTCGCCACGCTTTGGGTTGACGTTGATTCTGGCGTTTACAATGGGGGGGCATTCGACATAGTAATTACCCATCAGGGTGGGTAAACAATTAAAAATGGGGTCTGGGGGGCATTTAACATTGGTTCCCATTTAAAATCGTGTCTCAGGGACCATTTAACATTGGGTCCAATGAAAAAATCGGTCAAATCGGTCGCATCGCATTGCATGCGATTTGGTCGCATTCGATGCGACCGATTTTTCCGACCCGATAGCATACAATTAAAATCGGTGGCGCCGTGCTAGGAAACAAGTACCCATTCATTTTTATATGTGCTAAGCGGTTTCAAACATACATTACATGGCCAAGGGGCGACTGTTGAAGGTTTATGACCGATGATGAATAGTTTTGCCATCGATGGGAGAGAACGAGATGGTTTCTCCCCATCAGTGTCAAGCTTAAACGAATAGTTTTGTTCTGCTTTTTTCCCAAAGGGGCCGGGACACGGAGCATAGCTCCGCCCCTGACACCCGTGAAGCCCTGCTCCTGTATTTTGGTTGGCCCACAGGCCAATCAGTCAAAGAAAATGGATGACCATCAATATTTAAAAACATTGATGGTTATCCAGTGCATAGTAATACACTACCGATGGCCAGTTGCACTTTTGCCACTAATGATGGCCATCCCTACCAGGAGCTGCAGCAGCCACTGTTATAGACAGATCCCCAACATATTCTGCAGGACAGCACCATTAGATTACTTTTTTCAAAACATACAATTAATTAAAGTTTTATGTGCTCACACCATGGGAGGACCAGAAGCCATAAGTTGCACTGTGATGATAACTTCACCCCTACGAATGGTGTCATCCAGTATTGCCTGCACCCCCGGTTACGCTGTTGACTGATTTGGTCTATTTCATGGACAAATGGTATTACTGCACACTCCCAGGGACCAATGCCCTTGGGTATGTATATCAGGTCAACAAACTGTGAGTCCTACCCCCAAAGTGGGTACCGACTGAGAAGCATGGGGTTGCGACTCCATGTTGCTGACCATCACGCTCCTGATTTTTCTAATCTCAGTCAGTGATTCAAGGAGTCTGAAAAGTATGTTGAATTGTCTGTTATTTTAGACTCCTCCCATCATTTTGTGCCTCCACAATGCTGCCATGTATGTGCTGTCTGCTGACTACACGTGATGTGATGGGCTATGGTATATTAGACTCCTCCCATCACTCTGTGCCTCCACAATGATGTGCTGTCTGCTGACTACACATGTGACGGGTTATGGTATATTAGACTCCTCCCATCATTCTGTGCCTCCAAAATGCTGCCATGTATGTGCTGTCTGCTGACTACACGTGTGATGTGATGGGTTATGGTATATCAGACTCCTCCCATCACACTGTGCCTCCACAATGCTGCCATGTATGTGCTGTCTGCTGACTACACATGTGATGTGATGACCTTCTGCAGTAACTTGCTGGGGTCCTGTCATTATTTTTATTGTTTGATGGGGTCCCAGAGCAAAATAGTTTGAGGACCCCTGCTCTAGATCGATCCCAAAAAGCTTGATCTGGAAAAAGGTTGACACAAGCAATAGGTCAACATTAAAAAGGTCAACACAAGTTATTCACGTGTTTTTGGCGTCAATGTCGACATCTGAGCAAGTGGACTCCTAATTAGTATTCTGCTTGGCTCCCTAGGCTTTGTGATCCGCTACCGCTGTGCTTAGCACACTACACGGTTCCTAATTGAAGTCCATATGGAAAGTATAGTATGAAAAAGCTTAAAAAATACAAAAAAAAAATACTCATGTCGACCTTTTTATGCATCGACGGTTGCCATGTCAACCTATTGCTTGTGTTGTCCTTTTTGACCATGTCAACCTACACTATCTGATACCATGCCCCCTGCTGTTTAAAGAGAACGATTAACTTACTGGCTTTACAATGGTGCTCCTGTTTATGACTTGGCAAGATGTATCAAGTTTAAATGCATCTCTAACTTCCTCAGGACAGTCAAAGCAAGCCCATTCCTCCGCGTTTAAAGGTAAAGTGTCTATATGTCCCTTCCTCTTGTTCTTCTCCTTGACCACAGCAGGCTGCATTGAAAAAACAACTATTAATATTGTAAGGTTTAACTTTCAAAACTGGGGAGAAACAAGAAGCCGTAGTAATAATAATAATAATAAAAAAATTTTTTAAAATCAGATCTGATGGTAGAATAGTAAAAATACATGAGTGCGAACTGCCAACCAGTAACGGTTTCCTGGCAAAGGTTAGGACCATCCTGTCAGATTCTGTGGGGGTTTCTTCCTTGAGGTAAAGCCAACCAATGACGAGGTGACAGAAGTTGAGAAAGAACCTCCCCTCTGTGACATGGCAGCAGGCCCCTCGCTGTCTATATAAGGACACAACTATTACCACCTCTCTCACTGAAGTAGTTAATTTTCTCTATTGCCCTCCCCAAAGACACAGGAATGGATAAAGAGGTGACCGGCTGACCAGTTCTCCACTTCCTCCACTGTCACTGGAATCATCAACACATACATGGGAAACTGTTGACAATGCTATAGCATATAAACTAATATATATATTAATATATTTATAAATAAAATATAAATAGATGTCTTAGGCAGCCAGCTCTTAATGGAACAACTCTTAGAACCAGCATGGTACGAGGACCCAGATGCTCTCTGTGCCAGCTCATCCATTGACGTCCAACATTGCGTCATGATGTTATTATGGCACAGAGAGGGGGCGGAGCATCGGTCTGTACGGGCTGCTGGGTACCTGTCTGGAGCAGCTAAGGGAGAAGCAGATGACTGCGCTGTCTGTAGAACCCTGCATCCTGTGCAGTTAGGGCCCTGCTCTGGACACTTAATTGAAACTGAAATTCCACTGGATGTGGGATAACGAGGGGAGGAGACTCTATAACTGTACAATTAACTCCTAAAGGTCCAGCTCCTGGCTTGTATTCTATAAGTCAGTAGTGTTCATCAAATAGGATGAAAAACACTTCTCTGCATACGATCTGCTGTTTCCATAGGCGCATGCAACCTTTAGAGGAAGAGCTTTATAAGATCACTAACTGGGGGTCATTCTGGTTGGTTTGCTAAGCAGCGAAAGTTTGCTGCTTAGCGAGCCTTCTAATGCTGCCCGCTGGGTATGCAAATGCCCACCCCCGCCACGGTACGCACATGCCTGCTGGTTTGCAATTGGATGTTTTGTATAAACATCCATCCGCAGTGTAGCATGCAGGGCCAAGATCATTGGATGGTGGGCGACCATCCAATAATTTCCACCATGTCTGGGCTGAATTAGACTTGCGGCATCTGGGTCTGAGAACTGGGCAGACGGCTGATATCCTGTGACATCAGCAACCTGCCCCCGGCAGGCATGCGTATGCCCCCTGTCCACCTGCATCACGCCCTCCCCTGTGCGAACGCCACGGTGACTATGCAAGTAGCCGAAAGCGTCCGCACAGCAGCCCTGCTCATGCGAATATGCGCAGAAAGAAAACATCGGTCTCCCGTGCCAGGGACCAAGTCAACTAGAAACAGGGCCTCTGTGTGCTTCAGTTCAACCACTGCGTGACCTTAAATGCAAAATTTGCCTATGAGCCGACAGAAGACCTTTACAATTCCCTATATGAACCAGACTTTTTAACAAACTCCAATTACTGGTCAGGTTAAGGATGAACTATGAACTTTCTTTTTATACTTCATAAATTTACATTTTGAAAGTTACGACACATTCACCATTCTGGAAGAAGTAAGTTACCTCGCTGATTTCTTTCTTCCTTTTGTCTTTTTGAGATGATGCCGACTGTGGATTTTGAATAGGTGTAGGGTTCTTCTGCAATGACTTAATAAAAGTCCCTGCTGCAGGCAATGACACCTGTGGCAGAGGAAGGAGTCAGATCTCTTTGCTAATAATGAATGAGGACAGTCTGCATTATTGATATTAGTTATAATTTACTGTCACATTTGGAAGCTTTTCATAAAAAGGGGATTTTTTTTCCCCGGCAGTCACCTTCCCATGGCAAGACTGTCTTTCATATAATACAATGATTAGCTGTCTAACTGAATTGTCATGATACAGAGTATTTTATTTAACATATACAGGTTGATTATACCTTATCCAAAATGCTCGGGAACAGAAGAATTTTTGTATTTCAATGAGGTATCTTGAGGCATCTTGCATTTATGTTGTACAAACACACCAGACACATGAAATACACACAAATATATATTTATTTGTGCATAAAAAAAGGTTTCAAAACATGAAACAAAATGTGTGTACTATCTCAGGCACTGAATTGAATGCCAAGCAGTCATTGTCTTGCACATATTTAGTGCCCGTTACATATCATGTCCTCAGTAGTGCCAGTTACATATCATGTCCTCAGTAGTGCCAGTTACATATCATGCCCCCAGTAGTGCCCGTTACATATCATGTCCTCAGTAGTGCCTGTTACATTTCATGTCCTCAGTAGTGCCAGTTACATATCATGTCCCCAGTAGTGCCTGTTACATTTCATGTCCTCAGTAGTGCCAGTTACATATCAAGCCCCCAGTAGTGCCAGTTACATATCATGTCCTCTGTAGTGCTGTTACAAATGTCCCCAGTAGTGCCTGTTACATTTCATGTCCTCAGTAGTGCCAGTTACATATCATGCCCCAGTAGTGCCAGTTACATATCATGTCCTCTGTAGTGCTGTTACAGATGTCCCCAGTAAGTTTTTAGCAAAAAAAAAATAATATTTTTTTTTTCACTTTCTAAAATGTATGTTTTTTGGAATAATTTGGATAACGGATATTTGGATAAGGGATACTCAACCTGTATTACATATACAGGGTGTCACATAATAATGGCATGCATTTTAGTTTTCATGTATAAAAGCGTGGGCACTCACCCGTCTTCAAAAGAGTTAATGTTAGTCTCCCAAGGTATTGATCCGTAATGTTATGGCCATTAATATTTTGAGGACGAACAGCAATTCCCTGGGAGATAGTGGTCATCGGGTGACAGATGACTGCCCGACAGGGGGGATCCTGGCAGTCAGTATCCCAACGTCAAAATCCCAACTGCCGGTGCTCCGACAGGGGGGATTCCGACTGACGGGCTATTCTCCCTTGTGGGGGTCCATGACCAAGTCCGCAGCGTGACGAGCGCAGCTAGCCCGCAAGGAGCTTCTTTGTACTCTAACCCCTGTCGGAGCACTAAGATGGGAGCTCTATTTTAGATGGGATGTCTCTATGGGCAACAAATCAGATGCTATATATTATCTTGTACAAGGTGCTAAATAAGGTACTTGTTTCCTAGCACGGCTCCCACGGTTTTCAATCGTATGGCATCTTATGCATTGTATCGCACCGCATGCCATTTAGCCGCATGCGATGCAATGTGATTTTAAATTGTATAAGCACCCTTATGGGTGCTTTCAATGTTAAATGGCCCCCCTATACGATTTTTAATTGTATAAGCACCCTAATGGGTGCTTACAATGTTAAATGCACTCCCACACCACCCCCAATATCAATGCCAACCCAAAGAGTGGCGAACGCAGCGAGCCGGCGAGGGGCGGCAGTACGCATCCTCCGACCTTTTCATACCCCCACTATCCACGTTGACGTGGAGTTGACTTTATATAGTGTGGCGAGCGCAGCGAGCCACCGAGCGCAGCGTGCCCCGCGAGGGGACGCGTTTTACTTTACATGTATTCCGCGTCCGCTCGCCACGCTTCGGGCTCAGTGATGAGCTGTGCTCGCCACACTATCTAACATCAACTCCATGCCGACATGGATGGTGGGGGTATGAAAAGGTCAGAGGACGCGTACCACCGCCGCTCGCCACGCTTCGGGTTTAGGGTGCTTATACAATTAATAATCTTATAGGGGGGCCATTTAACATTGAAAGCACCCATTAGGGTGTTTATACAATTTAAAATTGTATCCCATCGCATGCCATATACGATGGTATGCGATTTAAAATTGTATAAGATCGGGGACCATCGCGTCGCATCGCATTGTAAGGCTTATGGTGTACGATGCGATGGGCGCCGTGCTAGGAAACAAGTACCCTAAATAAATAAGAAGTAATTTCTGATTGGTTGTCCATAGCAACATCCCATATGAAACAGAACTCCCATCTTAGTAACTTTCCTCATATGACAATGTTCTCTTTAGGGTTGTGACAATCTAAGAAATGTCATTCAAACCTAGAATGGTGCTATGAACTTCTGTACCTTGGTTATGCATTAAATATAGTCCTTAATAAATGTGTGTGTTCCAGTCCTATTTAAAAATGTAACATGTGTACCATTATTATGGAACATCTTGTGTTATCATCATCATTTTGCAATAAGACGCTTAAGGTATAAAGTCTGTATGTAGTGTAATACAGTCCTAACATATAGCTGACTTTAGAGATTAGTGGGTGTGGCTGCTCTAAATTGAAAGCATGGTCCCTGCACAGTATGGGCATCAACATGTGGATCTAAGGGTGTAGCCATCATGGTTTTGCATTTTTTCAGTTAGGGTGTACTATAACCCATACAAACGTTTACTTTTATTTTCACTAACGGCAGACAGGACCTTATTTGCTGGCAAATGTTATGCCACCTTTGTTTATCGGGCTGTACTTACAGTATTTTAACAAAACTCACATAGAGTACGTGGTATGTGTTAGTGATATTTGGTAGCGTACTTAAAACTCCAGCTACTCAATGTTATTATGGAACGTAGCAGCAAGGAAGAAAGGAGTACAATAGGCCTAATACAGCAGTCCTATCATTTGCTCTGATCTTCAGTGACAGTACCGCCCCCTGCCTTCTGACGTAGGTGGTGGCACTGCTTGCACATATCTGGTTATGACCCTAAAGACTATGTTGACTTTAGAACATAAGCTAGCCCATGGAGATCCAAGGACATGTTCGGTTGGAGATCCTCCCTAATTGTGCCTTGATTTCAGAGCTACAGATGTTGGTCTATTTAAAAGGGTGAAATTTGGGGAAAGAAAATACCTGCCAAATCCGCATAATATATGCAAATGCCATCAGACAGTATTGCTCATGATTAGGTGAACCGCAGCCACTAATTGTAGCCATTAATGTGTGTGCTCGTGCCAAGGCTTCCAGCTGTCTCACGTTCCTCAAGTCTTCAATTGAGCTGCAAGTGCTTCCATGACGCTCCTCAATTCCTGCCTTACTTAGAGCGTCATCACTTGCTGGCTCTTTATTGTAACTGGCTTTCTTGTTGGTCTTCTGTTTTGTTTTTTGACTCTTTCCTGTTTGGAAAATAATTTGAGAAATATAAGGCGTTTGAGTGATTTATTGAATGCCAAATGGGGCAACGTCCACAATACACTCACCTTCCTCCGTGCTGTGTGTGAGCTTCATATTGAGCAAAATATCTACTGCCCAATCCAGCTGGTTCATAGCATCACATAGAGGAAACTGTCTGCAATACAACCACTCTGCCAACTCCAGCAGGTATTCAACTTTCTGCCAGTCATGTTCAGGTTTCTATAATTAATATATAAAGAATAAGTCTAATTTATTTTACATAATGAAGTCTGGAAAAATATATTCATATTTCTTAACATAGAATCATAAAATAGTATAAAAAAATTGGCTAATACATAAAGTATATATTACAGTATGAATGGATGATATATTGTGGGCGCGGTGGCAGTTGTGTACCACCAATATGTCGGTGTACGATTGTTCACTGACATACCGCATAGGCCCTGCAGCTTTGCTGATATATATGCAGAAATATTGGTGCATTGTGCTGTGTGTACTGTACACTTGCTACTGAGGCTGCCGGTAACTGACATCACAACTGGTAGTGCACAGTTGTGATGTCAGGCACAAAACTACGGGCTGCAAATTAGTATGTATGCAATTACAAATTGTTAGATAGGTTGGTTGATCAATTAGAATGCCGTTACATCAGCCTCGTGTGTACCCAGCATTAGTAATATTAAGAAATAAAGGGCCAGATGTATCAAGCTTCAAAAAGTGATCAAGTGGAAAGTGATAACCAGCCGATCAGCTCCTGTCTGTCATTTATCAAATCCAGCCTGTAACATGGTAGGAGCCGATTGGCTGGTTGTTTATCACTCTCCACTTGATCACTTTTTGGAGCTTGATACATCTGGCCAAAAGTACCAACCAATCAACCCCTAAGTGTAATTATTTTAAACACAGTCTGTAACATGACAGTTAGAAGCTCATTGTTTGGTACTTTGTCTCTCTCCAATTAATTTCGATCTAAGCTTTGATACTGCTCTTGCCAAATATTTAAATATAATAAGTATATTAAGGGTCAGACTCCTGGGCCGTTTTCATCTGGACCGACAGTAACTCGACAGTCGGAATTCAATATTTCGGCTGTAAGTGTCGGAAAGTTGGTGGATTAGCGAAAAACGGCCGCAGATTGACAAAAAACATCCATGAATGCCACAGTCCATAGCCGTTTCCGAAAAAACAAATCCAACTTTAAAAAAAAGAGCAGATCTGACAGCCTTCAATGCAGTCAATAACGACTGCATTGAATTGGTGAGGTGCGTGCCGATATTTCCCCTGTCGAGAAATATTGGCCCATATTGAATACCACCCTAGTCTTCATAAACAAACAATGGGAAGCCCTAGTTCACAGACCTGCAAAGCATCAATTGCATTCAGATAACATGCTAACTGTTCACGGGTGTTAGTGACGGTAAGAGCAACATGACGCCAAATGTATGACACATAATCTTCGCTTTCGTCCTTAAACTTCTGAATGTCCAAAAAAAAGTTATGGCCCAGCCGTGCCTTCACCAGAACACGGTGTTTGATAATGACTCTGCAAATGCAAAACATATGATTATTATATAAGATACATACAAATGAATGTGAATAGACCAAATACTGAAATAAATTATTATCTGGTCTCGCCAAAAAAAAAAAAGTGATAACATCTAGCAAGAGATTGATGTGGTTCATTGGTTCGCTGTCTTCTGGAACCGAGCTCCTGATGAAAGATGCATTGCTTGTGTCTCTATAGCGCGTGCCAAGGGCTTACCCACTTCCAGAGATCATTGTTTGTCCTCCTGTCTGAGATATAAAATCAGTTTCTGCCAACAAAGGTGTTGGGAAACAAATGAGAAACTAAATGAGTTTCAGATCTGGTTCAATGAATGGAAGACTATTAATTAAAAGAAAAACATGTACAGTATCCTTCTGTGGCATGTACACACTGAGCCACTAATAAGGCATCTATTCATTCACCGCAATGTGACACAATACAGGGCATTAATTAATAAGTGATATAATTAATTGAAAAAAATTCCATAGTCATGATTATGTAATTCACAAATAAAGGTTGGACACATGTGCCTCTAACTGACATCCCTTTGTTTCATATTATTCAAGGTAAATGGGGTCAGAATCTTACATAATGGGGGTTATTCTGGTTCACTCGCAAAGGCAAATTCCTTCTCAAATGGAAAAACCATGTGCACTGCAGGTGGGCAGATGTAACATGCGAAGCGAGTTAGATTTGGGTGAGTTATTTTGTTTCTGTGCAGAGAAAATACTGTCTGTTTTATTTTTACACTGCAATATACTGTAGATCTCACTTTGAAGTAAAACCCCACCCAAATCTAAGTGACAGTATTTTCTCTGCACAGAAACAAAATAACTCACCCAAATCTAACTCTCTCTGCACATGTTACATCTGCCCTACCTGCAGTGCACATGGTTTTGTCCATTTGAGAAGGAATTTGCCTTTTGCGAGTGAACCAGAACAAGGGCCAAAGAAAATTGGCTGTAATTCAGTAAGAGCTGTAGTTTTGTGGATAACTGGAAAACTACAGCTCCCAGCAGCTGCATGCAGAGGTGTGACCCACATAGGTCACCCCTGTCTGTCTGCCCCTCCACTTTAGAACATAAGCTCTCATGAGCAGGGCCCACTACCCTCATATGCTTCCCCTCTTATACCATTTTCTACTGCAAACACCAAGACCTTGGTTTCTGCCACTCTGATGTCTATGTAAATGTCCACCTTTGCACCAATGTGTATATACCATATATTTGTCCTACATTGTCCTGTTCTGTAAAGGGGTACACGCACTGGGTGATTTTTGGCTATTCTCTAATGGGCCATGCACACAGGGTAATTACAGCCCCATTTATAAGCAATCTGACTAGATCGCTAAGAAATAAAGCCCCCCGGCGATGGCAATATGCGGCCCCGTACGTCGCTATCACCTGACTAGATTTATTCTGTATGCAGCATAAATCTAGTCATCACCTGTGTTCTCTCAATTGAGAACACTGGCCATGACCAATCGCTCAGAACACATCGCTGGTGCAGTGCTGTGTGCTGAGCGATCTGTGCAGTGCTTAACTAGATCGCTCAGCACACTGCTGCTGTTGCCCCGTTGTGTACAATGCTTAAGCGAGCTGTCCAGATCACTTAGTAATTAAGCACAAATTGCTCAGTGTGTACATCCCCTAATGATGACGATTTGCAGTGCCGTGTGTCGCCACCGCCAGCCCAGTATAAATAAAATATAATAGTAATAATAATAATCCAAGAAGGATAATATGGTTCTGGAAGTGCAGTTGGAGCAGGTAGGAAGTAAAGGTGGCCATACATCAGAAAGATATTGTACCCAATCATACAATCTCAATTGATTGTAAGATAGATTGTATGCAGATTGTGTGCACAACTTGTGCACACAATCATACAATCATGCAGCAGATGGATTGTATGACTGATTGTAAGATGGATTGTATGCAGATTGTGTGCACATCTTATGTACACAATCATGCAGCAGATGGATTGTATGACTGATTATATGATGGATTGTGAGTAGATTGTGTGTCCAAAAACTACCAAGGACTGCCGGGGATTTCAATGGAATTTGTACACAATCATGAGCGCAATCGATCTTAAGATCGATCTTTCTGATGTACATGTATGGCCAGCTTAAGAGTGCATCTGATGGCCCTGCAGACTGTATTACACCTGACCACCATGTCTCAGATGAGTAAACTTTCCATCTCAGTGTTCTGTGAAATGACCCTTTAATAATGTATCATGCACTACACTACAATAACAATACAATATGTACATACAGTACTATGTCCAACAAATGTGAATACTTACAGTCTGTGCCTGGTACGTGGTAAAATGTTTATGGCTTCATCCAGCACTTTCAGGCCTGATTCCCAGTCTCTCTTATCTGCATAAATGCTGAACAGCAGCTCATACAGTGCAGCTTTCAGGCTGAACTCCTCAATACGATCATCTGATTCAATTGCTGAAACGCAATGCATACATGGTATTACTGCCAGGTGGCTCAGTATGTGCAATCACAAGGTTAGATAATGTGCTGGCCCAAGTCTGCAAGACTCTAGGAGATGGACTTTGCGTAGAATGGAAGACTATGCACTTTATTACCAAGAGGCGGCTTTTGTTCACTTCCTGGCGGGTTAGAGGTGAAAATGTAAAGCGACCGCGCAGTCAGTGTAAAGCAAGCCAGACTTAGGGCCCTATTCAGACCTGATCGCAATACAGCAAAACCATGCGGCACTGCAAGTGGGGGAGATGTAAATCTAACTCTCTCTTCCCATGTTACATCTGCCCCACCTGCAGTGCAGCATGAGTTTTCCATCTGCAACAACTGCACCTTTGCTAACAGGTCTGAATTAGGCTCTTACAAACGTCGATGCTTGTGAAATAAAGGAATGTAACCAATCAGAGTAAGTGATGGATACAGACAGAGCAATCTATATCCCAGATAACTGTACATCTGGGGATGGATCATTGGATAGACAAGGTCGACAAGCATAAGGTCAACACTACTAAGTCGACATGCATGAAGGTCGACATGACTGAAGGTTGAAATGGGGGTTATGTCAACAGGGTCATTAGGTTGACACAATCATTAGGGCAACATGGGGAAGGTCGACAGTCAAAAGGTCGGCATGGGTTTTTTCTATTTTTTTTTACTCGAATGTCCACACAGTCGATGTGGACACTAAAAAAGTGCACTGCACGCCATGCTTCGGGCTGGTAGGGCATGAAATACCTCCTGTCGGCACATGTCAGCTCAAAAAAAAAGTGAAAAACCCCATGTCGACTTTTTGACTGTCAACCCTCCCCATGTTGACCGAAAGATTGTGTCGCCTAATGACCCCGTGCCATGCATTTCGACATAGTGGTGTTGATCTAATGCTTGTAATTATAATGCATTACTTCCTTTGATTATAGATCACCCTGTCTGGGTATGGGTCATTGGGTCGACCTACTTTAGGTGGACATGCATTGGATCGACCACTGAAGGTCAACATGGCTTAGGTTGACACACTGAAACTGGTCGACCTGGAGAAGGTCGACACAAGCATTAGGTCCAATGGCTAGGTTCTTTTACGTTTTTTCCCCCCGAATGTCGCCATGGACACCGTCAAAGTGTACGGGCACTATTCTATTCTCCCTCCATGCCCTAGTGGATGGTAGATCATGAAATACAGCCTGTCCGCACGTGTTGGCTAAAAAAAAGTGAATAACCCCATGTCGACCTAGCCATTGTTGATCTAATTCTTGTGGCAACCTTCCATCCTTGTCGACCTATTTCAGATGTTGTCCTCCAGTGGTCGATGCACGTCGACTTTTGGTGTGTATACCCCTTGTATAATGTAAAATGCAAACTGGAATATTAGACTATTAGTAGGAGGAGATGCTGAAATGATCAGATATATATCTCATCCTTCTTCCACTATTGGGACTTTGGGAATATGCGCCTGATTTATAAATGATTGGACAGGCCGAGATTTCTGGTCAGGGCCGCCACTAGTAATGTTGGGGCCCGGGACTGACCTTCAGCCCCCCACACACGCCGGCACCCCCCCACGCACCAGCAACCCGCCTCCCCCTACGCCCCCCAATTAGTATTACTTACCAACATCTCCCTCCAGCAGTGGCGGCGCAGCATCTTCTCCCTCCTCCAACAGTCGGCATTCTAGGCTCGGCGCTCTGCAAGCTGCACTGTGCAGTGAGTGCCTGGCCGGGGGGGGTGCCCAGGGGGGGTAGATGCATTGTGCGGGTGCAGGGGGTGGTGCTGTGCCACTGTGGGCAGCTGCCCGGGCCCCTCCAGAGGCCGGGGCCCGGGACAGTTGTACCCATGGCACCCCCCTGTCGGCGGCCCTGTTTCTGGTAGATAATCTGTGCACACATTCTACCCGTTCCGTGAATGTGCAGTACAGGCCCTGCGCTCGCATGACAATTTTGCTAACACCTTATCCAAACTGACAGGCAGAGGCATTTGGAGAAAGGGACAGGGGCTGCTGTCGAGGGCGGAAACGGGCCCTCCATTTTTTATCCGGGAGTGAGACGCAGTTTCCTTGGCCTTGCAGTCCTCCCCACGACAGGCAGCTTGAGTAAGGTTATACTTACTGAGGCCGGCTGTCGCAAAGGTATTCATCTAAAACTTCCATGCAATCCTAGTTTTAAGCAATCGCAAATACAGGCAGGAGGTTTACATTGCTATGGATTGCATATGCTAACGCCAGTGCTATTTTTCAGCAGGAACCAGCAGGAACTCAGGGGTAGATTTATTAAGCTTGGTGAAGTGATAAAGTAAAAGTGTCTGGACTTTATCACCAGCCAATCAGCTCATAACTGTCATTTTTCAAACCAAGCCTGTAACTTCACAGTTAGGAGCGGTGAAGTTATTACTTCACCGCGCTTAATAAATCCGCCCCTCAGTTCCTGAACCTCTAATTCTTGGGTGGGGAACGTTTGTATGGGGGAAAAATCCTTCGCGGCCATATGTAAAAGTTTCTCTTACAGTACAAATTGTCCTGCTGCAGCCTTCCCACGCTCCGGCGGCTGCCACTGAATAGGACTGACAGTCTCCGGCTGCTGTTGATTAAGAGGAATCTCGCAAGAACTACCGACCTCTCACAAGAATTCCCCTCTACTTGACTCCCGGCAAAGCCACCAGGCGGGTGATTGGGCCACTCAGACAGGTTACGAGGGCCGCACACGGCCCCCGGGCCTGAGGTTCCCTACCCCTGCTCCAATTAAATATGACATCATCTGGGTTCCTGAACCTGTTCTGGGCAAAAATGTACTTTCCATAAGATAAGTTTTATTTTAAAGTCACCTGTGATTGCCTAAGTTTCTATGTACAATATATACCTCTATCTCTATCTCTCTCTCTCTTTATCTCTCTCTCTATATATATATATTTTTTTTATTTTATTTACTCAATCCATCCCCAGACCTGGAGTTGCTGGACCTATTTTTCCAGAAAAATAGTACTGACCAACGAATATATGATCCATGCTGCATCAGGCCCTATATATCTCATATTGGGGCGGAAGACAATAACACCACTATTTCCATCTTTCAAGGATTTCCTGTGCACATTGTTACATTTATTGTTACCGTTAATACTAAAATCAAATCATTTCCTTTTTTGTTCTAGATTGATGAGTATGTTGAGAGAATGAACGATACGACTAACATGTAACCAGGAGATCGGGCCAAGGACATTCTATATGATGCTTCCTCAAAGCTGATTGGTTGTAATGGGCAACTTCCCCACTGGACCAGAGAAGTATTATTACATTATTAAATATTATTTGGCTTGGGGGCAATGTATCTAGATCTGCACACATTTTAATGAAGAGTCTCCCATTTGGACTGTCCCTGGAAGCACTGGTATTTTTCCACACTAATAAGGGAAACACACTGGGCGATTCCTGGCCCCACCAATATTATGAACTGTATCGGCAGTGCCACGGTGGTAGGGACATCACCCGCCCCCTACTCCATACATGCAGGTGTAGACTAGATAGTCAACAGTGAGTGGTACAAACACCACTACTTGTCCTCTTTAGAAAGTTTGATACATCTCTCCCTGAGAAGCTGTCTTTACATCTGGAGAAATTATTACGTTTTCCAAACCACAAGCAATACATTTTTTGCATTAATAGTTTAAGGTGCACACACACACACACACGTGGCAATTTTTGGCACTTTTCTAAGCGCTCTGTCTAGATCAGCGGTTTTCAAACTGTGGGTCCTGACCCCAAAGTGGGTCCCGACCTTCTCAGCATGGGGTCGTGACTCCATGTTGCTGACCATCAGGCTGATGACTTTTCTAATCTCAGTCAGTGATTCAAGGAGTCTGATAAATCTGTTGAATTGTCTGTTATGTTAAGGCCCCCATACACTAGGGCGACTTAGGACAAGTCGCCCCCGACTTCCCCCTGAGCTTCCCAGGCTGCTCCCCGGGGGAGCTTGATTAGATTGGCACTTGATGTGCCATTTTTTACATGTGATAAATCGTCTCGATTTATCACATGTAAAAAACCCGGGGAGCAGGGGGGGGGGGCTGCTGGTGGGAGCAGGGGGGCTGGGGACGCTGCAGGGACACAGACGCTGCGGGGGACACAGACGCTGCGGGGGACACAGACGCTGCGGGGGACACAGACGCTGCGGGGGACACAGACGCTGCGGGGGACACAGGCGGCATAGAGCCGGGAAGAGGGAGCCGGGAGCTGTCAGTGCTAGAAAAAAAAGCCTACTGTATACAATGAATGGGCAGTCTGTGATTGGCTGAGCGCTCTCTCAGCCAATTGCTGACTGGCTGAGAGAGCGCTCAGCCAATCACAGGCCGCCCATTCATTGTATGGGCTTTTATTTTTTTTATTCAGTGCTGACAGCTCCCGGCTCCCCCCGCCCGGCTCTATGCCGCCTGTGTCCCTCGCAGCGTCCCCAGCCCCCCCTGCTCCCTCCACCGCCGCACCGCCCCACTAGGTCCCAAGTCGGGTGGTCGGACGTGCAGCAGGTCCGACCACCCGACGCAGATCCGATGCGCACGGGACCGCGCATCGGATCTGAGGGGACATCAAAACTAGCCGATTTTGGTCCGATTTAGGCCAGATCCGACTGATCTGGCCTAAATCTGACCAAAATCGGCTAGTGTATGGGGGCCTTTAGACTCCTCCCATCATTGTGTGCCTCCACAATGCTGCCATGTATGTGCTGTCTGCTGACTACACATGTGATGTGATGGGTTATGGTATATCAGACTCCTCCCATCATTGTGTGCCTCCACAATGCTGCCATGTATGTGCTGTCTGCTGATTACACATGTGATATGATGGGTTATGGTATTTTAGACTCCTCCCATCACTCTGTGCCTCCACAATGCTGCCCTGTATGTGCTGTCTGCTGACTACACATGTGATGTGATGGGTTATGGTATATCAGACTCCTCCCATCATTGTGTGCCTCCACAATGCTGCCATGTATGTGCTTTCTGCTGATTACACATGTGATATGATGGGTTATGGTATATTAGACTCCTCCCATCACTCTGTGCCCCCACAATGCTGCCATGTATGTGCTGTCTGCTGACTACACATGTGATGTGATGGGTTATGGTATATTAGACTCCTCCCATCACTCTGTGCCCCCACAATGCTGCCATGTATGTGCTGTCTTCTGACTACACTTGTGATGTGATGGGTTATGGTATATCAGACTCCTCCCATTATTGTGTGCCTCCACAATGCTGCCATGTATGTGCTGTCTGCTGACTACACGTGTGATGTGATGGGTTATGGTATATTAGACTCCTCCCATCACTCTGTGCCCCCACAATGCTGCCATGTGTGTGCTGTCTGCAGACTACACATGTGGTGTGATGACCTTCTGCAGTAACTTTCTGCGGACCTGTCATTATTTTTATTGTCTGATGGGGTCCTAGAGCAAAATAGTTGGAGGACCCCTAGATCATTGAGAAATTAAGCACACATTGCCTCATGTGTACACCGCATCTTTATCACATGCAGTCAAGATCTAGATACAGTAGATCTCCTGCATGTGCACAAAGAACACTGCGTTAGCTCAAGGGAGATTTCCCTAGCCTACATTGCTCAGTGTGCAGTCTAAACAGAAATCATCCCATGTGTACAGAGCTTTTGACAAAGGTTCTCATGTCCTATATAAAACAAACGGGATGCAGTTAATATCCCGGCGGTCGGGATCCCGGCGTTCAGAATCCCGAGGCCGGAATCCCGACCGCCGAAATACCGACATATTCTCCCTCCGTGGGTGTCCACGACACCCCTGGAGGGAGAATAAATTAGTGTGTCGAGCGTAGCGAGGCACCGGGCCCCCTGCGTGGCGAGCGCAGCGAGCCCGCAAGGGGGGGCGATCCACGTCCCCCCCTTGTCGGCATTTCGGCTGTCGGGATTCCGGCGTCGGGATTCTGAACGCCGGGATCCCGACCGCCGGGATTCAGTACTGAATCCAAAACAAACAAGTACCACCTTTTGTATGACAAAATGCTATATCCAGAACAAAGAGAAAAGAGATGGACATAGGAATATTGTTTTGGACCATAAAACATCTGGCACTAATTACAAACTGTATGCTTTACAATGAGAAAGATACTATATTAAAGTTATTGCTGCCAATAGAGCAGGCATGTTCAAACTATGTCCCTCCAGCTGTTGTGAAACTACAAGTCCCATCATACCTTGCTTTGCTATTGGAGAATGCTAAAACTATGGCAAGGCATGCTGGGATGTGTAGCTTCACAACAGCTGGAGGGCCACAGTTTGGAAATGCCTGCACTAGAGCAAAGAGGTGTTATCTATAGGTACTGGCACTGCAGCTGTTAGGGAGGGGGTGTCATCCTAAATTGTTGTGTGTGTCATACAGATGTGCCCCCAAAATAATTGCTGCAGTCGCAATAAACAGTCTTTCTTTGCGCTAAAGTCCTTTGACACTCTGCAATCACTGTGCGTTTTTTTTTAATGGAAATTAATTAAGCTCGGTGAAGTGATAAAGTGTCTGTTTTTTTATCACCGGCCAATCAGCTTCTAACTGTGAAGTTACAGGCTTGGTTTGAAAAATGACAGGTAAGAGCTGATTGGCCGGTGATAAAAACCAGACACTTTATCACTTCACTGAGCTTAATAAATTTGCCCCACAGTCTCTCTTATATTGATTCCAATATAGAATTCTGTTCCACTCCGTAGGCAGACTCACGCAGTATACAAGTGTCTTATAACAATCATTAATCATTGCAGTTTCCTGGCTCATCCTAGCCACATTGTGTTGCAACCAATGAGGAGTCAGGGTGCAACTTCATACAAAAAGAAAATTGATGCCGGATACTAGCAGAGTTGCACAGGACAGCTCATTTGTACCAAGCATGGCATATTGAGGCTAGACACATCTGTAGGTTATGGGTCAGTAAAGGCTGCTACAGAACAACACTGTCACCTTTTAAATGAAATCAAATAGAAATATACTGATGGTAAAAAAAAATTCTCCAAATAAAATTTTTATTTTAGGTTACAACTCTCATTCTACTCTAATCAGGCACCAATACAACCTGGCAATTTCCCGACATTGAGAGTGCTGGGTCATTGTGCCGGAAGCAGCCTGACCCCCTTTCACACTGAACAGCAAATTACCGGGTTGAAAATTTCAACCCGGTAATTTGCTGAATATCACGGGTCCTTTTTCTGTGTGAAAGGGTCAACCCGGGTCGTAAATCCCAGATTCTTGATACTGGTAAATTCCAAGGATTTATGACCTGGGTTGACTCTTTCACACAAAAAAAAGGACCTGTGTTATTCGGCAAATTACAGGGTAGAACTGCGGCACCCGGTAATTTGGTTTTCTGTGGGATAGGGGTATTAGGGGTATATTTGCTGCTGGTCGATTTTAGTTGGCCATTTTCTGGTCGATATTAATCGCCTTCAGATCGATAAAAATCTTTTGTTATTAATGATGGGCTTCCAGGGCTTATACACACAACAACATTTTTATATTCATTTTTAAATGTTTGTATATGTGTGTTATAGTCCTGAAAGCCAAACATCAATTAAGATAAATTTTGAGCAATCAATAAAAAAAAAAATCGATCAACATCGACCAAATAAATATACCCCTCAGTGTTTTATATATATATATATATATATATATATATATATATATATATAAATGTGTGTGTGTTATGTGTCAGCTGAGATTTAACACATATTTATGGTATATTATATATATGTGTTATGTGTCAGCTGAGACTTGACACTAATATATAACATACAGTAGCTTCAGGAGAGAACTGGCCGTACAGCGTACTGTTAACTGAGATTTTGTTCATGCATAATAGAACATATAAATGTGACAATATCGGACAGATGTAGGTGATTTTATTAAGTATCTTTACTAATTCATTACCTACCTTGGGGATTATCTGGGCCATGCAGTGAACAGCTTTGAACATCCATACTAGGCCAAGGGTGAAATAACGTGGTATCATCCTCTGATGCCTAGCAAAGCGAAAAGTAAGATTAATGTCCATCCCATCAGCATGAAGCTCTCTGTTCTCTCTAGCTTTTTTTCTGAATGTATTTGAGAAAAGGCTTCTACAAGTAGGGTCTGATTAGAATCACATGCAATGTGGGGACTAACGCCACGTCGTGCTAGATGGAAAAAATGGGGTGGACAATCCAAATGTACAACACTGAATAGGTGGCGACTGGCAACACAACTATGACACAAGTCCGTTATGTGCAACAGACAGTAGCACCCACTCAGCAGCCACAAAGCGTCTTTCATGCATCTGAGTTTGTTTGGAACTGCTCTAAGCTGCATCCTGTATGTTGCCTGCGATAGAAATGCTATGTATAGTCGCTCTCTGGCTTGGATGAGACTCAGGATCTGAATAACTAAGAGAACCACTGACTTGACTGTAAACTCTGTAATCATGGCTCAACTTACTTAAAACGATCTATTAGGGTACGAGAACTGTAAGAAATGGCTGTGTCTAGGGTGGCCAATCCCGAGATTGGGATCGGCGGGATCCCAGGAATTTGCCCCCAAAACACTGGGATTTCAATACTGGGATTTCAGGATTAGAATGCGCATGCGCAGTCTAATGCTGGGCAGCGTCTGAGCACTCACTCAGACGCTGTCCGGGCTGCTCCCGATGCCCTGCCTGCAACTCTGCACAGCATGATGGACAGAGGTTACGCTGCGCATGCCGAACAATTGCTCCGCCTACAGCCACACTGAACATTGCTCCCCGGCCAGGCACCAGCCGCCCGGCACCCAGACGCGATTCCAGCAGCGCATCAACTCTCCCCGGTCCGGCTCCCAGGCAGTTCAAAGCCGCCTGCCCGCACAGCTCCCGGTGGCATTTTTTTCATTAGGAAAGCCAGTCCCGGGAATCCGAATTCCGGGATTGGCTTCCCTAGCTGTGCCTGGTCAAATATGTCATATTCCGCTCTACAGATCACACAGATTACACAGATTCCCCCCCAGTTTATAACACAGTTTATATAGTACTGTATCAATCACTTTTCTCATCACAAAGAGTCAACATTCCATAGCCATAAAAATCCATATAATTTCCATTACAACATTTTTTATAAGTAATAGAATATAAAGCAGGAAAATATGCCCAAACTATGGGTACAGTATATTCTGTTCTCATTTTAATTTTCAAGTTGTGAACTATTATGTACATATAGTATAGTGTGTTATTAAGGGCATAATTCAGACCTGCTTGCTAGGCTGCATATATTCTCAGCCTAGCGTGCAGGTAAACGCCGCTCCACCGAATGTCCCCGCTGTCCGATTCCGCTCACTAGCATGCGAGTGGTTGCGTTCGCATACACATCTGCCCACATGCAACTGACTTTTGTTCTGGCCGGAGATGGCCGAATTTGGGGTGGGCGCTGACATCATGTGACATCAAGCAGGCATCAATGGGTGCGTTTCTATGGGCGCACCCATCGTTTTTGTGGGCATGGTCCCCTGTGTCTGCCTCCTGTCCACTCCTGAAGAGAACGCCGTGGCGAGTGTGAAACTCCTCAAAGGCATCAGCTCAGGGGGTTTGCGCAAACCCCAAACATCAGACGAGGTAGCGAATTCAGCCCGCGTTGATCGGGTCTGAATCACCCGCTAAATGCACTGTACCTGAGATTCAAAACATGACTTCTAATATAAATAGTCATTCAAAAATAGTTCATGGGCTTCAAAACAAACCGATTTTTGGAATGAACACAGAAGTGATGAGAATCTAAGGGATTATGCAGACATTAATTACAGGAGTTTGCAAAGATATCATAATTCTTGAATTCTAAATAGTACAGAAGTTACAGGCTACTCCCACTCTGCAGCGGATGAGGCATGTGTGCACCCACGGGTAAAGCTAGTCTCGCTGTCACCTGACTCCTCATGGTGCCCCACCCCTTCCACGTACCAATGGTAGTCGGTACCCTCTACTTATTTCACAACCAATTAATAAAGAAGGGATCAAGTGACCACATTATACTATAGACAGCATCAATGATGACTGCCGTACTGTACAGACAGCATTAGTGACTGCTGCATACTACAGAGAGCATTAATGCCCAACATCATTATTGACTGCCATATACTAGATAGCATTATTGAACACTTATTTGCATTGCTATGACTCGCACATGCTAAGTTGCAGTTTATTATAAGCAATCCATGTTGAAATTGGACAAAATTCTTAGCGCTGCCTATCATAATTTATACCCAACCCACCCAGCCCTTTCCCCATACCCTATGTTGCCTGTTGGAGGTCTCGTCTTTTGAATTTGCATCCTTACTGGTGTATAATACAGGGGTAGATGTATGAAGCAGTGATAAAGGAGAAGTGAGTCAGAGGAGAAGTGGTCCATGGCAACCAATCGGCACGGAAATAACATCTATAATTTGCATAATATAAAATTAAACAGAGCAGCTGATTGGTTGCCATGGGTCACTTCTCCTCTGGCTCACTTCTCCCTTATCACTGCTTCATACCTCTACCCCACAGTGAGCTGCAGTATAGAAAGTTATGAGTTACTTGGATATGGTCGAAAATGAGATATATCAAAAAACATATATATTTATATCAATACAATTAAGATGCTTTTATAAATGAACCCACGACTTTGTACCTGTTTCTGTTTGATGTCAGCTTCAGTGAAGGCCTTGATAACACACGTAACAGAATCCTTTAGGACCTCTCGCTCTTTAGCAGACTGTATCAGTGGAGAGCAGGCATACCGGAAATGTTTTGCTGCCTGTAGTGTTAAAGCGGGGCTGCCAGCTTCACCACCAAATCTACAGGTAAAGTATAAGAAAATGAGCCACATACTACCATATATGTACATGTGGAATTTCATATACAGTACGTGCAGTTAAGTGACAATCCAGACAATCCATCTAAAGTGACATTTTCATCCAACATCCCAATTTCTCCCAACTAGCACTTATTAAATCTCTGCTCTTCTGCTCTGGGTTTGTTACAACAGTCCTTGACTAGCAATAAAAGCGTGGACAGTTAAAATCCAACGTTCAAATGTATTAAGCCTGATGAAGTGATAAAGTGGAAGGTGGTAAATGCACTAGCCAATCAGCTCCTGTTAAGTTACAGACTTGGTTTAAAAAGTGACAGTTATGAGCTAATTGACTGGTGCATTATCACTTCACCAGGCTTAATACATCTGCCCCAATGTTAGATAAATCACTAGTGGAGGACTGATCTGCAAGGAATGTTAGCATAGTAACATACCTCCCAACTGTCCCGCTTTCTGCAAGAATGTCCCATTTTTTGGGACCCATGATGGGGGGGGGGCAGTTGGGAGTCCCCCCTGTCACCAGTGAATAGATACTGTGCTCATGCCTGGTGAAACCTGTGGCGCGGCCCCGTGGGAGTGGTGAGACATAGGTCACGCCCTTCCTGCTAGGCCATGCCCCAATTTTTTTTGGGTGTGCACCAGTGTCCCTCCTTCTTCCTCCTCGAAGTTGGGAGGTATGTAGTAATAGAGGGAGGCATGATGGGAGGTACTATTTATAGAATAGATGGGGCTGCCCTTTAAATGCTAATCCCACCAATCCAGTCAGGTCTATGGATACCCACAATTTCCAACCATCAGCTCCAATGGACTAATCTGAGGATCAGCAACACTTCCAACAAGGGAGCAATATAGGAACAAGCGGGACTCCACATAATTGGTTTCCAATGTCCTTATAATTTTCAATACTTTTAATCAAGTGCAATATTAATATTGTATTTTTATTTATTTTTATTTATTTTTTGTATTGCTATACAGTATGTTAATATTTTTATATGCTTTTCGTCCCATAACAAATTAGACGATTATGATGCATTAAACAAAATTATTATAAATTGTAATACCCAATTGATCACTTTATATTATAGCGCTCCACTCCTCCCTTTCCCTTTTTTCTTCTCATGCATTTGTGCTGGGAACGGACCTTCCTATTGTGAGAGCAGCTAGCACAATATCCCATTTTAGGTGCCTACTTTTTACCAACTGGTTAAAAAAATAAATTTCTCTTTACTTTTATTATACTGAACTACTGTACCAGAAAGTTTTAGAATGACAGATTTTGCACTAATAGGTTCACTACACCCTTTGCTGCAATGGCCACAAAGCTTTCTGTCATTTCCCCATAATAACTACTTGACTCTTAGGGGCAGAGGTTGTCACCAGGTGAAAAAAACACGGCAAAGATTCGCCTTTCAGTATTGAATCACGGGTATTTTCGCCCGTTTTTGAGAAAATTTTCACCCATGCCATTTTACTTTTTGGGGGGGGGGGGGGGTGAATCGGCATGGGGGCGAAAATGGAAGGAAAAATGAGCAAAAACAGATGCAAATTCGACAAAACTAAGTGAATGTGATGCAATTTTACTGATACGTGTGGTTTTCGCTGATGTTGGATTTTTCACCCAGGCAAAAAATCAGCACTGGGATTGAATAGGGTGAATTCGCCCCAAAAACATGAGAAAACTGCAATTTTTTGCCTGGGATTGAATACGGGCCATAATGGTAAGTGGACTTTTATTGTGATTAATGTACAACAAATAGCTGAATGTTTCCTCCATTCATATGTTGTGTCTTGCATCACATGGCACATTGAGGCTAGTAGCATGAAGACACATCCGTACCACAATTGAATGAATCCACAAGTAGTACAAAACAAAACATACCTTGCGCTTATTTCAAAGGCTTTTATGGCAGAGAGACGCAAGTGTTTATTTCCCGCCAAATTGTCCATTATGCTCTGACCATGAATGCAGGCAGCGGTGCTCAACATTTCACCTGCCAGTTTCCGGTTGTACCTACAACATGTTATAAATGATTTAGTAATACATACTGAACGGAAAATGGTCATCAGCGTATATAGTATATACATTCCTACATGAGATGTTCATGGGCCTATACTGAAAAGGGGTGGAGTATTGACCTGTGCTGTGTGGGTGTGGCCAGTGTCACATGGGTGTGTACAATTCCTACACTATCAGCCCCATTGTATGCCTAAATACATGAAGGCAAAGGAACTGCATCTTTTTGTGAGAATACTAGAAATGGGATTGATGAGGGGACTATTTTTATGTGGAGGCCTGGAGCTGGAGCTCCATCTGCCCCATTGTTAATCTGGCCCTGCCCTTGGTTAATAAACATACCCCTAAATCTCCTGTACCTGCTATAGGTCTTCAAGGTTTTTTTTTTTCTGAAGCCTGCACCGTGTTTTTTTAAAAAGCAGTGTTTTACCCGCTTAAAAGCCGTTTTTTCGGCAGTGGGAAAGGGGTAGCCCTTTACCCGTTAAAAAAAAAACCCGGCATGCCCCCCCCCCCCCCCCCCCCACTGCCGTAACCAGCACCAGGCTGAAGGAGCCGGGGCTGGTATTAAAAAAAATCAGGAAACCCGACAAATAGGGGTTCCCTGATTTTTTACAACCAGCCCCAGGCTCCAGGTCCGGGGCTGGTTCCCAAAATACGGGGGACAAAATGACTAGGGGTCCCCCGTATTTTAAGAACCAGCCCCAGGCCAAACCAGCCAGCAGGGTAATGCCACAGCCTGGTCAGGTAAGTCCTGGAGGGGGGGGACCCCTTCATTGGGGGGGGTCCCCACTCCCCCAGGGCCCCTGGCCAGGCTGACTGGTCGGTAGGGTTAATGCTTTGGCCGCGGGAACTTATATAATAAGTGTCCCCCGGCTGTGGCATTACCCTGCTGGCTGGTTTGGCCTGGGGCTGGTTCTTAAAATACGGGGGACCCCTAGTCATTTTGTCCCCCGTATTTTGGGAACCAGCCCCGGACCTGAAGCCTGGGGCTGGTTGTAAAAAATCAGGGAACCCCTATTTGCCGGGTTTCCTGATTTTTTATTACCAGCCCCGGCTCTTTCAGCCTGGTGCTGGTTACGGCAGTGGGGGGGACCCCACGCCATTTTTTTTTTTAAATCCCCCCCCCCCATCTTTACACTGCTTAAACGGGTTTTTAAACGGGTAAGTGTGAATGTGACAAAAACAGCTTTTAAACGGTAATTTACCGTTTAAAAGCTGCAGTGGGAAAGGGTCTTTATGGCTCTTACCCGTTTAAAGACCCGTTTAAAAAAAACGGGTCATTACCCGTGTAGGCAGTGGGAAAGCAGCATTAGATTGCTTCAAGTGTTTGCATCAGCTTTACATGTCGCAGAGATGAGTTTGAATTGAAACCCCCTGTTACTGCCTGTAATTCAGAACCTGTATTGCAGGAAATGTGTGTGTGTGTGTGTGTGTGTGTGTGTGTGTGTGTGTGGGGAGGGGGGGGGGGGTGTGTGGGGAGGGGGGGGGTGTTAAGAGATTATAATTATTGGCACACATTAATTAATAACATGGGCCCCTATGACATGCTAATAAAAGTATGTATTTTGACAGCTACTGTAAGGGAAAGGTAACGTAATGGTATCCCTGAGTTAGTGCACAGTTGTTTTGCAGAACCCAGATCAATGATGACGGAGATGAATATTGCAATCTTTCGCGAATATTCCAATTACTGAATTATTAAAAATAACTAAAATTCCAGAAAATAAATCTTAGCTGAGTATAAGTAATCATAAAACAATACAATACGTATCTGAACAGAAAGATTGACACTTGGCAGTCCATTTATTTAATTTAGGAAGGGAACCTGCAATAATACGTTTGAGCAGCAGATGTCAGTATTACCTTTCATTTGGCTTTTGCTCATGACTGAAAATACAATATGACACAAGTGCAAGCTTTTCAGTAGCCTTGCACTTTTAATTGAATGCCTTATTTGCCGGCAGCTTTTTATTAAAGTATGGGTAGTCCGTGCACTGTAAATAACCCTTCATTTATTGTTAAAACAATTTACTAGGAAGGAATCCATTGAGATAACTTTTGTTTTTAAAGCACAAGTAAAAATAGCACAATATAATGTATTAACATGTATAACATGCCTAAAAGGTGCATACACACTGGGTGATTTCTCAACTGAAATAGACCAGGTTCTGAGTGGCAAATTTGACAGAACTATAGACAGATCATGTCGACCTAATGCTTGTGTCATGTCGACCTTTCTGCATGTTGACCCAAAGATCATATCCCCTTTAGCTGGCTATAACAAACCAATAGGAACCTGTGATTTCTAGTACAAATTAAGATGGAATAATTATTTAATAGCCAACAATAGAAGTGAATAGGTAAAAATGCATCGAATCAATAGATTGGCTAGTTTAATTGAATTTATGACAATTAAACAAAAACTACCATTTGCAATGCCAACAGCTAATATTGGTATTACCGGTATACAGCCAGAATGTTACCTGTCACGATGCTGACATTCACAATTTCTACAGCAGAAGGTCAAAATGAATTGTGCCAACACGTTGAAAATGTTGACATCTTTATTGTCAACACCTGCATTACGTCAACAACATTGACAACAAATTCAACATTACAGCAGTGTCGCTGGGCTGAATGTAGACATGTCTAATGTTGACATTATAATCAAGTCAACATTTTGCAACGATGATAAAACATCCATGTTGGCATTCTCATGTTGGGAAGTAATTAGAGCAACACAATTTACTTGTTTTCCAAAATAGTTTGAGGTTAAATTTTTTGAAATGACTGATTATATTGTAGGGAAAAAAAATTATACTTACAGATCCTGTTTTCTCATCAGCTCAGCAAACTGTAACGCTCTCTGGGCACAGGTTAATGCTAGTTCTTGGTCATGAGCATTGTATGCAAAGTGCGCCAGTCTGGTTAGAACCTGCAATTCTACTAAGGAATCTGCCCACTTGCATTCCAACGCTACTTTCAGCACCTGGAAACATACAAAATATCATAAAATGCATCACAGTGCGCGCAAACATTTTTAATTGAAAAGCTAATTTTAGTGCTCTAATAGATTTAAAAAAAAAAAACTTTATTGATTTAAAATCCCCAAGTATTGTTTTAAATCATACACTAAGGGGGTGATTCTGGTTGATTTGCTAAACAGTATAAATTTGCTGCTTAGCGAGCCAACTAACACTGTCCGACAGGCAAACAAGTGCCTGCCCCCCGCCGCCATCCGAACATCCCCGATGGTTTGTGGATGGATGTTGTTTTGCATAAACATCAATTCGCAGGGGAGCTGTTCGCAAATATAAGTCAAGGTGCCCATACACGCTGCGATTATCGCATGCGTTTTGTACTTTTAAAGTACAACACGCATCGCATGTGCGATAATCGTACCGTGTACCTGCGGGGATGCGATGCGATGCGCGTTCCCACAGGTACAATATTGTAAAGCACAAAAAGTATCTGCAGGCAGTACTTTTTGTGCTTCATTGCATCGCATCCAATCAGTACAGGAGTACATGCGATATGCGATGTCCATTATTACCTATTAACTTTAAATTTTTTTTTTTTTAAAGTGGCTAAAATCGCATCTCATCACACCCGCAAAGTACAGTACATTGCATCGCATCGCATCCACTTCAAGTGCCAAAATCGTATGGCAGCTTGAAGTACAAAACGCACAGCACACAAAATCGGTGCGTATATGGGCACCTTAAGTCTTGACTGACCTATATTTGCGCCATCCAGTCCAAGAACTGGGCAGGTAGCTGCCCACCTGTGTTCGCATGGGGACGCCGTGTGTTTTCCTGGGTGCACCCATCGTTTCTGTGGGTATGCCCAGGAAATGCAGGGCATCCCCATATGAATGCCCCCTGGCCAAGTCCATACCGTCCCACCCCTGTGGGAACGCCTCCACCCAGCAGCCCTGCATATACGCAAATGCGTGCATAGAGCGCAAACATCGGTCCCTGATGCGATAACGCCGGGAACTGATCATATTAAAATCAGGCCCTAAATACTCAATTTGTCATTTTTAACTTAAAAGATGAAATAATAATAAATAAATAAAACATCTATCAAAGGAAAATAACAATAACATTAAAAATCACTTTGTATAACTTGGTGGGGGAACAAAAAAATCCCTTTCCATCAACAGCAGAGTGTAAGGCAGAATATCAGTCAGTTGTAAAATAAAAGGGGATGTAAAACTTGCTCAAATATGTTCCAGCTGCTTCAAATTAAATGTATAATCACTCTTTGGGTTACATACATTTTTTGAGCCAAATGATTCTGTGTTGATGATATGTAGCAAACCAACAAGTAACCTAGATGTAAAACGAGGTGGGAAGTGCCAAATGTGGTATAACCAGCGCAGATAAAAAGCAGATTACATGGCAGAGGTACAGTAGGTCAACCTGGTCGCAAGCTTACAAATCAGTTCAGCCATGTCAAACTTACATCCTCACTGGGTGTTATACTGCTTTCAGACTGCAAATGCAGGGTCGCACCGGGACTTTGAAACGGTTCAGTCCCGATGTGACCTGGCGTGTACAGTCTGTTCAGATCGCTTAAGTGAACCAGCAATATTGCTGGTTCGCTGACATCATGTAAGGGTGTGTCGTAGCGTCGGAGCATCATCGGGGGTGAGGGAGGAGGCAGCGCTTAGAGCTGGCGCTGCTCCAAGCCCTGCCTCCTCCATAGTGTGAGCGGGAAATGGGCCGAGCCGGCAAGAAACCGGCATGAACCCGGTAATTTTGTGCGATGTGAAAGGGGTATTAGTGTATATTAGTAGCATAGTTGCCTCCCTCTCTCCCTCATTAGTCTAACAATCTCCCTCATTTCACCTAGCCCACATTACACTGTTACATATTTGGGAAAAAAGGAATGAGAGACAGATACATTTACACTGAATCACCAGCACCATTTCCCAGCACTTTACCAAGTACAATGTCTCTTACTAACTGCTTTGTGGCTCATCTACATTTGCATATAAGTCATTATACACGATTCCTCTCAGATGTAGCAGTACACAGCCACACTTCTAGGTGCCACGTTCACAATCTCTTTTCACAATCTCTCCATATATGCAACTCGCCACGCCCTTTGGGTGGAGCATGACTCGCCCCCTCAATGGGGCGCTGAGCAAAATTCGGTACTTATGTATTATCTGGGCTGCCGATTTTTTGATTGTATGCCTTAACTTAAGGCATACAATCAGATGCGATGCGATGCGATATCGCATCGCATACGACCATATCGCATGCGATGCGATGACCCGATTTTTCCATAGGATTCAATGTTAAAATGGACTGAGTCCATTTTAACATGGAATTCAATGGGAAAAAGGGGTCCTTTTCATACCCCTACTATCCAAGTGGGCATGGAGTTGGATATAAACCTGTGGCGAGCGTAGCGAGCCACCGAGCCCTTTTCCCATTGAATTCCATGTTAAAATGGACTCAGTCCATTTTAACATTGAATCCTATGGAAAAATCGGGTCCATCGCATCGCATGCGATATGGTCGGATGCGATGCGATGCGATGGACCCGATTTCAAAATCGGCAGCCCAGTTAGTACATAAGTACCCAAAACTACTACCAACTATAATCACCCTGAAACTAGTTTTCAAAAGTAGGCAACTATGATTAGTAGTTACCTAGTCCCTGTGAAGGTAAGCACAGCCGGATGGGACTGGAGACTAATCCCAGATGCCAGATTCGAGGCTGCTGGGTGGTGAGAAGCGCTCCTATATGTGCATTCGGGGGCATAGTGGGGATTAGAGATATCAGCCTACAGTGAGGTAAGGCTGCCAGATCTCCAAATATTTAGGGAGTCTCCCAGATATTTTGGGAGTGTAGCAACAATGTGTCACAGAACTCTTGTTCTTTGAAGTTGAAACCTCAAAACAGTTCATAGACTTGCGAGTAGATTTCTTAAATATCACATAGACGTTAATTAGTTGCAACTAATCTTCCTCCAAAATTTGATGGATCAGCTCTAAAAAAAAATGTTTGTAAAGATGATTTATTGAAAAGCTTTCTGGTTATAACACCTGACCCCACCCACAAACCCCAAACAATAATAAATACATAAAACAAACCGGGGAGGGGCTTCCTTGGCAGCGGTCTGCTCTAGGTTTACCAATGAGCTTTTAGGAACACGTGGGAGTGGTATACTCGAACATGCACATTCGGATCAGAATTTGTAATACATGGCTGTAATTCTCCCACAAGTCACGTTACCAAATACATACTTGGGCCAGGCTTGGAACAGTAAAGTCCATGAATCCTAAACCATTACACGAGTACATTTCTAATGCAACAAGGACCTTGTTGATCGGGTTTTGTCCTTCATTATTTTCCTGGAAATATAATAAAAAAATCCATTAAAAATAACATGGCATGTCCTGTGCTTCTACTCATACACGATTATTTGCAATGAAAGAAGATGCAGATTTATTAACAAGCATGAAGTCTAGCAGAAAAAGCGGTCAGCAATGTGCTGGTTATCATACACACCAACATGACTGTCCTGCGCCTGGTGAGAAGTCACCATGTACTGTATGTGGTTAATACACAGTGCTCCTAAATGGTAGATTACAGATTACACATCGGGCCCAATTCAGTATAGCCGGCAGACTGCTGAAAATCTCTATTAGCCGAATATCGCAAATATGTGCATGCGTGAACACGGCAGCTCGCATGTGCGTTACCTTAAACTGCGGTCGCATTCAGAATAATACAATCGCAATCTAAGGGCCGATGGTTCCCTGGTGGGAACAGAGTGTTTCGGGAGCGTCAACAGGGCATTGTCGGGGCGCAGTCCGGGCAATGCAGACGTGTCAGAACTGTTTGCTGGGCGGGCTGCGGTGGCTATGTGAAATCACTTGCAGCCGCTGTAATCCAAATATAGGGGCCCAGCTAGACTGTATAGCGAATAGTATATTAAAGATGCAGCCTTGCCCTGTGCTGGGCGGACTCCTGCATGCTAGAGCCGGGAGTTGTCGTTTTCAGATTACTCGCAAAACTACAGCTCACACTGAATCAGGCCCATTATCTCTAGGAAAAGCCAGTCAAAGGACCTAAGTTTGGAGTTTGATTTTTATGATCCAATTTATTGTAATTCAAGTATCCAATACATATACTGTAATGCACATTTAGGCCCTTATTCAGCTCTGATTGCAGGACAAATTTGTTCTCAAAATGGGCAAAACCATGTGCACTGCAGGTGGGGCAAATGTAACATGTGCAGAGAGAGTTAAATTTGGGTGCGGTGTGTTGAAACTGAAATCTAAATTGCAGTGTAAAAATAATGCAGCCAGTATTTACCCTGCACAGAAACAAAATAACTTACACAAATCTAACTCTCTCTGTATATCCAGCAGTGCACATGGTTTTGCCCCTTTTGAGAACAAATTTGTACTGCAATCAGATCTGAATAAGGACCTTAGTATAAATCTATGGGGTTATAAATTTAACTCATCATTATTATTATTATTATTATTATTATCATATACCTACGGAATGTCAATTCACACAGACGAAGGTAAACACATACAGAGGTGTCCCTAAACATCTGTCCTCCATGCGATACAAATCAGATTACACATAACGTGTAAGCTCTGTGTGACAATAGGATGCACAATCAGCTTCTGCTGATTAATATGATATGCAGCGTGCCTATATTCTGTGTGTGACTGCCACTGGCATATAGAAGGGCTGTTTTTAACGAGAAAGATGGTTAGATGTACGGAAACTTCTGTATGTCTTTATTGATAGCAACAATTGGTCATAGTGACAGGTTAACAACACCTGCCATAAAACACACACCTGTTTTTCCACATTAACTGGTCTATTTACTAAGCCCTGTAGAGTGAGATAGAGTACCAGCCAACAAGCTCCAGGAGAAGTTTGGAGCTGATTGGCTAGTAGTTTATCTCTCTACACTTTATCACTCTCCAAGCCTTAATACATCTGCCCCATAGACAGGGCCTGATTAATATAGAAGTGGGTCTCAGCATTTATTCAATCCCGGGATTGGCCTCCCTAATTTGAACCCCCCCCCCCCTCCAAGCAGCCACACGGCACATTTACTTACGTATGCTGTGGTGGGCGTAGCGGCAAGTGAGTGCACATGCACAGTCTAATCCCAAAATCTCAGGATTGAAAACACTAATCCCAGGATTAAAATCCCGAACATTTTGGGGCAAAATCCCAGGATCCTGCCGATCCCGGGATTAGCCACTCTAGTCTCAGCACCCTTCATATTGCTACTTACCACCCTAGCAGTGCTTGCATGGGCACCAGTGGCATCAATCACAGCCTTGGAGGCGGAGCCAGCTGTGGCTCTCACAGGATCTCCTATTCCCAGAGATCCTGCCTTGGTGATGCCGGCAATCCCAACAGGCACCGCTGCTCCCACACTTCCTGGGGAGATTCATGCTCAGCCCCAGCGAGTGCTCCGAAATTGCTCGCTGCCACGATGATTCACACCTGCGACTTCATTGCGGATAATAGGATCGACCCCTTAGTGTCTGACTGGGGCCCACCGGGGAAATAGCAGAGGTCCATGTATAGTGGTGTGGACAGCCACCACGGAGGCTTGGCTAACTATTAGAGAGTGTACGGTCTGAGCACCATAGTCCAGTGCTGTATACCCCTATAGTACCCCTGTGGGCAACTCCAACTCTGCTCAGAACTATACATCTGGCCGGCTGATCACTGTTACCTGCCTCTGTGTGTGGTCATTTGTTAAGTCTATTATTTAAGCACTGACATCATCAGCCCTGTGTGGCTTTAGTCTTTAGGCCTTGTGATGGTGGAAATTTACTAAAGCTTCAAAAATGAAATGATGTCCATAGAAACCAATGAGATTCTATCATTTCTCTACTGCGTTCTTAAAAATGACATACAGAATCTGATTGGTTGCTATGGGCAACATCACCTCCTTTTCATTTTAAGATGCTTTAGTAAGTCTGCCCCTATGAGTTAAGCAATAAAGGCCCCATTGTAGCCAATAAGGATAATTTACCCAGCATCCTCTGCACCCTCCATCAAAAACAGTACAGCCAGGAAGATACCGGCAAAAAAACTATGCGTTCTACTTAATACAATACCTCATCGTCAGTTCCCAACTTCTGTCCAATTTGTTGCTGGAGCAACTGTTTCGCTTTCACCCAAGTGGATAGCAGCTGCTGTCTGATGGAGATCGGTACTACATCTTCTTGAGTACTCCCATTTGTCAGATCCAAAGCATAGTCACAGACCTAAAAATACATTAGTAAATATGTTCCGATTAAAGGCAAGTGGAACCATGAGTCCAAAGGGGCCTAACTTGTATCCACAGCTGGATACACTGCGGTTACAGACAGATGTAAAGGTCCATACACACTGGGCGATTTTGCCCAGCGTGTACGGACAGTGATGATGGGGAAAATCGCTGGTCTGAAAATCACTCAGTGCATATACACTGAGCGATTTTTGCCCGTTTGAGTGATTTTCCCGGGTGTGGACAACTTTCCATAGCAGGACGCTATAGAAAGCCGTACACACCGTCGCTCAACTGCTGGTAATACCAGCAGATGAGTGGCGGAGCCAGCTCATCACTCATCGCTGCCCAGTACCCACTGGCAGGGCAGCCGAGAGGTATACCGGGCCCGGTAAAATTTGGGGGCGTGGCCTAATCATAGGAGGCATGGCCACATTACGTGATTAGGCCACACCTCCCAAATGTTTCGAGGGGGGTAGTAACTGTGTCCACCCCCCTCAGCAGCAGCACACACCTACAGCATGTGCTGTGCTGACACCAAGCTCAGCATGAGCTCTCACGCTGTCAGTGAGACGCTCATGCTGAGCCAGCTGTCAGCACAGCACATGCTGTAGAGGTGTGTGCTGCTGCTGCCCTGGATGGACGGAGGGGGAAGGGGGTCGGACCAGGGCCCACGCCGGGCCCCTCCAGCAAGCCTGGGCCCGGGTAATTAGTACCCACCCCCTCTCGGTGGCCCTGAAAGCAGCTCAAAAGACAAAACTGAGCTGCTTTCCGCTCAAAGTCACCCAGTGTGTATGGGCCTTAAATGTAAGTACCGTATTCACTGGGAATGACAAATGACAATATTTTAACCAGAAAAAAAAAACTGCAATTGTAAAAATTGAATATTCCATTTCAATGTCCTCCGGAATTCAGGGAACTAATTAAATTGCATGAGTCCTAAGCCTCAGATATGGGAAGTACATAGTAACCTGAAGGCTAAAGTGTAATGTCAGTATCATTCTATATGGCTTTTAAAGTCTAGTATTGTAAAACGGGCATATGCTTAAAGCTTTACAATAAAGAAAATGTAAGGAATTGGGCAATTAGATACAAAGTAACCATTTTATCCAACTTCCTAAATATTATTAATGTGCAAAACCTCTGTACATTTCAAGTGTACCTCCAGGGCGAGTCTCACATCAGGAAGGCCATTTGGATCAATTGACAAAACATGTGCTACATTAGATTTCTCAGGTCCTTTCCCCGCAGCCTTCTTGCTTTTGTCTGTAGGCGGTCTTGTCTCCAATCTTTTGTTATTGTCTGACTCCGGTATCCAGCTAAGAATAAGGCCTTTGGCTAAAGCATCTGACAGCATCACCAGCAGTGTAGGATTCCTGAGTTTCAAGCGGTATAAGGGAGGCGAGATACGTTAGTACTGTGTAGAAATGACCTAAAGTTTGTCAGGTAAGGGCCTAATTCAGATGCGGTTGTAAAGCGGCTATTGTATGCAAATCGGTCTTTGCTTTCTTCTTGTGCATGCGATGGCAGTCACAACGAGGGATTAGTCACAAATTGAGTGATGGGAAGACAGGGTTTGGACAGGATTTGGGGGGTGGTCAAGGCCAGATTAAGCCTTCGGGGGACCCGGGCCACTTTTAGTATAAACTTGGTCAATGGTTAACTGCAGGGGGAGGGATTAATATAAACATATACATATATATATATATATATATATATATATATATATATATATATATATATATATATTACCACATGAAAAGCCTGTGTTTGTCCCTTTGTACCTTACTCTGTAGGAGCCCTGACATGCTCAGCACTGCCTCTGATTTAAAAACCCTCCCATGACGAGGCCACTGCTGTCCTCCATGGGCCTAAGAAGCATATGATGAGCTCCACCAAGCGGAGCTCAGCACAAGCTGCTCAGCCTCTGACCTCTTGTGCAAAATCTCATGGTACTTAGGCAACTCCCAGTAATGCACTGCACACTTGTGCAGTCAGTGTGCCTTGGCTCCCGATGCTCAGCACCATTAATCATTGTCACATTGGCAGATAGGTGAAGCTGCAGCACTACCCCACAAAATCTTTAGCTAAAAATACATGACAACCACATACATGCCTACCATTGAGCCCCACCTTTGATCCGGCCCTGGGGGTGGTAATGGAGACAGCATAATTTAGGATTTTGCATACTCACTTGCTACTGGAGAGCCCTTTGCATTACAAGAGAGCAGTTCAGTTGACAGACACTCAGAATGGCCTGATTCGAGACATGGGTACCGACGTATCAGCAATTGTATGCGGTTGAATGGAAATGAGGAGTCAGCTGTGGGTGTCCCTATGCTCAGGCTAGTTCAGCCAATAATAACAACTACATATGGCAAAAGATTGCAGCAGCAACAACAACCACATCTGAATTAAGCCAAATAATCTCACATACTCATCTCTCTTAATAAATATTAATACATTTTTATTCTAAAAACAATAATCTCTGTATACATTTATTAATAAATTACTATAATTAGGTTTGTTTTTACAGTGTAGTAATTACATTTATATAGGAATCTACAGGAGAAGGGGGTCACCTGCATAAGACTGTATATATACAGTATGGTATGGAATGACACCCCCCCATTTGTGCTGTGTACACTGCTCCCACAGTAGGTTTCTAATATCCCTATAAATTACAGGATATACAACTCCTCTATTTATTAATAGGATTACTTTGATGGGATCATCAGCTATTCTGAAATAGGAGTCTAGTTACAGTAAAGCTACAGTTCTTATTTTTGGGCCTATACAGTAAATACAGATCACATAGTAAAATCCATTCAGCTAGGTGCGAAACACATCCCAGAACTTGATTCCGCTTCACATCTATATCAGAGTTTTGTTCTCCCCAAAGATGCACAGATGTGCCCACACTGATTGTTGCTGCGATAGTGCCCGTATGGCGCAGCAAGTCGCACCTGTGGCGAAGAATCGCAATCCTGCGCCATGCGCTAGCTCAATGCTTTTCAAGGAGGCGCATGTGCGAATTAGGCTCACAGGCATGGTGACAGGTGCGCACCTTTCTCCACAGATGCCGCATGTGGAGATTGCCGTGGCAACGATGAGTGCGCTATATCTGTATGCATAAGAATATGCAATTAAATTTCATTGCAAGTTATGCGCTTCCCCCACAGGGATCACCAACTAAACTAACCACTAACTATGGTGAATAAATCAATCCTTCTCAAAGCAGGTTTTCTGTGATGTGACAATTACAAACCATTTTTTTTGAAAAAGCAAAAGATATTTAATGAAATAATCTATTTTTAAGCAATATTTTATTTTTGGAAACCGTCATGGATCAGTATACAGTATGTGAATGTTAAGAACTAACCCACTGTTCCCGGTTTTCTTAAGAGCTGCAAGGATTTTCTTTAAGGTGTCCACAAGCATCGGGATCCTTCTAGATGCTATATTATGTTTGTTGTGGTTGAGGATGTAAACAGCGGCATTGTGAGTTATCCAGGCCTCCTGTAACTCCACCCCCAGTTCCGCCGCTTGCAGGAAATTTTCTGTGGCGTAAGCTGAAAGCTGAGAGATCCAGTCCCTAGTCAGGAAATACAGTGGTAAATGTCAGCTCGGTGGGTAGACTGCTAATACAGACGCACAATATTATTACTATTGTTACATAAAAGGCTTTGCGGGGATAAATGACAGATTTTAAAAAAAGGTACTTGTTTCCTAGCACGGCCACATATCTTATGGATCGTGTACCTTTAGTTAAGGTACACGATCCATAAGATGGACCCGATTTCCTTTGAAATCAGGTCCATTTGGCCGGCTAGGATAAAATATCGGGGGCATCGCGTCGGTCGGGACCGTTAACAATGGTCCCGACGCGACCGACGCGATGCCCGCGATTTCCCCATAGGCTTCAATGTTAAAAAATATTTTAACATTGAAATCGTGTCGGGAAAGGTAAAATATCGGGGGCATCGCGTCGGTCGGGACCATTAACATAGGTCCCGACGCGATGCCCCCGATTTTTACATAGGCTTCAATGTTAAAAGATTTTTTAACATTGAAATCCTGAAAAAATGTGAAAAATGTGAAATGGGCCAATATGACCCATTTCACATTTTAGATGTCCCCGTCGTCACCCCACGATAGACGCCAACCCGAAGCGTGGCGAGCGCAGCGAGCCCGCGAGGGGCGGCGGTGCGCGTCCTCCGACCTTTTCATTCCCCTACTATCCACGTCGGCGTGGAGTTGAGAATAGAATAGTGTGGCGAGCGCAGCGAGCCACCGAGCCCGAAGCGTGGCGAGCGCAGCAAGCCCCGCGAGGGGACGCGGATACCTTCACAGTTATACGCGTCCCCTCGCGGGCTTCACAGGTGTCCGTGGCGACGCGGACACCTGTGAAGTCCGCGAAGGGACGCGTTTACCTGTGAAGGTATCCGCGTGCGCTCGCCACGCTTCGGGCTCGGTGGCTCGCTGCGCTCGCCACACTATTCTATTCTCAACTCCACGCCGACGTGGGTAGTAGGGGAATGAAAAGGTCGGAGGACGCGCACCGCCGCCCCTCGCGGGCTCGCTGCGCTCGCCACGCTTCGGGTTGGCGTCTATCGTGGGGTGGGGTGTACGCCGTGACATTTGGGGGGGTTGGGAATATTTTACATTGAATCCAATGTAAAATCGGGTCCCAGGGACCCGATTTACATTTAATTAAAAAAAAAAAATCGGGTCCAAAATCGGTCGGTCGCGACGATCGCATCGCATGCGACCAAATCGCATGCGATGCGATCGACCCGATTTTTCCGACACGACCACCCCGATGTAAATCGGTGTGGCCGTGCTAGGAAACAAGTACTTAAAAAAAATATATAAATAATGTTCAACAGTCATTCACTACAGTAATCTTATTTAAAACACCATTGATCCAACAACAATCAGCCCCTTCATACTTCCCTTTGTTTATAAGTCTCTTGATCACAAGTGACTTAACATCAAGCGTTAGATTTATGTTAAAGCAAAAGTAAAGACCAGGTATATTATTGCCGGTGGTATTTTAAGAAGTATCCTGCAGGAAGTTCTGTTTATAAATGCATCAAGGTCAGAAGCATGCATATTACATAACAGAGAGCATTGAAAATCCAGGAAATGTATCAGTTGGTAGTGATCCCTAAGAGTTTCCCGTAGTCACCAGAGTGCAGTTCAAAATGGTGAACAGTTATCCTTTGTTCAGCTGGTTTGCCCATAACCATCAAAATACCTGTAGCAAGCAACGTATTATGCCTTGGGAGGACAGTAAACAAGATTTGCTACACTTTTAAAGGAGGTCGATTTGCAACTCCTTCGAATGAAACCAGTACAGCTGTAAGGCAGGGCTGGCCAAACCAGTCCTCGAGATCTACCCACAGTTCACACTGTCCAGAAAACCTAGTTGGTGCACAGGTATAGTCATTACTTATTGTCACATCCCAACATTCATCCCAACCAACATATTTTCCAAATCCTCAAGTGGCCTGGCAAACATGAACTGTTGGCAGATCTTGGGGCGGACCGGTTTGGCCGCCCTTACTGTATGGTGTTGAAAGTCTAATCCATTTGTTCTAGGACTATTATGCAGAAGTGCTCCTATACAGGTTTCTTTCCAAGAGAGAACTAAACGGACTCTTAAGGGAGATAATCTTCTCACGTATAAGAAACACCCATTGCTGCAGTGTAGAAAATAAACTCCAGGACAATAGTTCTCTGACATATTAAGAGATTATTTTTAGCGAAACTGATAAACCAACTGAATTCTAAAAATGCGATTGTTGCCTTCACTTGGGCCTGCAATTAAGCTCAGGAGACCATCTTCAGAACAAGGTTGTCCATAAAAGTGATAACGGTCACTGTAGTTCGCTTGGCACACTGCCATGACCTTGGTAAAGGCGGCCATGGTTGGAAAAGCTTAGATTGAACAGAAAAATAGAGGAGGCACTGGGGCTTCTCCCAGATGCAGACAGGAATTTCTTGGATCCGGTATGTCATGTCCCCCCCCAGGTGAGTATGTGAGGGCACAGAACATACCACAAAAAATGGCTTACAGGAAGAGGGGAGTGAAAAGCGACAGGGTAATGGCCACAATCAAACACGTAACTGTTTCTCTGGGGGTAACTATGACAATTTGTTTAAGGTAAGCTTTTTAGTTGACATTGGAAACCCCGCTATTGGAGGCATTAATAAGCAGGAAAGCACCAACCCCACAGGAGCAGAAAATGGGGGAACACCCACAGAAGGCAGTGAGTGCCCTGTGTCATAGGGGCAGATTTACTCCAGCCAATCAGCTCCTGTCATTTTATAATATATAAAAGTTGTCAGCTGTGCTTTTTGTTCAATTACCAAACACGTGTGTAGCCAAGCCTCACTTGTGATTCCCATGCTATTACATTCTACTTGATTTCATTGTTCTTTATTGAGAATGACAGCATCCCTGAAGTACATGTATGGTCACTGAACCAAAACCTGCTGGGGACCTGATACACAGAATCGCCGGCAGGTCTAGGCACCATTATTACAGACAGGAATCAATGTTGTCATATCACATGCATCAGAATCAAACCATAAACTCTATGCCAACCTCATTGTTGTTAAAGCTTCCAGCATCTGAAGTAATCAAAGATTAATAATTGGAGTCTCAGCAAGATAAGGAAACATCTTGGAAGTAAAATTAATTAACCATGTTACAAAATGAGAGTGTTAAGCTGTACCAGTTCATTATGTTTATTCCCAAGAACGGTTCCAACTGCACTAGAACAATGAGATGTACAATCTCAAGTAGCAAATGTAATATAATTGGAACTTTAAAGTCAGTAATAAAAGTGTACATTTATAAACACTTACTAGTAACTAGAATATATGGGGTGTATTCAATGCAGCCGGAGAGGGGGTTAAAATGGGGTTAAAATGACACCGCTCGCAGAAAGCATTGAATACACCTCTATGCAGATACTATGCATTTTAAGTGTAAAAAAATACAGTTTGAGTATATATGTAACGGGCACTACTGGGGACATGATATGTAACTGGCACTACTGTGGACATCTGTAACAGCACTTCTGGAGACATGATATGTAACTGGCACTACTGGGGACATCTGTAACAGCACTACTGGAGACATGATATGTAACTGGCACTACTGGGGACATCTGTAACAGCACTACTGGAGACATGATATGTAACTGGCACTACTGGGGACATCTGTAACAGCACTTCTGGGGACATGATATGTAACTGGCACTACTAGAGACATAATATGTAACTGGCACTACTGGGGACATCTGTAACAGCACTACTGGAGACATGATATGTAACTGGCACTAATGGGGACATCTGTAACAGCACTACTGGAGACATGATATGTAACTGGCAGTACTGGGGACATCTGTAACAGCACTTCTGGGGACATGATATGTAACTGGCACTACTGGGGACATCTGTAACAGCACTACTGAGGACATGATATGTAACTGGCACTACTGGGGACATGATATGTAACTGGCACTACTGGGGACATCTGTAACAGCACTACTGGGGACATGATATGTAACTGGCACTACTGAGGACATGATATGTAACTGGCACTACTGGGGACATGATATGTAACTGGCACTATATATATGTGCAAGAAAATGATTGCTTGGCATTCAAATTCAGTACCTGAGATAGTACACAGACTTTGTTTCATGTTTTGAAACCTTGTTTTTTGAACAAATAAAATATATTTGTGTGTATTTCATGTGGTTGATGTGTTTATACAACATAAATGCAAGATACTTCAAAATACATCATTAAAATATAAAAAATTCCGAAATACGGAATAATCCGTTATCCAAAATTCTGCTGGTCCCGAGCATTTTGGATAAGCGATACTCAACCTGTATATTGCATGCACTAAATAAACATTTTATGATTTTAAAGTACAAGGTTCACAGTAAAAACACTTTTCTGGGTTCTAACCAAACACTATGGGGGTTATTCTGGTTGATTCGCAAGGCTGCGGATTCCCAGCCTTGCGAGTTCACCAAACCCCGCCCAGCGAACGACCACCCCCCCCACACCTCAAAGTGCGGCTTCGCCCGAACAGCTGCGAATGGATGTTTTGCATAAACATCCATTCGCATGGCTCGGGTAACCGCCCACATGATGTTTAGCGTGCACGCCTATATAAGTGACTTTTCAGTTACTTACATTTGCGTGCACGCTGGCGTGGATATGGGCGGGCATATGGTAATGGGGCAGCCCGGCGCCCCCCGCCCATCTCCGTCCCCCCCACGCCACCATGGGTGCGTGCACCCGGTGAACCGAAAGGTCGCCGTGGGTGCACGCACCATATGCCTGCACATGCGCAGATACCCACCTGCGCATGCGCAGACGCGTAACATCGGTCCTGGGTGCGAATGCACCCAGGACCGATGTGATCTGAATAAGGCCCTATGTTTCATGGAGGATCATATATCCAATAAATCCCTAATGTATTTTGTATCATTGTTACAAATCTCCAATCTCCCCTGTGCTGGTTATGCCAAAAGGAGCTACAGTACTAGGAGAAAAATGTTGCAAAAGCAAATTCAATTTCTTATCTTATTTCTTTACAGAAATGTATTCCTTCCTTAGTACAGTCATACACTTGTTCACTGCTGTACAGCACACAGGCGATAAGCAGAACTGAAGGATTTCTGATACACTGTACTGTTCTCTGGCTTTATATTGTTGATACACACATGTAAGATACCTCTACATACAAGGGGCTTAAACTGTCACTTGTGCCAAAATCCATTGCTGGAGTGGAAACTCATCAAGAACCGATCTGTGATAAAAACTGAAATTTGGGTACTAGTGTAGTTTCACGGCGGCAGGAAAATTGTATACGATCGCATGCGATGCGATTGTACTTTTGTAGTTTCAAGTTTTCCCTGCCTGCAGATCACATTGCATGCGATCGGATCGCATGTGCGATCGGATCGCATGCGATGTGATGCGATTAAGCACATTTAGCACACCCACAATATCCACGTCAGTTTTGAGTTGATTTTATAAAGTGTGGCGAGGGGACGCAGAATACACGTCAAGTAATCCGCGGACGCTCGTCATGGTTCAGGCTCGGTTGCTCGCTGCGCTCGCCACACTATAAAATCATCTCAGCGCTGAAGTGGATAGTGGGGGTATGAACAAGTCGGGAGGATGCATACCGTACCTCCCGGGGCTCACTTCGGGTTGGCGTGGATAGTGGGGGTGTGCTAAATGTGCTTAATCGCATTGGGCAGGGGAGACTTGAAACTACAAAAGTACCATCGCATCGCGTGCAATCACATGCGATTTTCCTGCGGCTGTGAAATTACAAAAGTTCCAAAATTTGTGACCTATTATTTCCCTTATTCTTCTTATTAGCTGCTGAAGATGAGTAGGTAATTGCAATGGACTGCTAAGACACAGAATAAGACACAGACTCAACTTCTCAAACAATGTAAATATAAATTGACACTAGGACAAATCCTGATACAGTGCATTTTTTTAAGCAAACAAAGAAAATGTACCACTATAAATCTGTCATCAAATTTTAAATTCTCCCTGTAGCAAAACACAGCTTTGCCAAAGTGTAAAATTACACCTTCTACATGAATTAACGCCAAACTCTTAATGAGGTGATTTCCCGCAACACAGAAAATGTTTCTTTTTTCCGACGTGTTTGCTTCTTTTTTGTCTAACCGCACAGGATCAGTCTGTAGGTCATTAGCCAGTTAACCCTTTATGAACCCTTGTCTATATAAATCAGTGGTTCGCAAACTCAGTTGCTTATTATATCACCCAGTGTGTATGGGGCTTTAAGCCCCGAACACACTAGACGACCCACCGATATCATCAATATCAGCGGTCCTGCGAGTGCATGATATTGTGCGCACACGCTGAATGATATTGTTCAGTGACGTTACTGGGACCCCGCTGAACATGTGGTTGGCTACATAGCCCAAATTGACCTGCGTATTCAGCCAACGGGGAGAGGAGGTGGTGTCTTTAACGGTGTGTGGGATCACGATTTGTTAATGATATAGAACATACACACTACACTTTTTTTAAAGGGCTCTTCTGAGCGATATCTCTCTACCAACCACATCACCCCCAGCCAGCCTCCCCCAGTCACCCACTATATGCTTGTCACCCTTTGCCTCTCCTTGTCACTCACTGGTTCTCCATTTCTCACTACCTCAACCTGACACCCAATGCTTCTTACCATGATCCTCTATATCACAAATTGCTTTCCCCTGGCATCACCCACTTTCTCCCCCTGCCGCCCATTCCCTGCCTTTACCCATTGCCTCTCCCTGTCATCCATCCCCTTTGAGGCCACGCCCCTTGTCGAGAGACCACAACCTTATTGCAAGGCCAAGCCCACTTTTTTATACATTCTGCAGCCACTGCGACTCCCCCTCCCACACCGCACACAGTCCCGACACACCCTGCGTTGTCAATATCGCGCCCCGAAAAATGCTCAGTTGCCACCCCCCATGGTTGGTCTTTACCTTCAGCCACTACATAAACTATGGTTGCGAGGCAGTTTAAATGCACCCGTACTAACATGTGTGCCTATGCGCAGATTGCCGCTGATTGACGAACATTGCAATCTGTGATTCTTGGAAATTTTGCATATTGAATCAGGCCCTCTATTTCCTGACACACACGCTAGTATCCATTTTGTCACATGCCAATAAGCCTAGCAGAATGTCTATAGACATGTAAGGAAACCAAAGAACACACAAATTCCACACAGATAGGACCCTGATGAAACCAAATACATGGTGCAGTGAGACAGTTATGCTAGCCACTGTGCAACCATGCTGCCCAGTCACATAAAATCATTATAGTGGGATGCAAAAGATATGAAATAGGCGCAAATAGGTGACACCTTCTGCATCTTCAAAACACACAATCACTAAATAATAATAAAATTCAACAACATTTTATATAAATTCAAATGTTCAAAACAAGAGCAACAATTATAAATAATATAAATTCAAAAAGGGACATGCACCTATACAGGATCCATTCTGGATCTTCTTCCAGATTGGCTGGGATGTAAGATGCTGGCCGTGTGCTTTTATCTTCTGGTGGGACCGGACGCTCGTTCAGCTTGCAGCCCTCTGACTTCAGTAAGTGTATTGTTGCCTGACAAAAAGAAAACACTGTGGAATGCAGGGACCATAACTGTGCAGTGGGCACTATAATTGTGGTGATCACGGACACACTTCTCTTTAGAAGTGTAACACATACAGCAAGCGCGTCATTTAAGAACAATAAATAGTCAGAAACCATCTTTGTTATACTAGTACCCTAGAGCAATCCTGGGCAACCTGTGGCTCTCCAGATGTTGTGAAACTACAAATCCCATCATGCCTTGCCACAGTTTTGCTATAAGGTAAGTTAAAACTGTTTCAAAGCATGCTGGGATTTGTAGTTTCACAACATCTGGAGAGCCACATGCTGGCCAGGCCTGCCCTAGAGTATTGCAATTATGAAAAAAAAAAAAACATTGGCCCCCATATGAAAAAAACAATCACACTGGTCCCCACATATAAAAAAAATAATAATAATCAATCACACTGTCCCCCATAGAACACAAAAAGAAAACACATTTCCCCACCCCATGTGAACAAAGTACAGTCTGGGCCAGGATTATCTGTTTGCAGAACACAGGAGAGACCTTATGCGAATCTCAGTGTTTTTCAGTGTGCAGTGCCCCGGGGGTATAGTTAAAAAATGCCCACATGTGAACAGCATACAAGTCCTGCATAGCTGACATTATGTTCTCCAAGGGAGCTAGTGGGGAAAATAGCAAAGCTGGACACCCGAGCAGCTTCTCACTTAGCTCACTGTAATTCCTCTTCTATAAATCTGATTCATATCCTATGCAGTCTCTGGGCAGCTGCTTAAGCAATGATCCGGGACAGACACTGACACCATCGATGTGAGAAAGGGAGTGTCAACAGCTGCCACCAACCAATGGTGATACGCAGCTGACAATAGGAGGAGGGGCCAGTAGGCAGATCAGGACTCCATACCTCCCAACTTTTGATCTTAAGAAATAGGGACACTCGTGCAAAAGGGGGCGGGGCGTATGCAAATGAGGGCACGGCTTATGCTAATTAGCCGCGACCTCATTTTCATACGAGAATAGACGCTGTGCGCATGCGCACAGCGTCTATTCTACTAGATTGGGGGGTCTCCCAACTGCCACCCCCCCCGCAGCAGGACAATGCCTGCCGCGGGTGGGACAGCGGGACAGGACCCGAAAATCGGGACTGTCCCTCTAAAATCGTGACAGTTGAGAGGTATGGGACTCATTGACATCAAATGGCTTTCAACTAAAATGAACCCTAGAATGTCTGTGTGTGCGTGTACATGTGGTAGGGAATTATAGACTGTAAGCTCCACTGGGGCAGGGACTGATGTGAATGTTCAACTATCCTCTGTAAAGTGCTGCGGATTATGTGTGCGCTATATAAGAAACTGTTATTAATAATAATGGTACTTGTTTCCTAGCACGGCCACAATCGCGGGCATCGTATGCCTTAACTTTAAGGCACACGATGCCCGCGATTTCCTTTGAAAAAAGCACAACTCGGGTACATCGCGTCAGTCATGTGCCTTAACAAGGCACACGACGCGACCGACGCGATGCCCACGATTTCCCCATAGGCTTCAATGTTAAAATATTTTAACATTGATGCCTATGCGCGCCCGACGCGATGCCCCCGATTTCTCCATAGGCTTCAATGTTAAAATATTTAACATTGAAGCCTATGCGATGGACCCGATTTGTCCATAGGCTTCAATGTTAAAATATATAAACATTGAAATTGAGCCCATTTAACATAGGAAAAAATGGGAAAAGGCCCAATATGGGCCATTTCTCATTGGGTATGGCCCCGTCATGTGTGTAAAAAATAATGGCCCTCCATTGTGGCCGCCACCCCCACGATTGACGCGAACCCGAAGTGTGGCGAGCGTAGCGAGCCCGCGAGGGGCGGCGGTGCGCGTCCTCCGACCTTTTCATTCCCCTACTATCCACGTCGGCGTGGAGTTGAGAATAGATTAGTGTGGCGAGCGCAGCGAACCACCGAGCCCGAAGCGTGGCGAGCCCCGCGAGGGGACGCGGATACCTGTCAAGCCGGCGAGGGGCGTCCCTCGCGGCCTTGACAGGTATCCACGTGCGCTCGCCACGCTTCGGGCTCGGTGGCTCGCTGCGCTCGCCACACTAATCTATTCTCAACTCCACGCCGACGTGGATAGTAGGGGAATGAAAAGGTCGGAGGACGCGCACCGCCGCCCCTCGCGGGCTCGCCATGCTTCGGGTTCGCGTCAATCGGGGGGGTGGCGGCCACAATGGGGGGCCATTATTTTTTACACACATGCCGGGGCCATACCCAATGAGAAATGGCCCATATTGGACCTTTTCCCATTATTTCCTATGTTAAATGGACTCAGTTTCAATGTTAAAATAATTTAACATTGAACCCTATGGACACGATGGACCCGATTTCTCCATAGGCTTTAATGTTAAATTATTTTAACATTGAAGCCTATGGAGAAATCGGGTACATCGCGTCGGTCACGTCGTGTGCGTTTTGGTATGCACCCGACGCGACCGACATGATTTTTTCCGACACGACCACCACGATAGAAATCGTTGTGGCCGTGCTAGGAAACAAGTACCATAATAATAATAATAATAATAATAATAATAATAATAATCAGAAAGGGGTGGTCTCATATGCCCAGGATACAGAGACCGGACTGGAGAAGAAAGAGACCAGTGAATAACAGTTGAACTGGTGGTTGTTGCTGCAAGCTGGTATGGACATCTCTAGCTCTGGAGGCACACTTGAAAACAGCTCAAGGCGCACCAGCGTGCCATGGCAGAGTGGTGGAAAAATGTTGGCATAGCATATACTCTTGTGAGGATTACAGTCTGCTAAACAAAGCCATTAGTGATACTGTATGTGCTTAACGTAGACATTAACATATTCCTTTCTGTGAATGTAGGATAGGCAGGATGTAAAAGAGTCTGAGGTCAGCGGCCATGCGGGATACCAGAGGAAAAGGGGCAATCATTTACGAGGCATGGTTTTGCCTTGTAAATGATTGCCCCTTTAAAAAAAACCCTGTGTGTTCGACCTGCATCCCGCATGGCTGCTGAACATGAACGCCATTACATGGGCTTTGCGGATCTAACAGATAACGGAGAACCTGCATTAATAGTGAGCCTACACATCTGATGTATTTTTAATGTAGCCTAAATAGTACGAGCCCCGTGGCCACAATGTATAGTAAATGCACATGATGATGGCATTCCATTCTGAGCTCAGTAATGCTAAATCCGCTGCATATTTCTCACATATTCTTGAATTTATCTAAAGTAATTCTGATTACAGGAACAGCCTTTATAAAAAGACAAAACCCTTGCTAAGCAGCGCCCCTCCCCCCTTATCCTAGGCTCCATACAGCGATACTAACCTCCGCATTGATAAACCTTATTTCTGCCAGAACTCGTAATAAAGCCTTCACGTCACTGTACAATTCTATCTTAGGCTTTGCCGATTCCAGCTCTGAACTCTTCCCTTCATCCACCGCGCCGGTGACAGATTTCTTTTGTACTAATGGGAGGTTAAAAAACACAGACAACAATGATCTTTTATACAATTAAGTTAAAGCAATTCAGATAATGCTTTATAGCATCTAGCCCATTACTTCAGGCAGATGGGATCTGCAGGCACTGCAATGTTATGCGTTGTGTGGTGCGCCAAATGGCTTGATTCAGAGATGTACACAAATGCCATTTCATGCTGTGCAGAATGGCTGCTGGTACCAAGACGCAGGGACTATTTTGACAATTTAAGGTCCATACACACTGGGCGACTATGCCCAGCGTGTATGGACAGCGATGATATCATTCACCGCTGCAGGGAAAGCCGCTTAGTGCATACACACTGAGCGGCTTTCCCCCTGCCCGGCGCCGATGGAGGGGGACAGAGTTGCATAGCGGAGCGCTATGCAAAGCCGTCCTGAAAGCCGCTAATTTGCTGGTATAACCATAGTTATACCAGCTGGTATAACCAGCAGATGAACAGCTTTCCTGGCTATGTTGCGGGAGCGCGCAGCAGCGCTCATCGCCGGGCCATACACACTGGGCGGCTTTGAGTTGTTTTGAGCACCTTTCAGCTCAAAGTCGCTTAGTGTGTATGGGCCTTTACAGCAGGGGTGGGGAACCTTTTTTGTGCTGAGGGCCGTTTGTATGGGGAAACAATCCTTCAGGGGCCATATGTAAAAAAGTCTCTTGCAAATTGGGTACTCTTTACCTAGTACAGCGCCCATCGCGGGCATCGCATGTACATCGCATGCCATTATAATGGCATGCGATGCGACCGATGCGATGCCCGCGATTTCACATAGAAATGCATGTTAAAATGTAAATCGCGTCGGTCGCATCGCATGCGACCAAAAATCGCATGCGATGCGACTGACGCGATTACCGCGATTTTACATAGGGAACAATGTTAAATGGCCCAATTGACCCGATTTTACATAGGGAACAATGTTAAATGGCCCACAGAGCCCAAACAGCCACCCTCAAGTGTGAAATGGCCCCCCCAATTGTTAACGCCACACCACGATCAACTTCAACCCGAAGCGTGGCAAGCGCAGCGAGCCCGCGAGGGGCGGCGGTAGGCGTCCTCCGACCTTTTCATACCCCTACTATCCACGTCGGCGTGGAGTTGATATTAGAAAGTGTGGCGAGCGCAGTGAGCCACCGAGCCCGAAGCGTGGCGAGCCCCGCGAGGGGACGCGGATACCTGTGGAGCCCGCGAGGGGACGTGGATACCTGTGAAGGTATCCGCGTGTGCTCGCCACGCTTCAGGATCGGTGGCTCGCTGCGCTCGCCACACTTTCTATTCTCAACTCCATGCCGACGTGGATAGTGGGGGTATGAAAAGGTCGGAGGACGCGTACCGCCGCCCCTCGCGGGCTCGCTGCGCTCGCCACGCTTCGGGTTGACGTTGATTGTGAGGTGCCGTTAACAATTGGGGGGGCCATTTCACACTTGAGGGTAGCTGTTTGGGCTCTGTGGGCCATTTAACATTGTTCCCTATGTAAAATCGAGGTAATCGCGTCGGTCGCATCGCATGCGATTTTTTGGTCGCATCGCATGCGATTTTTTTGGTCGCATGCGATGCGACCGACGCGATTTTTTACCTTACGATGCCCAAGATCCAAATCTTGGGCGCCGTTCTAGGTAAAGAGTACCGCAAATTGTCCTGCTGCAGCAGTCCTACACTCCGGCGGCTGCCGCTGAAAAGGGCTGACAGTCTCCGGCTGCTGTTGATTGAGAGGAATCTCGCGAGAACTACCGACCTCTTGTGAGAATTCCCCTGTACTTGACTCCCGGCAAAGCAACCGGGCGGGTGGGCGGGTCACTCAGAACAGCTACAGGGGCCGCATATGGCCCCTGGGCCTGAGGTTCCCCACCCCTGCTTTACAGGATCATATTCTCAAGCATTTATACACCCCAGAAATGGTTGCGGCATAGTTGCTTTTGAGTTGCAACTCCCCCGTTCAAGATAAAAAGTACATTAATTATATAACAACACATCTGCAATGTTCTGAGATATGCATATGAGCGGGATCCTTTGGGTCTGCAAGGTTGCCAGTGCCGGATTACAAAATAGGCACCAGCCTATAGGCGCTGTTACTTTTAGGGGCACCGCAACAACGGATCAAAATAGTAAAGCAAATTACAATCAAGATTTCTTAAATGACTTAAGATATAAAAAAAAATTAACTCAAAGAAACTAAAACTTTACATTAGACTCATAGAGAAAATTCTGTATTAATGCAATGTACCCATTAACAACTTAAAGTACATAAACCATAGACATCAGATACACATTATAGTTTCCAGATTGTGGATTGTTGGCTGGTAAAATTAAAAAACATATAGAGACTCCTACATCCAATTAGGGCTAAACTAATCCCTGATTGGTTTAGGGGAGACTGGTTTAGGGAATCACTGGGATTCCCTTAGGGGTCGGGAGAGGAGCCGGTTATGTGGCTCCTTTCGTCTGGGACATGCGTTTTATTAGGGGGTCCCCACTCCCCCACGTAGTCTGTCCAGGGCTGACCAGCCAGGGTGTTCATGTTCAGCCGGGCAGCCGGGGGAGCTTGTAAATAAAGGGTCCTCTGGTTGTGGTATGACAACGCTGGCTGTTGGATCCCGGTGATGGTTCCAAAGTGTGGCAGACCCCTACTCTTTTTGTTCCATGTATTTTTTAAACAAAAATTTTATAAAATAATATTGACAACTAATCTGTACTTACAGACATCAGATCCTGAAATCGTCCACCGGCCATCGTCATATAACAGGCACAATCTGCACGCTGCCCTACACACATCCCACACCTCTTGTTTTCGGGCAATTTTTGCCAAATCTGCCCACAGTCTGACCCTGCCAATAGGAAGTCAGAGATGAACGCTAAATAACAGTAATATGATAAAGTATATATAAAAATATTATTTAAAAAAGTTAATATCTCCTTGTATCAGAGGAAACCGCCAGCACGTTATAGTAAGGGCTTGGTCACAAGTCATATACAGTGTAATTCACTCTACAAGCTCCTGAGGTAAGGCCAGCACACCACACAGGTTTGGTCAGCCCCATAGGGAAACAGTGGAAACCCCCAATGGGCCAGACTACCTGTTGACACACCCCCTCCTCTAGGGATCATGTTGTAGACTGTGCACTTGAATTACACATATGTTACATTATACTGGACAGGATTATGGCGTGCACCTGGTGATGGGTCACCGACCCCCTGCAAGTGAGCGTTAGCAGAGGGGAGGATCGCAAGTAACCGGTGGCTATGCATGCGAAAAACATCCTGAGAATTGTGGTACGAGGATTTGCAGGACCTGAGCTTTCTCAAGTTCTGCCGCTGCATGTGATACTGTAACTAATACATCCTTGCCATGTATTCAATTGCCGCAAAACAAATTTGGGCGAATTTATCACACCCCATCAGAGATGCGGATTTTGATTAATATGCCCAATAGAGACTGTAACGGAAAATGTTAGGGGTACCCACCTTACAGTGTCGTTCTTATTTCCTGTATGCGCTAAGTGCCCGTCAGCCTTCTGCACACACTTTGTATGGTGTTGTGCTTTTCGGCAAAAGTAACTCACATGTCCTGTGTTGCTTTTACCTGTAGAGACTGATACCAGATAACCCCTCAGTGTTATAAATCTTACATCACAAGACATGCACTAGAGCAGTGGTTCTCAAACTCGGTCCTCAGGACCCCACACAGGTCACCCGAGAGGTGCACTCATTACCGGCTGACACATTTTAAAAGATCCACAGGTGGAGCTAATTATTTCACTTGATTCTGTGAGGAGAACTGCAAAACATGCACTGGGTGGACCAACTTTGAGAACCTGTGCCCTAGAGCCAATTCTTTATAAACAATAACGCAGTGATTCTCAAACTCTTTCTTCAGTACCCCAAAAAGGTCACATTTTCCAGGTCAACCAGCAGGTGGACAGGTGTAGTCATTACTCACTGACAGCTGTTAATAGATCCACAGGTGGAGCTAATTATCTCACTTGTGGTTATGTGAGGAGAAGTGTGAACTGTTTGGGTGCAGTACAGGCTTCCAAAGCCATGCTGGCAATTGTAGTTCTACAAAGACAACATGCTGAGGCAGCCAGTGGCATATGGCAATCTGATCCGATTTTCCTATGTAATTTATTCACTGCTCTCTTAGCCCCGGGGGATCGCATCGCACCTCCCGCATATATAGGGTGTATGATGGCATTACATTACCTATACAATTATATAATTGTATGACATACAATGAGGTTTTAGGCACCCCCCCACTATCCATGCCACCCTGAAGCGTGGCGAGCGGCGGCGGAACGCGTCCTCCGACCTTTTCATACCCCTACTACCCACGTCGGCGTGGAGTTGATTTAATATAGTGTGGCGAACGCAGCGAGCCACCGAGCCCGAAGCGTGGTGAGCCCCGCGAGGGGACGCGGATTACTTTACATACACATTATTATATAAAATCAACTCCACCCCGACGTGGATAGTAGGGGTATGAAAAAGTCGTAAGACGCGTTCCGCCACCCCTCACCATGCTTCGGAGTGGCGTGGATAGTGGGGGGCGGGTGCCTAAAACCTCATTGTATGTCATTATTGTATACCTAATGGCATTGTACACCCTATACAATATAAATAAAGAGCACTGACTACATTACATAGGAAAATCGCATCGCATTGCACGGCACTTACAATGGCCCATGCGATGCGATTTTCCTACGCAGAATAGCCCACTAAGCAAATATGCAAAAGTGGGCGCCGTGATAATACACAAGTACCAAAATAACTATAAACCCACTCTCTTTCCAGTCATGTTTTTCCAAAAAGGTCAGGGGGCTTTCAACTTCAATCTTCAAGTACCTCCGACAGATCATGTTTTCAGAATATCTTTAATCACGCTTAACCTATTTTGTTTGGTAGTAGTAATCCCACCTATTTTAACAGTCAAAAATCCTGAAAACATGGCATACAGATATGTCCTGCTACAGTAGAGCTGCTTAAGCAATGGCCTCCAATTGACGTGAATGGGTGACGGTCACGTACACACACCAGCTCTTATTGTAGTGTATGCATAGAGGGAGCGTGTGTATGCCATGAGTTGTATGCACACATTGCAGCAACAGCTGTACAGTATTAGGAGAACTTTAGTATTCGGAGTTGAAAACCCCATGGCTAGATAATAGGTTAAAACCAAATTCCCTAAAGGTTTTGCCATCTCTTCCAGTAATAAGGTGTAGGGCAATTGCGGCAACCATTAATCTATCACTAGGTCCTTGATAACTAAATTGTGTTTAAAACGTTACAACAATCTCTTTTAAACCATCTGATTCAATGGAAGTAAACAGTATAATCTAGAAGATGTGTCCCTGAAATTGATCTGGTGCCTGGAAACAATAGGCTGTTACATTTGGGGTTATACATTATCTTAATGGTCCATTGACAAGGATTTAACGCAGGTATAAATACAGGTTGAGTATCCCTTATCCAAAATGCTCGGGACCGGAAGAATTTTGGATAACGGATTATTCTGTATTTTAGAAAAAAATTAAATTTTAATGAGGTATCTTGCACTTATGTTGTACAAACACATCAAACACATGAAATTCACACAAATCTATTTTATTTGTGCATAAAACAAGGTTTCAAAACATGAAACAAAGTTTGTGTACTATCTCAGATACTGAATTTAAATGCCAAGCAATCATTTTCTTGCACATATTATGTGCCAGTTACGTATCATGTCCCCAGTAGTGCCAGTTACATATCATGTCCTCAGTAGTGCTGTTACAGATGTCCCCAGTAGTGCCAGTTACATATCATGTCCTCAGTAGTGCTATTACAGATGTCCCCAGTAGTGCCAGTTACGTATCATGTCCTCAGTAGTGCTGTTACAGATGTCCCCAGTAGTGCCAGTTACATATCATGTCCTCAGTAGTGCTGTTACAGATTTCCCCAGTAGTGCCAGTTACGTATCATGTCCTCATTAGTGCTGTCACAGATGTCCCCAGTAGTGCCAGTTACATATCATGTCCTCAGTAGTGCTGTTACAGATGTCCCCAGTAGTGCCAGTTACATATCATGTCCTCAGTAGTGCTGTTACAGATGTCCCCAGTAGTGCCAGTTACATATCATATCCTCAGTAGTGCTGTTACAGATGTCCTCAGTAGTGCCACTTACATATCATGCACTCAGTAGTGCCAGTTACATATCATTTCCCCTGTAGTGCCAGTTACATATCATGTCCTCAGTAGTGCCCGTTACATATCACATCCTTAGTAGTGCTGTTACAGATGTCCTCAGTAGTGCCAGTTACATATCATGTCCTCAGTAGTGCCAGTTTCATATAATTTCCCCAGTAGTGCCAGTTACTTATCATGTCCTCAGTAGTGCCAGTTACATATCATGTCCCCAGTAGTGCTGTCACAGATGTCCCCAGTAGTGCCAGTTACATATCATGTCCTCAGTAGTGCTGTTACAGATGTCCCCAGTAGTGCCAGTTCAATATCATATCATGTCCTTAGTAGTGCCAGTTACATATCATGTTCCCAGTAGTGCCAGTTACATATCATGTCCTCAGTAGTGCTGTTACAGATGTCCCCAGTAGTGCCAGTTACATATCATGTCCTCAGTAGTGCTGTTAGAGAAGTCCCAGTAGTGCCAGTTACATACTGTATCATGTCCTCAGTAGTGCTGTTACAGATGTCCCCAGTAGTGCCAGTTACATATCATGTCCTCAGTAGTGATGTTACAGAAGTCCCCAGTAGTACTAGTTACATATCATTTCCTCAGTAGTGCCAGTTACATACTATATCACAGGGGTGGCCAAACCTGTCCTCAAGATCTACCAACGGTGCATGTTTTCCAGGCAACCTGTGGATCTATAGTAGGAATGAATGCGGCAGGTTTGAAAATGTGACCGTTAGTATTGACTACAGCTGTGCACCAGCTAGGTAACCTGGAAAACGTGGACCGTTGGTAGATCTCGAGGACCGGTTTGGCCACCCCTGCTATATCATGTCCCCAGTAGTGCCAGTTACATACTGGATCATGTCCTCAGTAGTGCTGTTACAGATGTCCCCAGTAGTGCCAGTTACATATCATGTCCTCAGTAGTGATGTTACAGAAGTCCCCAGTAGTGCCAGTTACATATCATTTCCTCAGTAGTGCCAGTTACATACTATATCATGTCCTCAGTAGTGCCAGTTACATACTATATCATGTCCTCAGTAGTGCCAGTTACATACTGGATCATGTCCTCAGTAGTGCTGTTACAGATGTCCCCAGTAGTGCCAGTTACATATCATGTCCTCAGTAGTGATGTTACAGAAGTCCCCAGTAGTGCCAGTTACATATCATTTCCTCAGTAGTGCCAGTTACATACTATATCATGTCCTCAGTAGTGCCAGTTATATACTATATCATGTCCTCAGTAGTGCCAGTTATATACTATATCATGTCCTCAGTAGTGCCAGTTACATACTGGATCATGTCCTCAGTAGTGCTGTTACAGATGTCCCCAGTAGTGCCAGTTACATATCATGTCCTCAGTAGTGATGTTACAGAAGTCCCCAGTAGTGCCAGTTACATATCATTTCCTCAGTAGTGCCAGTTACATACTATATCATGTCCTCAGTAGTGCCAGTTATATACTATATCATGTCCTCAGTAGTGCTGTTACAGATGTCCCCAGTAGGTTTTTAGCAAAAAAAAAATTCACTTTCTGAAATGTATGATTTTCTGAAAAATTTGAATAACGGATATTTGGATAAGGGATACTCAACCTGTATCTCATTTTATGAGCAATAGGAAAATAGTTTGTGCATATACTGAGTACAAGGACCAGTAATGTACTCATTGGGGTACCAATAATAAATGATTAATTCTGATCATTACATATGTGGATTACCTTTTGCTTCATTTTCACTATCAAGAACCATCTGAAACACATCAGGAGCCAGACAGAGGCCAGCATTGACAAGTAATGGCCGCCTCTTCCTCACCGAATCCTTCATGCTGCTCTGTTTTGCCTATGACAAAGAATGAGAAACGATTCAACCGGATGACTTATGTAATGATTGCCAGCTGGTTAACTACAACTCCAATCTGATTGACATTCATCTAACAGCCACATTCTCCTATTAATAGCTTTAGCCCACAGTTATCGCTTTCACCTGCTGGGTTGGACCTGGGATCCTGATCCTGGGTCCAACACATTCATATTAAACCCAGGTTGCCTTTTATACATAGGGAGACTTGGATTTAACCCTTTTTATAACCCGGGTCGAATTGCCTGGTTGGTCGACCCAGGTTTTAAGGTTACAGATGGAGCCATTTTCATTCATTCCGACAGCGCGCTATGTATTCCCTTCTCAACTCACCATTCGCCGAGACGGGGATGCGCGAGCGTGCGTGACGCTCGCGCATCCCTGTCTTGGCGAATGGTGCGTGTCCTATTGCCGCGAATGGGGCGTGAAAAACATCCCACAGGCGCACCCCATTCTTGGCGAATGGCGCACCGAAAAGGGAATACATGGCGCATTGTCGGGATGAATGAAATGGCTTCATCTGCATGTGCTTTCACATTGCACCTCAACCCAGAAATAACCCGGGTGTAACCCATTGAGTGCCAAAATTGATGTGAGAGATCCTTAAAATATCCGCTAAAAATGCCAGCGCCGCTCGCATCAACTGTTTTTTTTTTGTTGTTTTTTAGTGCAATATTTAACTACACTTTCTCAAAGAATGTCAGGCGCTCATCTATATTTGTATAACCTCGCTTATAATTATATTTTATTTTATTGTTCTTCAGCTGACGCACTTGCGCCCTAAAAAATTCTGAACTCCTGGCAAATGGGCCAGCTTTGTTCGAAAGACAACTGATCCATTAAACAACTAAGCACAGCGAGCCCCAATGGAGGATGCGGTACACGTCCTCCCGACCTGTTCATACCCCCACTATCCACGTCGGCGTGGAGTTGATTCCATAAATTGTGGCGAGTGCAGCGAGCCACCGAGCCCGAAGCGTGGCGAGCGCAGCGCGACCCACGAGGGGACGCAGATTACTTGCCATGTATTCCGCATCCCCTCCGAGGCTCGCCACACTTTATAAAATCAACTCCATGCCGAAGTGGATAGTGGGGGCATGAACAGGTCAGGATGACGCGTACCGCGTCCGCTCGCCACACTTTGGGCAGATGTGGATAGTAGGGGTGGGTACTTGTTTCCTAGCACGGCGCCCACGATATTCAGTCGTATGGCATTGTATTCAATTCAAAATTGTATACCATTGTATATGGCATACATGGCATACAATGCAATGCGATGCGATTTTAAATTGTATATACAATTTTTAATTGTATAAGCACCTTAATAGGTGCTTACAATGTTAAATACACCCCCACGCCACCGCCACTATCAACGCCAGCCCGAAGTGTGGTGAGCGCAGCAAGCCCGCGAGGGGAGGCGGTACGCGTCCTCCGACCTTTTCATACCCCCACTATCCATGTCGGCGTGGAGTTGATATTATATAGTGTGGCGAGCGCAGCGAGCCACCGAGCCCGAAGCGTGGCACGCGCATTACTTCACATGTATTCTGCTCGCAACGCTTCGGGCTCGGTGGCTCGCTGCGCTCGCCACACTATATAAAGTCAACTCCACACCGACGTGGATAGTGGGGGTATGAAAAGGTCGGAGGACACATACCGACGCCCCTCGCAGGCTCGCTCCATTGGCCATGTTTCGGATTGACGTTGATAGTACAGGTGGCGTGGGGGTGCTTTTAACATTGTTAGCACCTATTACGGTGCTTATACAATTATTTATCTTATAGGGGGCACATTTAACATTAAAAACACCCATTAGGGTGCTTATACAATTTAAAATCTTATACCATTGTATATGCCATACAATGGCATACAATTCGATGGTATACAATTTAAAATTGAATAACATCGGCTAACATCGTATCGCATCGCATCACATCATATGCCTTATGGTATGCAATGCGATGGGCGCCGTGCTAGGAAACAAGTACCTAGGGGTGTTTCAGGAACACATTCACACCTGTCATGTCAGGCAGGTTAAAATGGTCAACGGTGCCCACACAATGTAATAAGTGCTGATTGACTACGCTAGCTGCGTAACGCTGACTGACTACGCTAACTACGCAAGCTCTGGCTAGCCGCGAACGGGCAGGAACACAACGCTGATACTGACAGGGACGCTGACTACGCTGACTACACTGGCTGCAGGAACACTACGCTGACAGGGACGCTGACTACACTGATTCTGACAGGGACGCTACCCTGACTACGTAACTGCCACCGTGAAACTACACAAGTACCTAAATTACAGACCATTATCTTGTTGTGGTGGATAACACAATTTATTTTATACATACCCACTAATAAGTACATTATATAGGCACAGTACTAGAGAGAAGAAACACTGTATATAAGCAATGAACGATTGCTAATGTAGAAGTAGGGGCATGAGCAGGGCCGGTGCTAGGGTGTTCGGCGCCCTCCTGCAAACTATAAATTTACGCCCTCCCATCCTTTACAAAGGTATAGCACACCGAATGAAAGACATGTGGTCTCACAAGGAAGGGACATGGCCACACAATAGTACTCCCATTTCAAATTACACCACACAGTAGTACAATCTTATTCACATTACACAGCACCAGTGCCTTAAATAGACATTTTGCTGCCCTGTGCCAGAAAGGGAATTGGTGACTGCCCTACCACCACAGGCAAAATAGGGAGAGTGCGTGCTGAAGGTGCGGGGCAAAAATATAGGAGCATGGCCATATAAAAGTACCAATAACTCCTTAATTGCCATTACACATCGCACATGGTCCGTGGTTTTTCAGAATATTTATTTTCCCCCCAGACCCTTTTTTTTTTATACTTACCTCATCCCCTGATGTCCTCAGCGGCCTCCAGGGTCCTCTTCAGCGGCATCTCCGGTCCCAGGGGTGCATTGCGCGAATGCACCGGTGACTTCACCGGCACGCCTGCGCACTCGCACAATGCACCCCTGGGACCAGAGATGCCACTGAAGAGGATCCTGAAGGACGCCTAGGGACACCGTGGACATCGGGGGACCATCAGGGGAACCACCAGGGGACCAGGTAAGTATGAAAAAAATTCCAAAATCCGAAAAAATCCCTTATCCAAAATGCTTGTGGTCCCGAGGATTTCGGATAAGGGATACTCAACCTATATATATCTGATATCGTCCCTTCTGCATACATTCTGAAGATACTAAATATTTGCGGCTAACCATTTAAAATGGGTGTTTTGGGGGAAATAGCTGCAAATATTTTTGATAAATGATTCCTTTAGATATATGTGCAGTAAAAGAACATCGACCATTTCCGCAAAATATCAGCATGCGTCACAGGTCTACTGCAAGCAGGTTTATAGGCGTATGTACTGTAAAAAGATAAAATGACAAACAATACCCTATACACAGCATACAGTATTAGTCCTACCTCTCCAGGAGCACAAAATGTACTCTCAGTGGCTGCAGAGAATAATACCTGTTCTATGATCATGGCTGCCTGGTCTTCTGGACACTGCGGCTTTGTGTACAGTGTAGCTCGGAGCTGGAGCCGATGAAGACAAGTTTTCAGGAGGTTCTGGTATTCCCCGTTACCACCCAGGAACAATGCCTTCTGAATGTGTCTTATAGCAACATCAATGCGGTCTTCCTCTTCTTCTATCTGAGCAATTTCCATATGAATTTGGCAGCGCATTACAGTCAGCAAACTAAATGGGAAGACAGAGAGCAGCTTGTCATTAATTAAAAGATGCTGATTTTCATATTACAAATAATACATTTCCCATATAATATGGATGTAATCCATAAAACCCCAGGGCCTGTGTAATGAAGTCCAAGTTTGACAGCTTTTGCCTTGTAAAAGGATTGCCCCTTTTAAAGATGTCTGAGTTCAGCCGTCATCCTGCAAGGCCGCCGAACTCAGTCTTCGTTACACCTGGATCCAAGTGGCTAATTAACATAATGAGAGCAGAGTGCAACAGGCAAAAAGACATATAGTAATGCTCTGGCAATCGGGTGCAATCGACGTGGGGTGAGCGACAGGGGGGGCGGGGCAATGTATGGAAATTTGTCGGGGTAGCCAGCGCCAACAGTGCAGCTCAGCCTAGAAAATTTCCTGGCATACCACTGAAGGGGTTAAATCAAAATTGATAATCCAATCAGCTCATATCAAGTTACAGGCTGGGTTTGGAAAATGACAGTTAGGAGCCTGTTTGCTGGTGCATTATCATCTTAAATTTTATCTCTTCTTCAGGCCTAATACATCTGCTGGTCTGTACTCATTGCATTCTGTGCTAATACACTGATTAATATTAACCCCTTGAGTGGTAAACCCGGAGATTTTCCAGGCTCAGTTGCGCTGCCGCAGCGGGCTGTCACGGAAAATCTCCGGGCATACCACTAACATACAATAGGTGCGCGCCAGTGGTGTCCAGGTGTGCACCACTGGCGCAGCACCTCTAGTGCCCACCCCCCACCACAAACCTTGTGTCCCCCCCGTTCCCCCCATCACCTTTGCTCCGGCGATCCCCTGACCCACACGCCCGCCAGCCAGCCAGCTAGCCGCCCATCACTCATTTTACAGTGACATCGGCAGCAGGCTCGGGAATGGTCAGCGGGGCTTGGGGGGACTCAGGAGCACTCAGCACCCGAGTCCTCCCGAGCCGCTGCGATCATCCCCAGCCTGCCGCCGATGTCACTGCTCAATGTGACAGGCGGCCGGCTAAGGCAGCGGGGACAGCGCAGCGGCGGCAGGGAAGCTCCGGCGTACTAACCCCGGAGCAGAGGTGAGGGAGGGGGGCTTACAAATTCCTGTGGTGGGTTTTGCTGGGGCAGGACAAACCTGCCCAGGTAGGTTTGTCCTGCCCCAGCAAAACCCACAACTCAAGGGGTTAATACATAATATCTAGTAAAAATATATATTTTAAATAGGGTGTTAATAAGTTTGTAAAAAACATACAAACTTTCAATGCTGACATTTCCCTCGTCCCCAGATGTAGCTACTGACAATATTGATGACGAGCATGCTGGGTACACCTGAATGGCATGTAATCAAACTTCTGCAATGTAAACAAGGGCAGCACGTACGAGAGTTCACGATCTCAGAGCAGAATGACAGACAGAGGAGCAATGCAGACACAATCTGGTATTTACAAGTCTGCAGCTACAAAATGTACAAAATGTAGCTGCAGGGGGCGATATAACACATTCAAATACTTATTTAGACACTCACCCCAAAAATCAATTATTCTAGAAACAAACATGTTCTCCTGAATAGAGCTTTAATATAAAACTACCATACAGTACTTGCCTATCAATGCCTTCTAATGCCTCGGAAATAGACACTAAAGTCTTCTTCAAGTGTTTGCGCAGATTATGTTGCAGTAAAGGCAGACAGAGATTCCACTGTGCAGTGCACACATTCTGAATGGTGGTAGGGTCACCTATACGAACAGCATCTTGTAAGGCTGATTCTAGGCTCCTTATAATGCGGAACTGTGCCTGGGAAACAGAACATTGTGTTAGGTGACCTGTAATCAGAAATGATCACACTATCAACAGAGAACCTAAGGAGGGCGTAACTACCATAGGTGCAAGGGGTGCAGCTGCCATGGGGCCCAGAGTTGAAGGGGGCCCACATCTTTGCTGTCTATGTAATATGTTTTACATACATTTCTTACCATCAGTTGCTGAATAAGGGGCCCTTACAAACTTTTGCTATGGGCCTACGAATACATACCTCCCAACTTCTGTGCTGATGAAATAGGGACACTCGCGTGGCGAGAAGGGGGTGGGGCGTATGCAAATGAGGGCATGACTTATGCTAATTAGCCGCAACTTCATTTTCATACGAGAATAGACGCTGTGCTATTAGATTGGGGAGTCTCCCAACTGCCACCCCTGCAGCGGGACAATGCCTGCCGCGGGTGGGACAGTGGGACAGGACCCGAAAATCGGGACTGTCCCGCTATAATCGTGACAGTTGGGAGGTATGCGAATATCTAGTTACGCCCCTGGAAACCAAATATAAGGCAGTGTATAAGGCAGTGTATAGTAGGTATTTGGAAGTTCATATACTGTAAGACTTATTGGGGCTCATTCTCAGTTGGGAGGAAAAAAAAAAGCAAATAATTAATACAAACAATGCAAATAATGATTATATATATATATATTTTTTTTTTTACATACAGGGTAGATGCTGATTTTGCAGGGAACGTAATGTTGGACAACTTGATATTTACACTGCAATTCAGATTTGAGTTTGGCTATTTATTTATTAACAAGAGAAAAAGGAGGGATGACTAGCACTAACACTCATTCAATTTTATCACAATTAGGTTGACCAACATATTCCTAATAGCTGGACCATTTGGTCCTATCCATGCCTCTCGTTGGTGGTGCTCCCATGAGTCATAGGTAGTTACACTAATACACAAAAAGAAAAAGGATGACTCTTTTTTTGGGGCACAACTTACAGTGATCTATTATGATCTTTCTATTCTACATAAAAAAAACCTTACTTTTATCACAACAGAGTCACTACTACATGAAAGGAGTATTACACGAATTACATTGTTTTTTATACGATTTTTAAATGCATATAGGTGAGGGGGTGTGAACACCAAATAAAGAAAAAATAATACAAAAAAATCCGTGCAAAAATTAATACAAAAATCGAAGCAAAAATTGAAAAAATGAAGAAATTACAAAAATTGAAAAAATGATTAAGTGTTACAGCCTTGGTTTAAGATGATCTCAATATTGGGATAATATCCCATGAGGCATTTAATATAACCAGGCTGTGGTTTTATATAAAGTGACAAATGGTGCTGAAGTAGAAAAGAATATATAATGACAAGAAAAAGTTATTATAACAAATAATATATAATAAGAGTAAAAAATGGGCGAAATATCGTTGTTTGTCAGGTGACAGTCACAAATGGGTTACCAAGGCTTATGGTCCTATGGTAATTTTCGACGCAGTGCCTAAACTATAGATTAGTAGTCAGGCGGAGCTAGAAAAATAGTTAACACATTTATAGGAGGGCAGATAGAGAATATAAACTGATCTCCTGATTCTCAAACCATTCCTACTTTCCGGCCGTGTGCCACTAGGGCAGTGAACGAACCGAATGAGGGGGTGTGGTATTGTATGAGACCAGTTGGAGATCAGTGGAAGGAAGAGAAGAGGGATCTGCTGTTGCAACCCGGGTCCAGTTTTTTATGTAGAATAGAAAGATCATAATAGATCACTGTAAGTTGTGCCCCAAAAAAAGAGTCATCCTTTTTCTTTTTGTTTATTTATTTATTAGCAGATTCTTATATAGCGCACACATATTCGGCAGCGATTTACAGAGTATAGTTGAACACTCACATCAGTCCCTGCCCCAGTGGAGCTTACAATCTATATTCTCTACCACATATACACGCACACACAGACATTCTAGGGTTAATTTTGTCGGGAGCCAATTAGCCTACCAGTATATTTTTGTATTGTGGGAGGAAACCGGAGTACCCGGAGGAAACCCACGCAAGTACTTGGAGAATATACAAACTCCGCACAGTTAGAGCCATGGTGGGAATGGAACCCATGACCTCAGTGCTGTGAGGCAGTAATGCTAACCATTACACTGTCCGTACTGTCACTTTCAAATCATATGCGCCATACACACTAGCCGATTTGTTCTATGAGCTATTGTATATCGGCAGCGTTTCCCTGTGAACTCCAGGGCAAGCGATACTGAGTGTACAGTGCACACTGAACAATATCGGTAAACAACATCGTTCAGTGAAGTCAACGGAACCCGCTGAACATACAGGTTCATTGTCTATACAGCCAAAATTGACCTGCAGGTTCAGCAGACCTGGTGGCAGGAGAGTGCATTATTAATGAGTGTACACACTAGATGCAGGCCATTCTGAGTGATATCTTTTACATTCTCGTCTAGTGTATACGGGGCTTATGGGGACAGATTCTACACAATGCTCTGAATTGTTGCTATATATGCTAGTTAATGCAAGAAACGTCACAGATATCTCCTGTAGGTATACGGTCGTATTATCGACCACACTTAGGTCGACACCGTTGGGTCGACATGCAACTAGGTCGACAGGGTTCTAGGGTCGACATGGTTGAAGGTCGACAGGTGTTTAGGTCAACATGGGACAATGTCGACATGGGTTTAGGTCGAGATAGCGTTAGGTCGACATGGGTTAAGGCGACAGGTTGCGAGGTCGACATGGGTTTTTTCACTGTTTTTTGAGCCGGCAGGCTGTATTTCATGCCCTACCATCCACTAGGGTGTGGCGGGAGAATAAAATAGTGTGCCGAGCGCAGCGAGGCACCGTGCCCGAAGCAAGGGGCTGCGCTTGACTTCCAACTGTGTCCATGTCGACTGTGTCGACATTTGGGTCAAAAACCAGTGAAAAACCCATGTCGACCTCCTGACCTGTCGACCTAACCCATGTCAATCTAACGCTATGTCGATCTAAACCCATGTCAACCTTGTCCCATGTCCACTTAGAACCCTGTCGACCTAGTTGCATGTCCACCCAACGGTGTTGACCTAATGACTGTCCACACCCCTCCTGTAAAAGGCTAATTGGTGCTGCAGACTGCGTTCCCCATTAATATTAATGATCCCTATGCACCAAATGCAGATTAGTCCCTACAGTTTACACCAACTTCAGTTTGCATAAACCGCTTTATGCCTGTGGAGGCTCACTAGCTGGATGTCTAAGGATCAGGCCCTTAGTACACTATAAGCAATTTACTATTCTATTAGCAAATTAAGACAAAGCATTCATTAAAAAGTATGCGGTCTGGATATAAAAGCAAAAGATAAAAGGTCCAGTAAAAGTCAACCCTCGTGCTATGCACCGTTATGCTGAACCTGCTTTTTACAGATACTGTATGTCCTCATACATCTTTGCTGCAGTCACACCAAACAGCCCTGATGTATCAAAGTAATCAGCATGTCTCCTGGTGTGTACTAGTCACATTTTGTTGCATACGCTCACATACACCAACCATCTCGCACTGCATGTTGGAGGACAGTTCTGTACCAATTCCTTTGTGACAATGAAAAGTGATCTGAAGTGTATAACCCGTGGCTACTTGGCACACCCTGTGGCTACTTGGTACACTTTTAGTGAATTAAGATAGAAAATTCTGCAAAGAGTACCTAAATATTGGAATCGCTGCCCACGTCAGAGCATCTAAAGGCTCAGAACCACCAGTCCGATTTGACACTTTTCACCCAATTCTGACGGATTGGGCTGAGAAATCGGGTAAAAAGTGGACAAATCGGATATCTTTGACATCCAATCCGATGTGCGGTCCTGAGTGCATCAGATTGGATTCAGAGATCGCACATGCTTGCAGCCTTCTTGCATGGGATCACATGCGATATAGGACCGCATGCGATATATTGCATGCGATTCTGCTACCAGGAAGGCTCAAGGGGGATCAGCTGCGACTTCTCCCTTCTAATGGATGGCGGCCTAGTGTCACCAAAGGTGTCTCGCCTCATATTGTTTAATCACTGTTGTTTCCAATTGTAAAGAGCAACGGAATATGCTGCACTATATAAGAAACTGTAAATAAACAAATAAATAGTGTTTATAAAGGTTAGTGTACAGTATATGGACACCTCTGTAGATGCAGTTTTATAGGAACCCCCAGGAAAGTGAGCGTACATGTGCACAACCCAGGCATTTTGTGATGCACATCGAATGTTCTTCAAAATGAAAACAGTAATGCAAAAATGACAGAAGTAGAAGCTGCTCTATAACAGCATGCACTCCATATAGACAAATCTGAACACAAAACACAATGTGAATACCTCAACAACACTTTTGGTGTATGTGTCAATCCGAGGGCCAAGCTTCAGAACCTCAAGCTGACTCTGAAGACACTGTGCAGCTATGAGCGTACTTGGATCCTGTAACAGGGTGGAACATGAGATTAAAATGTGAAACCCTTCATTCTAAAGGAAGAATATTGATATAGAATAAAAACGTGGGAGAACCACTACAGAAGAGAAGAGAGTCGGACACCAGGGGTGTGGTATAGCTCACAGACAATGTATAGTTCAACAGCAGAAGGTCAACATTGGCAAAAGGTTGACGTGAAAAATGTTGACACATGAAAAGGTTGACATGAGTTTTTACCTTTTTTTGGTGTTAAAGGTAAAACGTACCCCCACATAGCTTGCGTTGGGCCACTTTACCATTCCCAATCTGGGTCTACTTGGATGGTAAAGTACAGTATGACAAAGTCTTTTCATGTGTCTAACCTTGTGCATGTCGACATCTTGGTGTCGTCATAGACACTGTCTGTCAGTCATTTGGATACTGGACACCAGCACCTCCTACTACTAACATGGCCTGTTAATGTAACTTGTATCTTCCATTTAAAAACAGGACACATATCTGTTAAAAGCTAACATACAAAATGTTACTCCTTGTTCTTTAGTCTTCACTCCTGCACCCTGCTCCTTGTAAAACACTTGCAGTTCCTCCTTCCTGCCTGGGGTGTCACTGTCTGCTGTGGTGTTTCTACAACAGTCTGGTTTGTATCTCAACATTGAGATACAAACCAGACTCTTCTTGAAGTCCCACAGCAGACAGCGACACCCCAGGTGGGAAGGAGGAACTACAAGGATTTTCCATCTGAATTATTAACATCCTGTCAACTAATGAACTTGGATGCACACATTTCCGTTTATTAAGACTCATGTACAGATGTAGCTACGTTCATTATGGTCGCGGTCAGGCAGCTCTTGCTCGTTTGCCACACCAACATCGCACCGGTGCCATGGAATCGCCCAGTGCGTTTCTATAAACTATAGGGGCGAATCAGACGCATGACCAGTGTGGCATCAAAGTGCATGGCTACATCTGTATATGCTGGTGCATTAAATGAAATGAAAGGAATTCGCTCAGTGCACTGACGTGGCATGCAGAATACACGTAGCAGTTAATGCAATAGCCCAGCTCTGTTCCGCTGTATGTAGTCCTGCAAATCCTATAAAAGAACATATGTGCCATCATGATGCTCACTGCATTAGCTGACCGGTGCTATGCTCAATATACTGCCATGGACATCGCTCAGCGGATAATGAACACAATGAGAGCTGACAACCTGGAGCAGCCTGCTTCAAAGGGAGTTTCTGCAACAATGGGTGGCAGCCTGAGTCCTGCCATTGTGTAGCCCAGGGGAAGCCTACAGACTGTCAGCTACAGCTCAACTTCACCCAATAAAACATTACAGGCTGCAGCTTCCCTCATTTCAGCATCAAATCCACTGGTACATAATCCCTTATATGATTCCTCTGAGTCTGCACAGGTCGGGAATGTCTTCAACACAAAAACAAAATCCTATTTTATATTGGGCTTATTGCTTACTAACACTGAGCCATGAATGATAAATTGGCTACTGTGTGTGTCATTGGGGGTTACTCAGATCGCAGCGGGGCCCTGCTATCAGATAGCCACCCAGCCAGAGGGAAATCCCACCCTGTGCAAGTCTGCTAATGGCTTGCGAAAATCACACCGATCGGTGATTAGCTGCAAATCCATTCAGATCTCGTTCACCATCGAATGATGGTGACACTGGTGTGTGCAGTCTGTGAGCCACCCAGAACCTCCTCTGCCTCTGTGATAGAGAGAGGCTGATCGGGGCCAGAGCAGACGCCACACGCCGTCCCCTAAATAACGCCCACGTTTTTCCTGACACTCCCAGAACATGGCCAGTTACCACCCAAAGCCCCTTTGTCAATCTACCTGCGAACGGCTTGCGATCAGAAAAGACGCACAATACGATCCGTACGAATGCGCAGTCGATCAATAATAGGCCCTCTGTGACATCCCAGGGCTGCAATCAGGTTTGAATAGCCCCATCGTCCTATTGGTCTTTCTACAATATTTTAACAAAGAAATACTGTAGGCTGCTAATCCTATTGTGTAAATGAATACAGAGCATATTCTGTTTTATATTAATTTATAGAACATTCCCTAGCTGCTACTTACCATAAAATACATTATTTGTAGTATTATTAATATCTCCAATACTACTGTACATGCCAGGTTACATGCGTCCCAGCAGCGGAACCAGGATGACTGACAGAACACAATGGACTATAAATGGACAGTGGCACCTCAGCAATTGTGGCACTACATGACCCATGATTCCCTGACAGCAGAAATTCAGACCTGTTCGCTAGGCAGCGTATATTCACTGCCGCCAAACACAGGCCGCTGAGCAAATCCCCGCATTTGCATGTGAGTGGTTGTGTATGCTTACACGTCCTCTCGTATGCCCCCACAGGAAGGAAAAATCATTCGATGGTCACTCATCAAATGATTTCTCCTCCGCCGAGTTGGGGGAGGGCGCTGACGTCATGTGACATCAGTTGCCCGCCCCAAGCAGGTATCGACAAGTCATAGAAACATAGAATGTGACGGCAGATAAGAACCACTTGGCCCATCTAGTCTGCCCCTTTTTAAACATGTTACCTCAAACCATATTTGATCCATATTTATTTAATATAAGAGGATATGTATTGTATAAAAGGAAAAGGATCTCTATGGTGCCATAAATACTTCCCTGTATAAATACTCTCTCTAACCCTAACCCAATGCAGCCAGTAACATACTCTAACATAAAATGATTCTTGCGAAACAAACGCAATGGCTAAAAATCACATAAGAGGAAGATGTTCCCAGCATGTAATGAATGAGAAAACTTGGACACATACATTGATATCTGCAGTCTTCAGATCAGTGATACAAGCTTCAGCAGGCTGGGTGCATTTTAATTCAATTGAGAGATGTGCAAGTTCAATGAGCAGAGGAATTCTGTAAACAAACAGAAACAGCGGACATAAAGGTTCTGGCTGATGCGTCATGACAAAGCGCTACAGCTCAAAAAGAAAAAGCGGACATTATGCACAAACATATAAAATGCAATAATGCCACGTTATGACCGAATAGAGAACCAGGTACCATTAGTATAAACCATTCGATTAATCAATATACTTCAGTAAATATCATTTATTATATTTCCAGTATTCATAAACAAGGGAACGTGAAAATTGGTAAAAAATAAATAAATTGGGGGGAAAAAAGTATTTTTATTACTCCACAATTTATTTCTTAACAATGTCCAAGTAAACAGCCAGAGTAAAGGAGCCCATAGACGCTCCGTTTTTGCCAGCTCCGTTCTGTACTATGCGATGCGCGCTCCCGCGCATCACATAGCACGGTACAAAAAGTATGTGCTGCACATACTTTTTGTACTTTTTGTACTAGCTACACATCGCATCGGATCGCATTGCATGCACAATGCATGCGATGCAATGTGTACTATTTAAGTCCCGAACGGATCCGTTAAACGGGCCGTGTATGGGCAGCATAAGACTGGGTAAATATCACCAAGACTCCTGCAGGTCGCATATGATATCTTCTGGTTCTGCATCCCCCATCAGAAGATATCACGGTACTTATGTAGTAGCCGGGCGCCCACTAAGCAATTTGCTTAGTGGGCTACTCAGCGTAGGAAAATTGCATCGCATGGCCCTTTTTATGGGCCGTGCGATGTGATGTGATGAGATTTTCCTATGTAATTTATTCACTGCTCTCTTGGCCCCGGGGGATCGCATCGAATCGCATGTCCCGCAAAATCGCATGCGATTTTATAGTAACGTAATCTGCATGCGCTCGCCATGCTTCGGGCTCGGTGGCTAGCCACACTATATGAAATCAACTCCACGCTGACGTGGATAGTGGGGGTATGAAAAGGTCAGGAGGACGCGTTCCGCCACACTTTGGGGTGGCGTGGATAGTGGGGTGGTTTTAGGAACACATTCACAGCAGCCATACAACACATCTGAGACAGTAATGTGGACACATGTTAACGTCAAACTGTAAATTTAGTGAATAATGATTATGATAATTAGTAGTCATTATATATTAACAATAACAAAGATAATCATTAAATATAAGAAGAATAATGAAAACATTAAGAACAATAATGATAAGAATAATAATTAAAAGATTATGAACAATAATAACAATGGACCCGGGGGCGACATTCTCGGTGATGGCAGCCAGAAGGGTCGTGGTGTCTCTCTATTCTACGGCTGTGAGGAAGCAGGCCCCTCTCTCCCTGCATATGCCACCGAATACCCATTGCTGGGGCAGCATCCTCCCGATGTCATACTTCCTCTTCGTAAGCAGGGTCTCATCCACCTCTACCACCAATCCAGGGGAAGCGGTCATCTATTAGAATGAACTTAGGTCTACAGTCATTAGGTCGACCCCACTAGGTCGACTGGCAGGAAGGTCGACCTGACTTAAGGTCGACAAGGGCCAAGGTCGACATGACTTAAGGTTGAATTTGCATAAAGGTCGACATGAGGAAGGTCGACTGGTCATAAGGTCGACATGGGGTTTTTCACTGTTCTTTGAGCCGACATGTGCCGACAGGCGGTATTTCATGCCCTACCATCCACTAGGGCGAGGAGGAGGTTAATAAAGCTGTGGCGAGCGAAGCGAGCCACCGTGCCCGAAGCATTGCGAGCGAAGCGAGCTATGCGAGGGTCCGATTTTCATTGCCAACTGTTTCCATGTCGACTGTGTCGACATTCGGATAAAAAAACCCAGTGAAAAACCCATGTCGACCTTATGACCAGTCGACCTTCCTCATGTCCTTTATGCAAATTCGACCTTAAGTCATGTCGACCTTGGTCCATGTCGACCTTAAATCAGGTCGACCTTCCTGCCAGTCGACCTAATGGGGTCGACCTAATGACTGTAGACCTAAGTTCATTCTGACAGATGTACCGATTCCCAATCCAGGGCCTCCAATTTGGGTCTTTGGCTGTGACAGCAGATCCACGGTGCAGGCCTCCCTCATGAGGGCATTGTACTGCACCGTCGTCTTAATCGACATATTCAGCTCCCTCTGGCAGTACACCACACATGTAAGTTCCTGTGCCCAGGAGTACAGAAACCGGACCAGGGTCAGGAACGGCAGCCGGCATCCAGGGTACCAAGGGTCTGCTCTAACAGTGACCTTTTTACGGCAGGACTTGATGTGGCAGCGCCACGTACTCTCCTTCACGAGAGCCTCATTGGATGCCCTTAACGCAAGTCTGCGTAACGGGCAGCAAATGCTTTTCTTGTAAAAAAAGCAACGTCTCCTCCTCTGATGTCGGCAGGATGAACAACGACATCTGCTCACCTGCCATGCCTGCGCTGTGAACACCGGTCACTGTAACAATGGGTAGCTATGAGTAGCATCCATCACTGGCACCATCACCTCAGTGAGTGACCGGGAGAACTTACGCAACTTCTGACTGACTACGCTATTTACATAGCTTAAGCTTATTCACAAAGCATAGATACGGTAACTGACAAACGTCTATCATGTACTGTATGCATATAAAGTACTGGGATCGCATCGCATCACATGGATTGCCGGGCACTAAAACGGGACATGCAATGCGATTTCCTTCCGCAAGCGTACGTATGTAAATTGGGCGCCGGGCTACTCCATAAGTACCGATATCACATGTGACTCAGTGAAGTTTAATGAAGGATGAAAAGGGAAATGTGTGTACCAATAATCTCTGGAGTGCTGCAAAAATGCCCAGACCATTGTCCCGATCCCACACACGCAGATTTATCTTCAGATCTGTCTGGTTGGAACAAAACCATGGTTATGGATGGGAGCAAATTACAGTTGACCATTTGCTTGGAAATGCTGGAAAACTGACAAACTGTCACTCAGCTATTACCATGTTTTTGTTCCAACCAGCCAGATATGAAGATAAATCTTACTAGTGTATGGGCACCTTTAGAGCTAGCATTGCATGTAAAGCTGGCCATACATCAGAAAGATCGATCTTAAGATCGATTGCACTCATGATTGTGTACAATTTCCCTTGAAATCCTCGGCAGTCCTTGGTGGTTTTTGGACACACAATCTACACACAATCGATCATACAATCAATCATACAATCCATCTACTGCATGATTGTGTACACAAGATGTGCACACAATCTGCATACAATCCATCTTTCACAATCAGTCATACAATCCATCTGCTGATTGATTGTATGATTATGTACATAAGATGTGCACACAATCTGCATACAATCCATCTTACAATCAGTTGAGATTGTATGATTGGGTACAATATCTTTCTGATGTATGGCCACCTTTACTGTTCCACTTCATGAGAAAATGCTCATTCTTAGGGGGGCATTCAATCCCCACCGCTATTTCTGAGCTGGCGCCTATTCAATGCTGTCTTACCTGATAGCATTGAAGAGGAAGATCGACAAAATGGGCCCGACTTTAAAAGCTGTCGGGCCCGTTTTGTCGATAACCGCTGTGAATTCTCGCGATCACGGCCGAATATCAACAATCCACAGCCATATACGCCAATCGTAAATCGGGACATTGAATCCTGCCTGGCGATATGCTGCCGAGCCAAACGAAAATGGGCCAGGGTCATGGCTGTCAAGATGGATCAAAACATGTATCAGGTTCATGATGGTCATTTGTTAAAGCAAACATGGAAAATATGAAAGTAAGAATGGCAGCTGCATTTTTACCCAGACATAGGATATTTATGACTATGGGCAAGAAGTACTAAGCCATGAAAAGTGATAAAATGGAGAGTGATAAACCACCAGCCAATGAGCTCCTACCTGTCAATTTTCAAACAGAACCTGTGACATGGCAGGTAGGAAGTGATTGGCTGGCAGTTTATCTCCAAGATTAGTGCATCTGGTCCTATGTCTGTTATTACCCAGTCTTGTTTTTCAGAGTTGTTGGCAGGAGAGTCTCCAGAGTAGGTGCTGAAGCACAGGTCAAAATTCAAATAGGGGAGTCACACCACTGCCACCAACTGCCATTCAAAACTGATTAACTAGCAGTTGGTATTGGCAGAGTCAATACCAGAACAGAAAAAAATAATCAACAGGGGAGGGAGGTACTGTGTAGTTGGGGACAGAGGTAAATTGTAAATAGGTTTTATTATAAGAGTGATGGGATTAATTCATTTAAATAGGTTAATTAAAGTTAAGGAGTTTTTTTTTTTTTTTTTACTTGGTGATGTAATGAGACTATTAATGAAATGAATTGATCATATGGAGAGTAATGCATTATTATAATGAGGGAGTTATTGATTTAAGGGGCTAATTATGTTGAATGGTGTTGTTACAATGATTCTGAAAAAGTGAATGATTTTTGAAGGCGGGTTTAATTAGTGCTGGCAAGATTTGTGTATTGGTCCACAAATGTTGTTTTTATTTATAGCAGTGACAAAAATGATCCCTGTACTGTATGGCAGTCACTGTAATGCTGAGTGTATTGTATGGCAATCAATGGGATGCACTGTTAACTGTATGTAAAAGTTCAGACTGTGTTAGTTTAAACTGTTTCTGTATTGTGTGGGGTGGTATTATTGTATTTTTCCGATGTACAGTAAATAGGATATTAGATGGATGGTAATTACCAATGTAAATAGGATATTAGAAATGTAAAATACCTACGCCTGGGGCCCCTACACATAGCTGCCTGCCCTCCTGCATTCTGCAGGAGACTCCCTGAAATAGCAGCAATCTCCCTCTCTCCCTTATTAGTCTACCAATCTCCCTCATTTCACCTAGCCCACATTACACTGTTACATTTTGGGGGGAAAAAAAGAAATGAGAGACAGATACATTTACATTGAATCATCGGTACAATTTTCCAGCCCTTTGGCAGGTATAGTAGCTCTTACTAACTGCTTTGGGGCTCATCTACATTTGGATATAAGTCATTTTAAAAGAGTCCTCTCAGATGTAGCAATACACACCCACGCTTCTAGGTGCCACGTTCACAATCACTCTTCACAATCTTTCCATATATGGAACTAGGCACACCCTTTGGGTAGAGCATTACACCCCCCTCAATGGTGCACTTTGCAAATTTCTACTACCAACTATAATCTCCCTGAAACTAATTTTCAAAAGTAGGCAAGTATGCCCCTACACCATTGTGCCTTGAACCACAAGTCACAGCATATTGCAGCAGTGATTAGGGAAAGATTGCGCAATTCCCAGTGTCACACACCCACAACTACCTGGATTTTGCCCGCGGGACACTCCCTAAAACGGTTCACGGTTTCCAGGTCACCCGGCAGGTGCACAGGTGCATTCATTATTCACTGACACATTGTAAAAGATCCACATGTGGAGCTAATTATTTCACTTGTGATTCTGTGAGGAGACATGCAAAACATGTGTGGGGTCCGGAGGACCGAGTTTGAGAACCTGTGCTCTAAAGTATATAAGTTTGAAGTATGCCGATTACAACATAACAGAATCACATGCAGCAGCATAAAGTATAAACCATTTCAAAAGATTTACTTACTTTTCGGACGAGGGAAAATTCAAAGCAGATTCTTCAACAGTTGTTAATATTTTATAAATTTCATTCAAACTTGTCAAAACTTCCTTTGTAGTAAATGAGCTATCCATTTGCCTAAAACATAGAAGTAGTAAATAAAAAGACTTATAGTGTACCTTATGTACCTCCCCATTGTCCTTATTTGGGAAAGCACATTATAGACAAATTTAGACACTTATTGAGGCAGAATCAAAAATCGGGGGCGGATATGCATCTATGAAATCACTAGGCTAAAGGTGCATACACACGGTGAGATTTCACTTTCTTTTAAACCCCTATTAGATCTGGTTTCTAGATCTGGGTCTATGGCCCTTATTCAGATCTGATTGCAGTACAAATTTGTTCTCAAAATGGGCAAAACCATGTGCACTGCAGATGGGGCAGATGTAACATGTGCAGAGAGAGTTACATTTGGGTGGGGTGTGTTGAAACTGAAATGTAAATTGCAGTGTAAAAATAATGCAGCTAGTATTTACCCTGCACAGAAAAAAATAACTCTCACAAATCTAACTCTCTCTGCACATGTTACATCTGCCCCACCTGCAGTGCACATGGTTTTGCCCATTTTGAGAACAAATTTGTACTGTGATTAGATCTGAATAAGGGCCTGTGTCTGGATCTGGGTTGGTTACAGCAGTGGTTCTCAACCTTGGTCCTCAAGGACCCCCAACATTACACGTTTTCCAGGTCTGCTCACAGAATCACAGGTGAACTAATTAGCTCCACCTGTGATCTTTAAAAATGTGTCAGCGAATAATGACCTGCCAGGTGACCTGGAAAACGTGCAATGTTGGGGGTACTTGAGGACTGAGGTGGAGAACCAGTGGGTTAGTGTGTTCACATTTGATTGTGACTATATTGTACAGATCTGTGCTATATAGCCTTGCCTGCTTTCTATTCGATTAACACTACACGGAAGCGTGCATTGGGATCGAATCTGCCTCAAATGTATATAAACGATTACATTTTCTATTCGATTTTGATTCGATTTTGCTTCTATAAGCAAAATCGAATAGAAAAATAGTGCATACCTCACTGCGTGTACACACGATTACACTTAAGCTGGACATACGATTATCTGGCAGGTTAGAATGCAAATCTGGTAATGTATGTGAGCAAATGATGATCAACCATTTGTTACTGTAGAATGGACCCAAATGGTATTGTTATATCACGGAATTAACCAATTTGACTTAACAGTTTTTGCCCGTTTTCCAGTGTTTGGAAGCAAATGGTCAATTGTCCATTTATTTGGCCAAAACTACTTTTTTTTTTCAATGGTCAATTGTCCTTTGTCGCCATACATTACCAGATTTTAATTGCAACATTAGGCAACTGATCTGCAAGATAATTGTACAGTGTTTGCCCAGCTTTAGATACATGCACGTAAATCAATTTTATTGTCTGTAAATGAGAATCATTATTATTATAACATTTTATTTATAAGGCGCTACAGGTGATACGCAGAATCATACATAGAACAATACAGGCTACACACTGCCTAACATTACGGTGGGTATTGGTCATCACAATTTAGGACAACATGCATTGGGTTGACCACTGAATAACGACAAGACTTAGGTCGACATAGCTAAGGTTGACACAAGCATTAGGTCGACAATGGGTTGGTGGACATGAGTTTTTCACGTTTTTTGTCCAGAATGTTCGCATGGACACCCTCTAAGTATACCGCGTCCCCTTGGATGGCTTGCTACGCTCGGCACACTATTATATTCTCAGCAAATGTCGGCTCAATAAAAAAACACGAAAAACTCCTGTCAACCTTGCCATTGTCCACCGAATGCTATCCGGCGAACGTTCCCAATCAATCTGGGCACACCAACACCGTCCAGCTGCAGACCCAAGATGAGGGCTCACGTCCGGTCCAGGACGGAGCATCTGACTGAGGGCAGCCGGCGGTGGTACTGTGAGTCCCTCAGGAGAACATGCCGTGACTCCTTGAGACTTTCACAGACAGACCACAACCATCAACCTTCTGGTCTGAGACGTGTAACCCCTCTCCCCATGATCTGTCACTATTGAAGTACAACCATCATTGAAGTGAAGATACGGTAATATGGCTAGATCATAAGTTTATGTGGAACAGTGTCAAACTAATTCATTGGACATAAAATCCATCTACTATAAGCTACTTCGGCATACACAAAGGGAAAACAGAGTATATAACATCAGAAGTCGACTATATTTAGCACAAGTGGCCACTTGCAGTTATAAATTGTGGTGTAACACTAGGGCAAATTCAAATTGATTATAAATTTGCAAAGATTATTGCGATCCTAATTAATAATACATATCAATGCTTGGTCCTACTGGATCAGATTTAAGGAGTACAATAAAAAAGTACCGAAGAATGATGACCGTCATCACCACTGTTAGGCAAAGCTAAGCCCAATAAGTGCAACGTAGGTGGCCCCATTGCCCTGGAAATAAATGTTACGGCAGTAATTGAAACAAGTCTTCGGGGTTGCTACGATACTCTATATTTATCGAGCATAATGTTTATGGAGTCAATTACCCTTCATTTAACAGTGCACTTAACAAAATAATAACATTTGACATTAAATAGGACAAAATCATTGAAACCCCTAAGGTACAGTATAAATGCTAATAAATATCTCATTGCACAGCACATGGGGAATACAAAACTGTAATGTATGTGCTGCGAGTGCAGAGTAAATCTGATATTGTGGCATCACCGATTCTATATTCAATCTTTAAGAAATTCAGTTGTTTAATAAAAATGCATTGGTTGGCAATAAGCAGTGCTTTGTTTCCATTGGTACATAAGCAATCCTGTCCCCTCCATTCAGTAAATAGATATTAGATATTACCTTTATATAAGTGTATCACATCACACCTAATACCACTGTATTTATAAATGATGCAAATCTATTTCCAAGGACGCAGCCACTGGCTATGGAATGCCCCCCATCACCACCACCAAATGCGAGCACCTCACTCATACTGCGGTTTCTGAGGCACCAGGTTAGCACATGTACAATTTGGCTGGTGCACAGATCAGTAAACATCAAATTTACAAACATTTTTGAATCAGGCCTTTAGGCATTATGGGAAGAGGTATTCAATTACGTGCTTTTTCTGGACTACCCAAAAAAAACTGCACTTTTCATCGTTTTAAGATTGAATATAAATTCAACCTATTCAACCTATTCAATCAAAGTGCCGATTTTTCAAATAGTCGATCCACATGTTGCTGTGAAACTGCAGCCATTTTTGACTAATTTTTAGCCTTTTTGTGTCGATGAAGTTTGGACTTTTTACAATAAAAGTGAAACTACATCGGTGTAAAACGGCCTAAAAACCGACCTTAAACGACTGCAGTTGAACACTGAAGTCTGTTTTTTTTCAGCTAGACAAAAAAACTTAATTGAATACGCCCTCAATCTACAATTTATTATAAAAAAAATCTGCATCAATGTTCAATTGATGAATTTATAAACTGCACACACATTCTGGCCATTGCTGATTGTTAAACTGGGCATACACTAGGGCAACTTCTCCACTCGAAGAAGTCGCCTGAACTGCATGCATTTCTTTTTGCATGCAATATATCGCATGCGATCCCAGCCAAGTATTCCCGGCTCGGAAGCAATCCAGCAGATTGCTTCTGCAGGCTCCGGTGCGATGTGACTTGCAGGCTCCGGTGCAATGCGCACGGGATCACGCACTGCAGATGCTGTAAATCTCATAAAATTTGGAAATTTCTCATGCAAATGATCGCCGCAGCTGCATGAAAAAGAGCCAAAATGTCATTTGAATGGCCCTAGTGTATGGGAGCCGGTACTTGTTTAGTTTCATGGCTCCGCCGCGCGTACACTCTGTCTCTGAAACTTGGCAGCCTGCCAGGGGCTCGCGTGCCACTCTAGCTATAATGTAATGTAACGTAGCGCTGCTCGTGCCACTCTAGCTGTAATGTAATGAAATGTCGCGTGTAAACAGGACACAAACGGGGCTTCTAAACTACACACCCCGGCACACCACTACCAAAGGGGGTGTCCCCAATGTAAGACGCTAACATTTTAGGCGCTTTTAGACGCTTTTAGCGTCTGAATTCACACTCCCGGCACTTCTTCTGCTTAGCCCCGTGCGGACAGCGTAACTTAGTCAGTCAGAGCACTACGCAATTAGCGTAGTCAGTCAGTAGTAGCACTGTGTGAGAGACGGAGGTGTATAATGGCAGTGTCGAACCTGAATGGCGATGGAGCATCTGACGCGGTTTAGTCTGCCGCAGACGGAAGAGGAGGCGGTGGCATTCCTGCAGGCCCGACAGTTCCTGCCGCTGACCCAGACCTGTCCCAATGGCCACCCCATGAGGCTGAGCGTCAAAGAGCGCATGTGGCGCTGCCACATTCGCAGCTGCCGCAAGAAGGTGAGCGAGAGGTCTGCACAGTGGTTCCGGGGGTCTCACGTCACCTTCGTGACCCTGATCCGGTTCCTCTATTGCTGGGCGGAAGAGCTGACCAGCATCAAGTTTTGTGATCGCCAGCTTAATATCTCCCAAAAAACTGCCGTCCAGTATAACAACCTCATGAGGGAGGCCTGCACGGTGGACCTGCTGGCGCAGCCTTAGCAGCGGATCGGAGGCCCGGGTCACATTGTGGAGGTGGACGAGAGCCTCTATGTGAAGAGGAAGAGTAACGTGGGACGGCTCCTGCCCCAGCAGTGGGTGTTCGGGGGCATATCCAGGGAGACCGGGCAGTGCTTCATGACTGCGGTGGAGCGGCGGGATGCGGCCACCCTGATGGCAGCCATTGAGGCCCATGTTGAACCGGGCACCACCGTCTACACAGACTGTTGGAGGGCCTACAACACCCAGCAGCTTGAGCAGGCCGGTTACCTGCATGGCAAGGTCAACCACAAGTATAATTTCGTTGACCCGGACACTGGGGTGCACACCCAAAACATAGAGCGCCTGTGGGGCAGCGCCATCACCTGGACTCGTACCTCCAGGAGTTCATGTGGAGGCAGAGTTAAGGCGCCCAGGACACCTTCAAACGCATCCTTCATGCTCTGACCCTGCTCCCCCTGATCGAGAAGGATGATGACAGCGTCGAGCCGGCCGACTCCTCTGCAAGTGGTGGCGGTGACGACACACAAGCTCCTTCCTGTTCCTCTCACCAATAATGACTTTTTAACTAATATTGGACTGTTCTTTACATTGATTACCTACATGTTCTTTGAATCATTTTTATCCTCAGTTCTCACGAGTTAAATTTGAACTAAAAACCAGTTAACAGTTACCAAAAATGTCGTCATTACTGTCTCAGGTGTATGAGTGTGCAGGTGTGAATGTGTTTCTGACACAGCACCACTATCCACGCCAACCCGAAGCATGGCGAGCGCAGCGAGCCCCGCGAGGGGCGGCGGTACGCTTCCTACGACCTTTTCATACCCCCACTATCCACGTCGGCGTGGAGTTTAAATTATAAAGTGTGGCGAGCGCAGCGAGCCACCGAGCCCGAAGCGTGGCGAGCGCAGCAGGCCCCGCGAGGGGACGCGGACACCTGTGCAGCCCGCGAGGGGACGCGGATAGCTGTGAAGGTGTCCGCGTCCGCTCACCACGCTTCGGGCTGGGTGGCTCGCTGCGCTCGCCACACTTTATAAAATCAACTCCACGCCGACGTGGATAGTGGGGGTATGAAAAGGTCGTAGGACACGTACCGCCGCCGCTCGCCACGCTTCGGGTTGGCGTGGATAGTGGAATTTACAAGGTCGACAGCTGTTGCGTCGACTAGTGCCACTGTGGACAGGTTTTAATAGTGTACCCCTAGACCCAACTAAATTTAGATGCTTTAGCGTCTAAATTTAGATGTACCCCTAGACCCAACTAAATTCAGAGAATTTAGCCCCTAAGTCCAGAAACCCCGGCTTCTTAGCGGCTAGCAGGTAGTCCGGGTTTCAGACGCTAAAGCGTCTAAGTTTTAGCGTCTGCATGGGGGACACGACCCCTTCGTAGCGGCTAGAAGGTAGTCGGGTTTCAGGCGCTTTATCGTCTGAATCTTGACTCCCCCTTCTTAGCGGCTTGCAGATAGTCCGGGTTTCAGACGCTTTTGCGTCTAAACTTAGCGTCTGCATGGGGGACTCCCCCTTTGATAGCGGTGTGCCGGGGTGTGTAGTTTAGAAGCCCCGGCACGTCAACGGTGTGCCCGGGGTGTCTACTTTTACATGCCCCCGTTGTCAGCGGTGCGCAGGGCTGCCTATTTCACTGTGGAACTACAAGTACCACAGTGACCTGTCAGCGCCTAGGCAGCGCGCTGCTGCCCGGCGCTACGCTGATAATGTAAGCTGACAATACGTAGCTTACAGCTAGAGCGGCACGCGCACAGTCAGACAGAGCTAGAGCGGCCCGCGCACAGGTAAACAGAGCCTCTGGCAGGCTGCCAAGTTTCAGAGACAGAGTGTGCGCGCGGCGGTGCCGTGAAACTACACAAGTACCTGGGAGCCTTTAGAGTTCACCACTGCCATCCTTAAAACTCTAGATCAGACACTAAGAGATGTGTAAAGAAAAGAAGCCAGCTGAACTAAACTACAGTATCCCTCAAAACTTTAGCCACAAGATCTATATTACATTGCAACAAAATACAGACACGTTCATTACTTACGATCTTAGTTTGTGAATTTTATAGATAACCAACAAAGTCACTGAACTTTTGGTCTCCTTAGCTGCTTTTGCAGAATCAATTAACTTGTGCTGCACCTAAATGTAACAAAACAATGAATTATTCATTGCAGGCAGAAAACAAACATTAAATGCACTTTGCATGTATAGATCTAATTGACTAGTCACATGGATACAGGCGGTTTACATAAAAGATTAGAAGAAACACTAGAGTATTTATATACAGGTCTTCATGGACCAAACTGCACTACAATCCTCAGCTGAGATTCGCATCACCGGTCTAAATGTTGATTTGTGGTTTAGAACATGCAGCTCCACAGCCACTAAGGAACCACAATTCCCAGAACACCCTGTTGGCCTGGGGTTGAGAGTGACAGTTACAAAGCAGGTACAAAGTATATTGGCACTTACTTCTTAGTGGTACAAATGATCAAAGAGACATAGCCACACCCCCAATGGGATGTGACCACACAACCTCCACATGTGGCCATGCCCACTTTCTACAGGGGCCCAACATTTACACAGAACAAGCATACAGTGTCAACTGCATATGTGTTCCTGATCTTTATCGAAAAATAACCTTTTAATACCAAAGTTAATTCACAGTATATTCAGAGTATAAATAGAAGTAAAAAATGGGTTGAAAAAGAGGATGTCTGTGGCACTGGGAGAATTTATCATGTCATCTTGAATTCATAACCACCCCTAGAAAAATTCTCCTATATTTAATCTGAAAATAGGGTGGTGCCACAACAGACCATTTCCTAGAAATATGGAAGCATCCAGTGAGCAACCAAAATACATGTTATGCATGGTAAAATTGTGTACATGTACACAATATGTTTAATACATAAAAAGTAATAATATTCTTTCACCTTTGCAGTAAAACTTTTAGCCTTCACCCAATGACTGAATGGCAGCATATAAACGGACAGAAGTATCACACTCGCAGGGAAATAGAACACAAGGACCCCAGCGCTTACCATTTTAGCAAAGAGCAGAGGATACTTCTGAGGTACATGTTCTCTGATGAAGTCAGCGGCCAGTGATGCGCACTCTACGGATTCCTTTATTTTCTGAGCGTCCAGCAAACATTCCAGCAGTTCTCTAACAAGAAATACAAGTGTGCGCTTCATTGGTTACTGTATCAACATTTTACTAAAAGGCCACAACTCATGTGTCTTCTGAAATATCACAAATTAAAAATGTAATTAAAAGTCGTCCGGAGCTCCGTCTAATTATCAACACTGCGTGTATGGAAAAATATATACTGCACAACCAAAGACCCTGAGCATACACCAAATACCTAAAGGATTTCTAAAGCAAGTACAAACTATAGTACAAAGTACATTATTATATTTGGTGACCCAGTTTACAGCACTGGTGCAGATCACTAAGAATTTGTCTGCCCCTCCCCTTTAAAATGTAAGCTCTCAGGAGTAGGGCCCTCGTCCCTCATGTGCTTCTCCTTCTTTTACATAAACCATCTTTGATGGCACCAAATCCTGTGGTTTTCTGCCAGGCTGATACTTATTCCAGTGTCCTCTGCTGATGCAGCTATGGCTATGTACCCTGTACTTGTCCTCATTGTTCTGCTTATGTGCTTATGTATTCTGTAATTGGGTGCTGCTGATCCCTTGTGGCGCCATATAAATAAAGGATAATAATAATTGAATCACCACACCCTGTGTGTGTGTACATAGCCATTAAGTTTCATAGTGTATGAGTGAACGCAGCAGGCCACCTCATTTGTCCACAAAAAAAATGATTTAGCCTCTATGGCAAAATAGAGGCAAATAGATTTCTCGCTCACATCAATGACTCACTCATTCATTCCAGTGTGGACCTCAAGTAGATAGGCAGCAGATTGGTAGCTCACCAGTCTCCTGAGCACTACCTATCTACACGATTTCTATACTTTGGGGACGCAGACCCTCCAAGAAGGCACAGGAGGGAGTAAGTCCCAGTGCGGGAGTCTGAGTGGTGGTGTATTAGCGGACTTGCATATATTTTAATAATAACTTGTTGAATGATAAAGGGAGACTCCTTTCTGGTTTCCCTAAACAGTGGGAGCTAGCCCTTCAGCTGATGAGGTATTGCCCATTCACTTCAATAGAATATTATCACACTGCTCAACATTTGGGGGCTGCACAATCAAGATACTGTAGGTGCGTTGTTGTGGCCATCTGCGGGCACGTGACCACACATACAGTCGGTGCGGTCGCACCCTTAGAGGCCTTTTTTAAGCAATGTAGGCAAATGCATCAACAGCAAATCACAGTAGCCGCCATAATCTCCCAGAAATTGTTACAATAGTCCCAATTGCAGAATTTTAAAACATATAAATTGGGAACATTGAGAGTATATATTGATTTCATTAGTGTAAATGTAAAAACTAAAAATCAGTTCAACAATGAAATAATGAGCCCACCTTTCCCCACACACACACAATCTTCTCCAATCTACCTTAAAAGTCATTCACAATTATTATTATTATTACCAGTTTCTTGTATAGTGGACACATATTCCGCAGCGCTGTACAGAGAATATTAGAACACTCACATCAGTCCCTGCCCCAGTGGAGCTTACAATCTATATTCCCTACCACATATACACGCACACACAGACATTCTAGGGATTAATTTTGTTGGAAGCCAATTAGCCTACCAGTATATTTTTGGATTGTGGGAGGAAACCGGAGTACCCGGAGGAAACCCACGCAATTACGGGGAGAATATACAAACTCCACACAGTTAGAGCCATGGTGGGAATCGAACCCATGACCTCAGTGCTGTGAGGCAGTAATGCTAACCATTACACCATCTGTAGTGCCCCAATATTTAATCATTTGTGCACTCACATGCTTTGCACCAATGGCAGTCTACCAAACCAACAAAGAAATAACAATAAGGTGACGTTAAGAATCAGTGCCTTGGTGAAATCGCCTTATAACTCAAACAATTTGGGGTACACAGAGAGGAAATAACTAGTTAACACTAGGAAATAATTACTGAAACTTAATAATGTTTCTAAAATCTTAATTTGTTTGTATAATGTTCATGGAAATAAAGAATATTTATTTCAATTTAGCATAAGACTAAATATATTTCTGTTTATGGTTAGAAATAAAAGTAAATTGCATAGACAAAGTAACACTACACAAAAGAAAGGCAAAAAAGGCTTGCACAAAGCTGAACTTGTGCAATTACTTTGTGCAATCCTTTTTTGCCTTTCTTTTGTGTAGTGAGCTACCCTGGATAGCACCCCCACGGACCAAATAATAAAATAGCGGATAAAAGGCCCATAAATAAGAGGCCCTCAACTAAGAGTGTGCACACTCTTCACATACCCTCTCTGTCCTTTCCTTTCTACCCAGAAATAGACAAAGTAACAGAAAGTTTATTACTGGTGCACTGGGATAATGTAATTAGGGGGGTGAGAGGTCTCCAATCAGTAAGCAGATAAACAATACCTGGGCAGATGTATGAAGCCTGGTGAAGTGATAAAGAGGTGATAAAGCGGTGATAAAGCGAAAAGTAATAATGCACCAGCCAATCCATTGTCAGTTTTCAAACACAGCTGATTGGCTGGTGCATTACCACCTTCCATATTATCACCTCACCAGACATAATACATCTCTCCCATTGTTTTGAACCAATCAAAACTATGTCTACTACTTACACCATCAGGTCTGCTCTCCAGGTCTTGTCAATATCATCAGTTTCGCCCAAAGCCTTAACCATCCTCACAAGGCTGGGAATAATGAGGTGGCGGCTTCCAGGCTTTAGAAATGGACGCACCATTTGCCAGTATAAGACAGATGCATTATATACCAGGAAATGATACCTACAATAAAGAAATATTGGAATGGAATCATCTAGATAGAACGCAAGATGAGGTACAGTATATTTAGTAAGTATTATATTATTCAAACCTCTTTTTCTGTTTTGCAAAATCAATAGATTTAAGATAATAGGCCACAGATTTCTCCAATTCATCCTGTAATTAAAAGAAACAATGATAACCACAAGCAGTATGGAGTGGATATTTAAGGATATTATTAATAAAGATACTTAACGTGTATATTGTACAATAAAAAGTAGTACGGCAATTGTTATGCCAGGTCTGTCTTACAGGTGGGGTCACATGGTACTGGCGGACTATATAGGATTATATGATGCAAACACTGTATGGAAGGGTAAGAGGTGGATTACAGACATACTGTACAGTATCACCAGACTAGCTTAGGATGGATACACACATATACATTCAGAAAGAGAAAGCATAAATATAAAGATAGAAAAATGAAAATAGAGAAAGAGAGAGAGATAGAGAAGACTAGAAGGACAGAAAGAGAAGAAAAGGAAAAAAAGAGAAGGGGAAAAAAAAGGAAAAACGAAAAAAAGAGAAAAAGAAAAGGAAGGAAGGAAAAGCTAAAAATAAAAAATGTAAAATAAAGAAGTTGAAAGAAATATAGGGGAACATATAGCATTCCAACTGTCGGAACATCCCAGCAGTTGGAATCACAGGCCGTGTTCAGTCCTCTCGACTGCAACTCGACAGTCAGAATTCAATGTTCCAAGTGTCGGAAAGTCCAAGGATTGTTGAAAACAGCCGCGGATTGTAGAAAAATGGCAGTGAATTCGACAAAACAGATCCAACATGTTTGAAAGTTGGATCTGTTTGTCAGAAATAGAAGCCTGGGGTTGAATACACCCCCAGGTGTATTCAATAGGGGAAGAGGGAAGAAGGAGAGTAGAGACATACTGTAGTAGAGGAAGAAAAAGAGCAGTAAAAGAGGAATAACCAGAAGAGAGAGAATGAGAGGAAGAGAGAGAGAGACAGAGACAGAGGAAGAGAGAGAGAGACAGAGAGCGAGAGAGAGAGAACACAGTGTCTCCTGCATATGATACATCTACAGCACAGCCAGGGAGTAGCAGCAATACACTTACTAAAACACACAGACACATTATCCCTTCAGCTTTATTGACATTTGATAATTAAAAACCAGACAGCAGCTCTGAGATATAAAACATTTGGCACGCTGTACAGGATAATTATAAACACGGTTCTATCTGATTCCATTAACCTATTAAAAGCTCTCAGACAGAAAAGGAGACAGTACCACGTTGTCCGCAGAATGGGGAGTGTGTAATTGGGCTTTGCACAGGTACGCCCGCCCGAAAAACTGGTTGGAAGGAGGCTGGCTCTTGAAATACATCTGAAGGCAGTCTCTGCTCACTGCAGGATTTCCAAGCTACAACACAGGTAAATCACAGGGAAAAAGCCAATTATGTCACCGTTACAACACCAAGACCAATTATTGTGCTGCAAATAAATATTGCGCATAAAAACAATCTGTGCCCAAATGGAAGTCATTACAACCGCTGACTTCCAGACAAGCACGTGGGTGTAATCCGTACATTGAAAAGTGCAAAATCAATACGCTGCAGGAAACAATGGCGACTTGTAAAGGTCGCTTTCTCATACGATAACTTCTGCTATTCATTCTGCGCAGTTTAAGTAAAAGTTTCAAAAGATTTACATTTTAAAGATTAACCCATTCCAGTGAATTATCAGTATAATAACACTAACTGCAATGTTACCCGTGTAATGTCACAACCATATATCTACGAAAGCTCCTCATCGTACTCATTTGTTGTAGGCATTATGGCCCTTATTCTGATTGAGTCGGATGGCTCTGAATGCGGACGGATGGCCGATGGTTGGTGTTTGCGCATGTGCAGAGGCGTATCTGCGTATGTGCGAACGCCACGCACGTCTGAATTCGGTGTGAATTCTGTACAGAAAACGATCGGTTGGAACAATCCGAGCAGGGGGTGGAGAGGGGTGTGAAGGGCTGTTTGGGCTCATTACCATATGCAAACGCCCCGCGTTTCATGGGCGTTCCCATGAAACCGCTGGGCGTACGTATGGTAATGTACGTATGGTGGGCGGACATATGACATAGCCGGGTGAAAGCTGCCCGCCCATATCCCTGCTTTTGCACGGAGAAATGGCCGAGTGGTCTGGAGCACTCGGTGCTGCCTGACCACTCGGTCCAGCATTCGATGGTCGGTGACCATCGAATGATGGGGGCGGTTCCCACAGATGGAGGAGGTGTTCACATGAAAAATCCACTCGCGGTCTGTTCGGTCAGCGTCTTACCGCATTCGGACGGTGTGAGCGATCCGTATGGAAGGCGGGGCTAAGAACACCTCCTGTCCAAAAATACGCATCCGACCGATTCAACTAGAATAAGGACCTATGTGCAGATATATGCAATAAGCACCATTATCATTGTCAGAAAGAAAGTTTTCCTTATAGAATTGTAATTACAAAGGCAACATACATTTCTCTTTTTATCCACTTAGCGGGGGTATTCAGGGGCAGATGTATTAAGCCTGGTAAAGTGATAAAGCAACGATAAAGTGGAAAGTGATAATGCACTAGCCAATCAGCTGTGTTTGAAAAATTACAGTTAGGAGTGGATTGGCTGGGGCGCTATCACCATCAACTTTAGCACCCATTTATTAATTTACCAGGCTTAATACATCTGCGCCTCAATGTTGTATTCCGACTGTCGGAACGTTTCCGATGGTCAGAATATCTGGTAATTTGACGCTAATTCTGGAGTCGGAATTCAATCTTGCAAATGTTCCGACAGTCGTAATACACCTGGATATACAAATCCACATGTATTTTGTTGAAAACGGCTGCGGATTCTACAAACCAGCGTCCGCTCTCGACAATGTAGATTTGACTTTTTAATTAATCTGCAGGGGCTTCAATGTGGTTGAAAAAGGCCGCATTGAATAGATGTGTGCCGATATTTACGACTGTTGGAAATATCGGCATGCACTGAATACCCCCTTAACTGGCTAATTTGTTCTCCAAAAAACGATCAGACATAGTTTTTTCTCATTATTATTATGGGTTGTCTTGCTGGAGATGGCACAAATCAGGTCATCAAGGCCCCATCGTACAATGGTATGCATGTTGGTGGGTTGTAGTGTAAACTTAAATACATCCCAAAACATAAACGAACAAAGTCAGAACACCTTTAATGTCTATGGACCTTATTCTGGTTCACATGCAATGCCTCCCACCCCGGCATACTTACAATCGGGATGCCAGAAATGTCAGTATTCCAGCATCCCGGCCAGGGGTATGTTAGGCATACCGTCTGATAACAGCCTGTTATACCATGTTCTCATTGCCGCCCCTGCAAAATCCCGGGTTTTTCTTGCCGGGTTTTTGGCGGGGCACAGAGAATGGATACTTTTCTACCCCGTTCATACAGCACCTTAAACCCGGGAAATTCCCGTGTATGACGCGTTCACACTGCTTCCCCTGGTCTGCCCTGCCAACAAGTGTGTGAATATAAAAGCAGCTTTGATTGGCTGTTGAAAAAGTAGCTGTGATTGGCTGTTTTAGAAAGCAGCTGTTATTGGCTGGCTGAGGATGATGTCATATAAAGTGGCCTGTTTTTTCCAAGCACACTGCATTGCTGGAATCATGGCTGATGAGATGCTTTTGTTTTGCACCATTTTGCTGTTTCATGCAGCAAATGAGAGCTTGCTGCAGCTGCTTACATTGTGCTACCTTGCACAATGCACTTTGAAGAGGAGGAGAGCGCAATTTCTTGCTGAGAGAGACAGTGCTCGCCTTCATTATGTGCGAAGGAGAAGAGCTTTCATCACCTCCAGCGTTACCTCCATATTGAGGTTCAGCACATCCAGTACCCGGCGAATGTGGACCAGAGACTGCTCTCATGGCGAGGTATTTTGGTCTACAGTGGAGGGTTATGAGGATGACCAGTGGATGGAGCATTTTCGCATGTCACGTGGGACCTTTCAGTATGTGCTGGACCTTCTAACCCCTGCACTTTCCAGACAGACCACAAACTGCAGAATACCCATCTCACCTAGAAAGAGACTAGCGATAGCGCTATGGTGGTATGCTACACCGGGAGAATACCGCACAGTCGCCTGCTTGTTTGGAGTGGGGAGATCCACTGTATGCACTATAGTCCATGAGGTGACGCAGGCTTTGCTGGAAGGACTTTACCGTCGTTTCATCACCTTACCTCAAGGACAAAGGTTGGACGACATCATCGCTGGTTTCCTGCATCGTGGATATCCACAGTGTGCTGGAGCTATAGACGGTACACACATTCCTATTATTGCCCCCACAGAAAACCATGCGGATTACTTTAATCGCAAAGGCTGGCACTCCATAATTCTACAGGCTGTAGTGGACCACAAATATTGGTAAGTACATTTTTTTATGATAATATTAAACTGTACTTTGCGTATTGCTAGGGTAACTAAACAGAAATCTTAACACTTTATATTTTCAGCTTCACTGATGTCTTCATTGGCTGGCCTGGCCGTTCCCATGATGCAAGGGTTCTAGCAAATTCGGACCTATACCTTATTGCTGAGGAGAAGCAGGATGGCTGGTTGTTCCCTAGAGAGGTAAAGATATGTTTTTGCATGTTGCAGTTGGGATATTTTTAGTGTTATGTATGCATGTATGTATAACCAACGTACCACATGTATTGTTGTTTTTCAATGTCTCTCTTTACACCGGTAGAGAAAAGTGGCAATCTGAATAGCATACTTGTACTCCAAGAATTCCATATTGTAACTCTTATTTTACTTTGCAGAAATCGAAGATCATCGATGGGGTGGAGATCCCAGTACATATAATCGGGGATGCAGCATACCCATTACGACGATGGTTAATGAAGGGGTTCACCCAGCGCCATCAACTTACCCCGGAACAAATTGATTTCACCCACACCCTCAGTTCTGCACGAATGGTGGTAGAAAATGCCTTTGGCCGTCTAAAAGGCCGTTGGCGTTGTTTAATGAAGCGCAATGACATTGATACCAGCTTCATGCCTCATGTAGTTGCTGCCTGCTGTGTGTTGCACAACATATGTGAGTTTAAGAAAGAACAGTTTCTACCAGAATGGACCGTACTGGAGCCTGAGGAATCAGATCACTCTGCAGATTCTGAGATGTATGAGGGGACAAACACATGTGCAGAAGACATTCGCAACACCATTACCAATAACATATTTGCTTTAACCCACTAGTGTACTATAGTTTTTAATTTTCAATAAACTTCAAAAACATTTCTGTTTGTTTGTACATATTTTATTCATATGTACAACATATATTTTTTTAGTTAAATAGCATAAAGTGTACCAAAAATGCACATAGAAAAATATAATAAAACTGTAATGACAATACCCAAATGCCTTACATAACTTCTGTACAGGCCGGGTGGGCAGACAAATAAACAAAAAGTCAATAAACACCTCTACAGCACATGGTAGCGGGGGTTTTCCTTTCTTGGAGCCGTTCGATTCTCCGCATGACTATGTGGACCAGCCGCATAATCAAGGCAGTGTGGTGGAACTGTGGGAGGCTGAGTTGCACCCGGTGTACGCTCAGGGAAATGGCAGTGATTTGCTGGAGGCTGAGGTGTCCCAGCAGCATACTCGGGGCACTGCGGAGGAACTGGTGGAGGCTGAGGTGCACCAGCTGTACGCTCTTGGAAATGTCGAGGATTTGCTGGAGGCTGTGGTGTCCCAGACGCATACTCTGAGGAGTGCGGTGGAACTGGGGGAGGCTGAGGTGGACCTGCTGTACGCTCAGGGAAATGGAGGTCATTTGCTTGAGGCTGAGGAGTCCCAGCAGCATACTCAGGGAAAAGGTGTGACATTGGTGGTGGGTGAGGTGTGCTGTATGGCACCATGTTCCCCTGGGTTGGGCCTACAAAATTTGGTTGGCCTGCGCTATACATTGGATAACCATACTGAAAATTATTGTGTGGTGGCTGGGGCAGTGCATGGCCTTGTGCCCTAAATAGACTATTAAGGAACTCCATCTGCGTATCTCGGTTCTCTCGATTGATACGCTCATGCATACCAACAATGGCAGTAATGAACGTGTTCTGTAGGTCACGCTCATTGTCCATAAATCGCTGCAGACGAGCATCTTCATGAACTTGCATCGAATTATCCATTTCCTTCAGGTGTTCAAGCATTACGGTGGTCATTGCTTTTGTGGCTTGTTCCATCTTAGTGGACCTCTTTCTTCTCAGTGGCACATTATAAACTATGGGAAAAACAAACAACACATTACTATACAAGACTATAATAATGTTACTTCTCCTTCTACCCAAAAGACATTGTTGGTGCCCATGCACTTGGAAAACCATCTGTGCTGAAGGCTAGATATCAGTAAAACCTTAACTTCTCATTCAGACGTGTTAGCAATGTTGCTGACAGGCCTGAATCAGATCCCCTCTGCACAGATGCATGTGGATGTTAAATTTCAAAAATACTTAAATAAAAAAGCAGTGTTGGCACATGCATGCTTGAGGCCTTTTCCCTCCTGCACTCTTGCTACATGCTGCGACATATTTCTTTAATAAACAAAAATATAGTACTGTGTAATAATGGTGTGTGTAAAAAGTTATAAACTTACTGTTGGTCCGCAACTTTGGACGTGCACTCTGTGGCAATGCTTCAAAGGCTGGACTTCCTTCAGCAGGTAGTGATGATGCAGGCGTTGATGGTGGTCGCTGCAAAGGTGATGGCGGATGCTGCACAGGTGAAGAGAATGCCGTGGGGCCTACAGCTGAATTGTGGGAGTTAAATGATGAATCCAGAACTTCACATTGGGCTTCACCATGGACTGAGCGGGAATCCATTTCACTGTCTGTGGCCTCAAGGTCAATGGGTGACGCTGCTGCTGCTACTGCGTTTTCTTCACAGACACTTGCTGCACTGCCAGCAAAACTGCTGGAGGAGGACAGTGATATGGGATTAGCCAGTGCAGAGTTCCCAAAGATGACATTACACTGGTCATAAAATGGCCAGTCCATACGGGCACCACCACTCTTCCTCCTGTTTAGGTCATGGACCTTAGCATACTGCTTCCGCAGGGCTTTGAGTTTATTCACTACCTGTTGCTGCGTTTTGACGATGCCACGGGCAGACAGGATTTTGGCGATGTTGTAGTAAACAACGGAGTCCTTCACTGTGCCGGTCACTTGCTTTTTTATCTCCTCCTCTCCTCTCACTGCTAGCAGCTCGAGCACTTCCTCATCCCTCCAGTGCGACATGTCTGCTCTCCTCGACGCAGCATATGGACGTCAGACGCAGCATGAAATGGACGTCACGTCACATGATCACATCCGCCAATGAGCTTCTTTTTTTCCATCATGTTTGAAAAACCCGTGTCTGCGCTGTTCAGACTGAAGTACACCCGTGTTTTACCCAGGAAAAACCCTGCAAAAAACCCGTGTGTAATTCCCGGGGCATAACACCCGGGAATTTCAAAAGGACGCGTTCACACTGAGACACGACACGGGAAATTACCGCTCGCCCTGCCAAATACCCGGGTTTTTTAGGCAATGAGAACGGGGTATTATTGTGAACAAGGGGCAACACTGACTGTATATTTACCCTCCAGGCCACAGCTGCTGAACATATAACATATCATTAGCTGCCAACACGGTGCTGCTGTACAGGACCACGCTACAGATGTACACCTCCCATGCTCTCCTAGCAGCTGAATGGCTGTCATGGAGGATACAGTTCTGATAGTGACATCAAGGTTATAGGGCAGATATAATATTGGTTCCTTCGGCTCACTCACCCAATGGTTTCCCATACACTGACCTATAACTTACGTGTAGGGCTTGTTCTGCGCACAGGATGTATAGATCCGAACTGAACTTTTCTGGTACGACGTTCACTGATCTGTCTCCGGTAACTGCTTTAATTAATTTGTAAGCGCTGAGCAGGGCATCAGCATCTTGGCAGAGGTTAGGAAAGAAGAGAAGAGCATCTGTTAGAGCACACAATTAGCAGCAGTGATTTTGCCCCGCTCCTGCATTGAAACAGACACGTGTACAATGGACTGAGGGTCACTTCACTTATTAAGTCTAAGTGGATTTATTAAAGAGAAACCGTAAAAAAGCACAAAGTTGATTAAAATCAATGAGTACTACAATTAAAGAGATAACATGTTTAATGCAATAGCAAATTAAAGTATTTCACACATTAATTTGGTAACTGTGCAAGGGTGTGCTACGCCTGCAAATAATGACACAGCTTTATCTGAAGATTTATTCATCCATAAATAAAGTATCAGACAAAACACATGGGGCTCATTCAGAGTCGCATGCTGCTGTGAACATTTTAACTCTTCCCATAGTTGCTTTTATCACTATGGGACTAATACACACGTGGACAGAGACCCTGGATTCTCAGATTAGAGATGAAGTTGCACACAGAATTGGTGGTTTGGGCTGGGCCTGATTAACCAATAGGCTGATTAGGCTGTGGCCTAGGGTGCCAGGTAGCGGGGAGGCACAGAGTAAGTGTGGGTGCAGGGGGTCTGCGGGGGCTATTGCTGCGCTGACCTGCCTTACCCTCCACTTACCGCCGTGTCTGCGGTCCTGGCGCTCCTCCTGGCTCCTACTACTAATGAAAGATAAACATAAAATGTCCGCCCCCTTACAGCAGAGGCGACTGTCTCCTCTAGCATCCTTAAAAACGATCTGATGTTAGGGGCAGCCATTTTGTGAGGGTCATTTTTCATTAGCAGGAGCCAGGAGGAGCGCCGGGACCGCAGCCAGGTAGATCTGTGGGTCCATGTTAAAGCCGAAGCGGCGGCAAGTGGAGGAGTAAGGCAGGGTTAGGGTAGTTTAACTTTTCTTGGGGAGGGGGGGGGGGGGTTTCTAGTTACACCACTGGTGCCAGGACTGGGGTTGCCTTGCAGGTGACAGCCAATGTACTGTGGGGGGTGAAGGTCTTAAGGTGCCAGTAGGCTGTGTCAATGTAACTTGTTGATTGAACCATTACTTTTTGTACATTGTGCTCCAGCACCAACTGGGCAGCCTAAAGTCAGTCTCCTTCACACATCACAAGCATTAGATCCTACATGCCAGTTGTATAACCTCCGTTACATGCATGCACATACAGTAGGCAGTATGAATGGCGAGGCCCAGAGCGCCCATACACATGGGGAGATACATGTGTATTATCCTACTAGGTGATTCATCGCGCCCTACAGGCGCTCTTCACACTGTCGTAAGGGGCTGCGCCCCCTTAATTTGTGAACATTTGTATATGAGAAAGATGGTTAGAATTGTATGAAAGATGGCCTGTATTGCAACTTGAGTTATAGGTGAAATGTGTTAAATAGAGAGCATATGATGTGGAAGGGGGTGTGTATTGTTTTGTTTAATTAAAAAGCGGTTACAGAGTAAGATGTACATTGATAGTGTGGATGGTACAGTGACATTTGTGGGTGTGGGGGGGGCTGTGTGTGCATGTTGTTTAGGTATGTGTGTGTGCAATAGTATAGTAGGGTGTTTCTGAATCAGCGGCTCCCCACTGGCGGAGGTCACGACACAGGAAAACAGGAGGCTGGGTAGTGATAGGGGTGTGTGGGCATAAGGGGGACTAAAGAGGAGGGTGGGAGATACTGTGCAGCTTCTGCCAGTGGGTGAGGGTCCAGCATGGCAGTACAGGAGTACAGGATGGTGGCCCTTAGTCAGTGTCTCCTCCTACTGGGTGGGAGTTCGGATGCATGAGAGCAGGAGGCTGGGCTATGAGGCATGATAGGGGTATGTGGGCAACACAGCGTCAGCGACTCCCCAGTGATGGAAGTTACGGTTCAGGAGAGCAGGAATCTGGGTAGTGATAGGGGTGTGTGAGTATACGGGGGACTAAAGAGGGGCTTAGGGGTGCCGTGAATTGCGGGAGGGGCGCGGGGGGTGCCGTGAATCAAGGGAGGGAGGGGGAGCAGGTGTCGGCGAATCGCGGGAGAGGGCGGGGGTCCGCAAAGCGTGGGAGGGGGCGTGAATTGCGCGAGGGGGGGTTGCAAATCGCGGGAGGGGGTGCGCAGGGGGTCCGTGAATTGCGGGAGGGGGGGGGGCACGGGGCGCGATGAATCACCTAGTTGGTTATATATTCTTGTAGAAGGATGGTAGGATGTTGCTGTCATTCAGAATGCATTTACATAAACAGTGATAGTAGCAGTAAAAGGTCTGACTTAAAACATGTTTACTGTCCGGCTTCCTCAGGAGCAAGTCACTTGCTCCTGAGGAAGCCGGACAGTAAACATCCGGGGAAACGCGTTGAGCTATTGAAAGAAAGACCATCTCTCATCTTTACAAGTGATGTCCCTTCTCCCACAGACGTCCGTCATCTCCTAAAATTCATTTGGATTACAAATCGTTTGGGGATTCAAGCCAAATTCCTTATTATCCAGTACAAAGGAGAAGACGCCTAATAGGGAGAATTGCCTGTATCCCTAATCAGGGAACCATCATATGGGACTTCATCATCACTCCTTTCCTGGTGCCCACAACCTTTACACCAGAGAACAACAGATGGTAATATAACTATAACTATATTTCACAAGAATTCCACACTTGTGGAGCTCCGCAATTCACTAGCAAAAAGAATCCGGTGCTAATTTTTTATTTCATTTTATTCAATGTGTGTTATATTATTTTTCTTGATTGTTTTTATATGTTTAAAATAAATTGATAATTTTTTGAGATACCGTCTGGTCTTTCTAATTGTTCAGCCAGCGCTGGCACATTCCTTTTTTCTTTACCACAAATACTTTGGGCTTGACAACCCAGTGCCAGCAGCTGTTGATAGCGCACCACTCACTTTGTTTCTTCTTTGCTGTGTAACATGGAGAGGCAGAGGGTGTCTGGCACTGTCTGTGGGCTCACTGGGCTGGTTCTCTGTCATGTGAGTCAGTCATGTGAGTCAGAGGCTCCACCCAGCGTTAGAGCTCCAGACACACTTTGAGTGACAGATGTAGCCAAATATATAAGAGATGGCACCTGGAACCTTAAATCAGGCCCTGGGTTTGGGGACAGACTGGGAGCATTATGGAGACAGTACTGCAGTCTGAAGTGTACTGGAATATTCCGGGTCACTTCATTAATAGAACAGTACTTTACAAGAACTTGCTAGTCTTTCCTAGTAATATCCCAATGGAGAAGGGGCAGATTTGGTTCTAAGGCTTCACAGACTGGACCAGTCAGTAGTGATAAAGGATCCGTGTTTCTCTGCACACATGATCCCAGCTGACAGATACACACCCGGGAACCGACCATGACACGTCAGTCAATCACTGCAATTATATCGTTGCTGTGAATACGATCACAAAGGTGATGTACAGAAAGATCGCAGCGAATGTGCCGATAATCGTTCAATTGCGAAAACATTGGCATAGCGTACAAATATGCGGAGTACACACCAGGACGACTCGCTCACGATCACGCGGAGCGCACGACCTGCTCACGATGTGCACCGTGAACGGTACCGATCCGATGGCGACCCACACCCGGGTGTATGGTCATTTCCAGATCCTACCTGCTGCAGGTAGGATCTGAATAACGACCGTCCAACCCGCGGGGCCGCGCATCCGATCGGAATCAGATCACAACAGGACAGAAAAGGGCCCAATCACCACACAATCTACATCCAATCGGTCAGAATTGGATCTAGCTTGATGGGATTGGACCCTTGTCGTCCTGGTGTGTACCCAGCATTAGACTCCACATAACCTGACTGTAGTGGTCTTTTTCACAGCTTTTAAAATAAATGCTGTGATGGTCTCACAGTAGAACACTGCTGATTATAATTATTGCACTTGCTTTTCATAAAGTAAAAGTTAGATTTTAATTAGAGCAAAATCTAAGAATGAGAGTTTAAGAATTAGCCACACATTTAATTATCCTTATTCTCAGATATAACCATAGCAAGATAACACATTATACATACACTTACCTTGCTGACTTTCTGCTGCAGAGAGGTGCTGTCTTATAATTAAATCCATTTTTCTTTGTACTTCAAGGGGAGATACACGATCTTGTAACAATTTAAAGTATGTTCATAAGATGTAATAGTAGCCAGGAGATACCTACATATGGTAAACAGCAAACTACAGAATAAGCACAGGTACGATATATCCAACCCAAAAACAAATATAGGTACACACTGGTGTATTTAGTAGACACTACAACATTTCCGTCTGTTTTATTAGAACATTCAGTGTGGTACAAACAACTTATTGAAACCAATCCAAAAAGCTAAATTGCACGAGAAACCGTAAAACTGACATAGAGGTGAGAAGCAGCACTCAGTAATGTGTTACCTGAATGGTATAATGAAGGAATAATGCAATATTTGTATCACAATATTAACCCTTTAAATGCCAAGTGAATTTGTCAAAATAGGTGTGAACATTTGCAAGCATACATTTGTATTCACCTTAATTCGCTGTAATGTTTACCTTTTACAGGAAATACAATCTTTTATTTTTTAATTGAATGTATATAACAAATGTGAGCAACGCTGCCATTTTTTAGTGGACACTTTGCGCATCTCTCCCAGAGATGTTGGCACTCAAAGAGTTAAGAAACTTTACACATCACAGGGTCTTTGTGTGACCAATTGATTGGGTGTGGATCAGTTGGTTACCATAAAGTTGTTAGACAGTCATTAGGCCGACACCATTAGGTCGACATGCATTTAGGTCGACATGGGTCTAGGTCAACATGCAGGAAGGTCGACATGAGTCTAGGTCAACATGGGTTAGGTTGACAGGGTCATAAGGTCAAGGGGTCATTATGTCGACATGGGTTAGGTTGACAGTCAAAAGGTCGACATGGAGTTTTTCACCTTTTTTTATCCGAATGTCAACACAGTCGACATGGACACAAGTTAAAGTGCACCGCATCCTCTCGCATGGCTTGCTGCGTTTGGCACACTTTTTTATTTTCCCACCAAGCCCTAGTGCAGTGATGGGGAACTTTCGGCTCTCCAGCTGTTGCTAAACTACACATCCCAGCATGCCCTGCAACAGTTTTAGAATGGCCAAATAGCAAAACTGTAGCAGGGCATGCTGGGATGTGTAGTTCAACAACAGCTGGAGGGCAGAAGGTTCCCCATCACTGCATCAGTGCCTTGATGGCTAACCTTGACACTCCAGCTGTTGCTGAACTACACATCCCAGCAACAGCTGGAGTGTCAAGGTTAGCCATCAAGGCCCTAGTGGAAGCTCAAAAAACCCCATATTGACCTTTTGACTGTCGACCTAACCCATGTCAACCTAACTACCCTGTCGACCTAACCCATGTTGACCTAGAATCATGTCGACCTTCTTGCATGGCGACCTTATGACTGTCTAACAACTTGCTGGTGACCCAATGACCATATCCCAGAGTATCAAACACACGTCTGTCCCTAACATACATTATGTCCTTCAGTTTCCTAGTTTTTGTTTAAAATGAAAGAAGACATACGTACTGTATATAGCCAGCAATCTACTTTATGACTCGGAAAATTGTGACTCTTTGAAATTGATGGGTTTCATATACCAGTAATCCTGGAGGCGGGCTCAGCTTTTTCAAGAGGCGTTTCCAGTATTTTAATGGTTAAATGCTTCCTAGTGACAGCTTTTTGTAAGTCATTTTGTCTCCCAGTGTCCCAGACAGAAACCTGAGATTGGAAACCAGACTTTAAGCTTGGATGGACAGGGAAACGGGCGCAATGAAAAATGCTGAGATACTTCTGAATTGTAAAATAATAAATAATAATTGTATTTCTCTGCACTACTGTCTCTGCAGTCTGGATTTCCAACAATACTGCTCCTTTGAGCCTCTTTAATGCCTTTAATAATTCATGAGATTAAAGGGACATCGGGACTTTATAAAATGTGTCATTATCATACATTTTACTTGGTTTATTACATGGGTTTTTACTTTCCTGCACAAAATGCTATTAAACACGTAGGAAAGTAGGACGAGTCTTGTCAGACAACAAGTCCTCTTCTGGGGGATAAAAGCCTCTGCAGCTAAACTGGAACGACTGCTCCAACTCTGGCCATACACGTGTCCGATGTGGCCAGTTTTCACCCGATTCAGAAGGATCTGTTGAAAAGTGGCCAAATCGCATGTGTTCCCGGCAGTGGGGAATGGGATCACATCCAATATATCAGATGCAAAAGGGCCGCATGCAATATATTGCATGGGATCCTGCTGCCAGGAAACCTCGTGTGGCTCAAGGGGGATCGGCTGCGACTTCTCCAGGGGAAGTTGCAGTAGTGTATGGGGAGCTTAAAGCAATCTCTCCTCCTCTATGTTGACATGGGTGCGGATGGGTTGACCGACCTAATGATGGGCAACAGTCATTAGGTCAACACCGTTGGGTCGACAAACAGCAAGTCGACAGGTGCCTAGGTCGACATGTCACAAGGTCGACACAATTGTTAGGTCGACATGGGGTATTTCACTGTTTTTGGAGCAGAATGTCAACACCGTCGACATGGACACAGTTTTAAGTGCACCGCGTCCCCTAGCATTTTATTCGGTACTTGTTTCCTAGCACGGCCACAACGATTTAGATCGTTGTGGTCGTAAGATAAAAAATCGGATCGATCGCATCGCATGCGATTTGGTCGCATGCGATGCGACCGATCCGACCGACCGATTTTTCACCCGATTTTTTTTTTTTTTTCACCTGATTATTTTTAATTGCCCCCCCAAATGTTACTAAGTGGGCTAGACCCCACGATAGACGTCAACCCGAAGCGTGGCGAGCGCAGCGAGCCCGCGAGGGGCGGCGGTGCGCGTCCTCCGACCTTTTCATTCCCCTACTATCCACTAGGGCGTGGAGTGAGAATAGAATAGTGTGGCGAGCGCAGCGAGCCACCGAGCCCGAAGCGTGGCGAGCGCAGCGAGCCCCGCGAGGGGACGCGTATAACTTCACAGGTATACGCGTCCCCTCGCGGGGCTCGCTGCGCTCGCCACGCTTCGGGCTCGGTGGCTCGCTGCGCTCGCCACACTATTCTATTCTCACTCCACGCCCTAGTGGATAGTAGGGGAATGAAAAGGTCGTAGGACGCGCACCGCCGCCCCTCGCGGCCTCGCTGCGCTCGCCACGCTTCGGGTTGACGTCTATCGTGGGGTCATGGCGGGCACATAAAAAATGTGAAATGGGTCATATTGGCCCATTTCACCTTTTTTATCATTTTTCCCTATGTGAGATGGACTTAATCAAGTCCATCTCATCTTGTGCCATTATAATGGCACAAGACCGACAAGATCCTCCCGATTTCAATGTTAAAAGATTTTTTAACATTGAAGTCTATGGAAAAATCGGGTCAATCGGTCGGTCGCATCGCGGCCGATTTTAATTGGTCGCGACCGACCGATTGACCCGATTTCTGTCAATCAAAGGGAAAAAATTGTAAAAAATCGGCCACATCGTGAGGATCGTGTCCCTTAATTAAGAGCCACGATCACTCACGATTGTGGCCGTTCTAGGAAACAAGTACCTTTTATTCTCCCAACACATGCTAGTGGATGGTAGGGCATGAAATACCACCTGTCGGCACATGCCGGCTCAAAAAACAGTGATAATTCTGTTGACAGTCCTGACTAGATGTATCTGAATATGAAGCTGCACGTCACTCGGAACCAGGCCCTAAATCACTTTTGCTGTACGGTGCTTGCTAAAATTTTTATATTTTGCAACTTTAACCCATGATATGTGCTAAGTGGCAGGAGTTGTAGGGTCAGGGGGACGGTACCTTTACATTCTAAAACAAAACAAATGTTCCACTTAATTTGGGATTCTGCTTACAGACAAAGCGATCCCCGCAGGGATGTGACCTGAAGAGGGTGTGGGGCGCAGCCATCTTAATAATACTGCTTTCACTTCGCAAAATGCAGGGACGCACCAGGACTTTAAAAGGGTTCAGTCCCGGTGCGACCCTGTATTTTGCGCTGTTCAGATCGCTTCAGCGAACCGGCAATATTGCTGGTTCGACGATGTCATGCGGGGGCGGGGCAGAGTGGCGGAGCATCATCGGGGCAGGGGAGGAGGCAGCGCTTAGAGCTGGTGCTGCTCCAAGCCCTGCCTCATCCATAGTGTGAATGGGAAACAGGTCACTGGACCCGATTAATCAGTTCACACCGCAAAGCAGCACGCCAACGAACCGGTAAGAACCCTGTTTTACCGGTTCGTATTGCTGTGTTGCTACCGGTTTGCTGGACCAAGTAACACCTTTCACATCGCACCAATTACCGGGTTGAACCAGCAAGAAACCGGCATGAACCCGGAAATTAAGTGCGATGTATAAGGGGATCTTATCTAAAACAAGTCTCATAGTTTGGAAACCATAGTGATGAGACACTTAAAATAAAGGCTGTTTTGCTCAAAGTCCTCCAGATTCTGGTACCAGCATATTAATCAGACCTGCCAGCACTGGCATCCCTAATGTAACAACTGTAATGTGCTATGGAACTACAAGTGCTAGAGTGTCCGCTAGGACTAGTACACTACTGGTAGTAAATGCACAGGCTGCCTATGCCTATACCGTCCGATGATGAGGCTGCTAGGCTGACGTCCCACCCTCTGGCTCTGGCCCCGGCCCCGGAGTGTATAGCATAATGCACACCGTTCGCTGTATGTGTTATTGGTGTACTCACCGCCATCAGCTCACTAGTACTGCAACCTGGTAACTCGGTAACCTAGCAACGAGACGCACAGTAGTCGCCTACGGAAGCCGCAGTGGTATATAACTATCAGCGGCCACGTTCGCGTTTGTTTGGCTGTTGGCAGACTTCACGAAGGCGGACTTCGGTCCAAAGTGTTATATCTGGGGAGTATGTGATCCTTATGTATTTACTGTGTTTTCAATCGTATAGTAGCATTGGGACATTAAGCACGAGGCTGAAGTTGGCTTCTTATTCGGCCAGCTTCTTATTCGAGCTCCAGCTTCTTATTCAGAACAATCACTTTTACAAGGGTTAATGAATCATGAACCACAAATTTGACTGCAGAAATCAACACAGGGGGGTCACGTACATATGACCCACTAGCAATTACTTTTGACCAACAAGGTTTTGGGCAGAAATTGGGCACTAAAGTGGGCATGGGTCCCAGAATTCATAATTTTGAGTAAGTAGCTGGTGTCCTGCAAGGGTTAAACAGCGTTGGTCAAAAAATATTACACTGGAAACCCGCACAGGGGGGTCACTTACATATGACCCACTTGCCATTTCTTTTGACCAACAAGGATTTGGGCAGAAATAGGGCAGTAAAGTGGGCATGGGTCCCAGAATCATCATTTTGAATAAGTAGCTGGTGTCCTGCAAGGGTTAAACAGCGTTGGTCAACAAATATTACACTGGAAACCCGCACAGGGGGGTCACTTACATATGACCCACTTGCCATTTCTTTTGACCAACAAGGATTTGGGCAGAAATAGGGCAGTAAAGTGGGCTTAGGTCCCAGAATCATCATTTTGAATAAGTAGCTGGTGTCCTGCAAGGGTTAAACAGCGTTGGTCAAAAAATATTACACTGGAAACCCGCACAGGGGGGTCACTTACATATGACCCACTTGCCATTTCTTTTGACCAACAAGGATTTGGGCAGTAATAGGGCACTTAAGTGGGCATGGGTCACAGATGTCATTAATTTGAATAAGTAGCTGGTGTCCTGCAAGGGTTAAACAGATTTGGTCAAAACATATTACACTTGAAACCCACACAGGGGGGTTGCCTACATATGACCCACTTGCAATTTCTTTTGACCAACAATGATTTGGGCAGAAAATGGGCACAAAAATGGGCATGGGTCCCAGATATCATTTTGAATAAGTAGCTGGTGTCCTGCAAGGGTTAAACAGCGTTGGTCAAAAAATATTACACTGGAAACCCGCACAGGGGGGTCACTTACATATGACCCACTTGCCATTTCTTTTGACCAACAAGGATTTGCGCAGTAATAGGGCAGTAAAGTGGGCATGGGTCCCAGATGTCATTATTTTGAATAAGTAGCTGGTGTTCTGCAAGGGTTAAACAGCGTTGGTCAAAAAATGTCTCACTTGGAATCCACACAGGGGGGTCATATACATATAACCCACTTGCCATTTCTTTTGACAAACAAGGATTTGGGCAGTAATAGGGCAGTAAAGTGGGCATGGGTCACAGATGTCATTATTTTGAATAAGTAGCTGGTGTCCTGCAAGGGTTAAACAGTGTTGGTCAAAACATATTACACTTGAAACCCACACAGGGGGGTTGCCTACATATGACCCACTTGCAATTTCTTTTGACCAACAAGGATTTGGACAGAAAATGGGCACAAAAATGGGCATGGGTCCCAGATATCATTTTGAATAAGTAGCTGGTGTCCTGCAAGGGTTAAACAGCGTTGGTCAAAAAATATTACACTGTAAACCCGCACAGGGGGGTCACTTACATATAACCCACTTGCCATTTCTTTTGACCAACAAGGATTTGGGCAGTAATAGGGCAGTAAAGTGGGCATGGGTCACAGATGTCATTATTTTGAATAAGTAGCTGGTGTCCTGCAAGGGTTAAACAGTGTTGGTCAAAACATATTACACTTGAAACCCACACAGGGGGGTTGCCTACATATGACCCACTTGCAATTTCTTTTGACCAACAATGATTTGGGCAGAAAATGGGCACAAAAATGGGCATGGGTCCCAGATATCATTTTGAATAAGTAGCTGGTGTCCTGCAAGGGTTAAACAGCGTTGGTCAAAAAATATTACACTGGAAACCCGCACAGGGGGGTCACTTACATATGACCCACTTGCCATTTCTTTTGACCAACAATGATTTGGGCAGAAAATGGGCACAAAAATGGGCAGGGGTCCCGGATATCATTTTGAATAAGTAGCTGGTGTCCTGCAAGGGTTAAACAGCGTTGGTCAAAAAATATTACACTGGAAACCCGCACAGGGGGGTCACTTACATATGACCCACTTGCCATTTCTTTTGACCAACAATGATTTGGGCAGAAAATGGGCACAAAAATGGGCATGGGTCCCGGATATCATTTTGAATAAGTAGCTGGTGTCCTGCAAGGGTTAAACAGCGTTGGTCAACAAATATTACACTGGAAACCCGCACAGGGGGGTCACTTACATATGACCCACTTGCCATTTCTTTTGACCAACAAGGATTTGGGCAGAAATAGGGCAGTAAAGTGGGCATAGGTCCCAGAATCATCATTTTGAATAAGTAGCTGGTGTCCTGCAAGGGTTAAACAGCGTTGGTCAAAAAATATTACACTGGAAACCCGCACAGGGGGGTCACTTACATATGAACCACTTGCCATTTCTTTTGACCAACAAGGATTTGGGCAGTAATAGGGCACTAAAGTGGGCATGGGTCACAGATGTCATTAATTTGAATAAGTAGCTGGTGTCCTGCAAGGGTTAAACAGATTTGGTCAAAACATATTACACTTGAAACCCACACAGGGGGGTTGCCTACATATGACCCACTTGCAATTTCTTTTGACCAACAATGATTTGGGCAGAAAATGGGCACAAAAATGGGCATGGGTCCCAGATATCATTTTGAATAAGTAGCTGGTGTCCTGCAAGGGTTAAACAGCGTTGGTCAAAAAATATTACACTGGAAACCCGCACAGGGGGGTCACTTACATATGACCCACTTGCCATTTCTTTTGACCAACAAGGATTTGCGCAGTAATAGGGCAGTAAAGTGGGCATGGGTCCCAGATGTCATTATTTTGAATAAGTAGCTGGTGTTCTGCAAGGGTTAAACAGCGTTGGTCAAAAAATGTTACACTTGGAATCCACACAGGGGGGTCAGATACATATGACCCACTTGCCATTTCTTTTGACAAACAAGGATTTGGGCAGTAATAGGGCAGTAAAGTGGGCATGGGTCACAGATGTCATTATTTTGAATAAGTAGCTGGTGTCCTGCAAGGGTTAAACAGTGTTGGTCAAAACATATTACACTTGAAACCCACACAGGGGGGTTGCCTACATATGACCCACTTGCAATTTCTTTTGACCAACAATGATTTGGGCAGAAAATGGGCACAAAAATGGGCATGGGTCCCAGATATCATTTTGAATAAGTAGCTGGTGTCCTGCAAGGGTTAAACAGCATTGGTCAAAAAATATTACACTGTAAACCCGCACAGGGGGGTCACTTACATATAACCCACTTGCCATTTCTTTTGACCAACAAGGATTTGGGCAGTAATAGGGCAGTAAAGTGGGCATGGGTCACAGATGTCATTATTTTGAATAAGTAGCTGGTGTCCTGCAAGGGTTAAACAGTGTTGGTCAAAACATATTACACTTGAAACCCACACAGGGGGGTTGCCTACATATGACCCACTTGCAATTTCTTTTGACCAACAATGATTTGGGCAGAAAATGGGCACAAAAATGGGCATGGGTCCCAGATATCATTTTGAATAAGTAGCTGGTGTCCTGCAAGGGTTAAACAGCGTTGGTCAAAAAATATTACACTGGAAACCCGCACAGGGGGGTCACTTACATATGACCCACTTGCCATTTCTTTTGACCAACAATGATTTGGGCAAAAAATGGGCACAAAAATGGGCATGGGTCCCGGATATCATTTTGAATAAGTAGCTGGTGTCCTGCAAGGGTTAAACAGCGTTGGTCAAAAAATATTACACTGGAAACCCGCACAGGGGGGTCATTTACATATGACCCACTTGCCATTTCTTTTGACCAACAATGATTTGGGCAGAAAATGGGCACAAAAATGGGCATGGGTCCCGGATATCATTTTGAATAAGTAGCTGGTGTCCTGCAAGGGTTAAACAGCGTTGGTCAAAAAATATTACACTGTAAACCCGCACAGGGGGGTCACTTACATAAAACCCACTTGCCATTTCTTTTGACCAACAAGGATTTGGGCAGTAATAGGGCAGTAAAGTGGGCATGGGTCACAGATGTCATTATTTTGAATAAGTAGCTGGTGTCCTGCAAGGGTTAAACAGTGTTGGTCAAAACATATTACACTTGAAACCCACACAGGGGGGTTGCCTACATATGACCCACTTGCAATTTCTTTTGACCAACAATGATTTGGGCAGAAAATGGGCACAAAAATGGGCATGGGTCCCAGATATAATTTTGAATAAGTAGCTGGTGTCCTGCAAGGGTTAAACAGCGTTGGTCAAAAAATATTACACTGGAAACCCGCACAGGGGGGTCACTTACATATGACCCACTTGCCATTTCTTTTGACCAACAAGGATTTGGGCAGAAATAGGGCACTAAAGTGGGCATGGGTCCCAGAATCATCATTTTGAATAAGTAGCTGGTGTTCTGCAAGGGTTAAACAGCGTTGGTCAAAAAATCTTACACTGGAAACCCGCACAGGGGGGTCACTTACATATGACCCACTTGCAATTTCTTTTGACCAACAAGGATTTGGGCAGAAATAGGGCACTAAAGTGGGCATGGGCCCCAGATGTCATCATTTTGAATAAGTAGCTGGTGTCCTGCAAGGGTTAAACAGCGTTGTTCAACAAATATTACACTGGAAACCCGCACAGGGGGGTCACCTACATATGACCCACTTGCCATTTCTTTTGACCAACAAGGATTTGGGCAGAAATAGGGCACTAAAGTGGGCATGGGTCCCAGAATCATCATTTTGAATAAGTAGCTGGTGTTCTGCAAGGGTTAAACAGCGTTGGTCAAAAATATTACACTGGAAACCCGCACAGGGGGGTCACTTACATATGACCCACTTGCCATTTCTTTTGACCAACAAGGATTTGGGCAGTAATAGGGCAGTAAAGTGGGCATGGGTCACAGATGTCATCTGTGGGACCCATGCCCACTTTAGTGCCCTATTTCTGCCTAAATCTTTGTTGTCATATGTAAGTGACCCCCCTGTGCGGGTTTTCAGTGTAATATTTGTTGAACAACGCTGTTTAACCCTTGCAGAACACCAGCTACTTATTCAAAATGATGATTCTGGGACCCATGCCCACTTTAGTGCCCTATTTCTGCCCAAATCCTTGTTGGTCAAAAGAAATGGCAAGTGGGTCATATGTAAGTGACCCCCCTGTATGGATTCAAAGTGTAAGATTTTTTGACCAACGCTGTTTAACCCTTGCAGGACACCAGCTACTTATTCAAAATAATGACATCTGTGACCCATGCCCACTTTAGTGCCCTATTACTGCCCAAATCCTTGTTGGTCAAAAGAAATGGCAAGTGGGTCATATGTAAGTGACCCCCCTGTGCGGGTTTCCAGTGTAATATTTTTTGACCAACGCTGTTTAACCCTTGCAGGACACCAGCTACTTATTCAAAATGATGATTCTGGGACCCATGCCCACTTTAGTGCCCTATTTCTGCCCAAATCCTTGTTGGTCAAAAGAAATTGCTAGTGGGTCATATGTACGTGACCCCCCTGTGTTGATTTCTGCAGTCAAATTTGTGGTTCATGATTCATTAACCCTTGTAAAAGTGATTGTTCTGAATAAGAAGCTGGAGCTCGAATAAGAAGCTGGCCGAATAAGAAGCCAACTTCAGCCTCGTACATTAAGCTATGATTTTGCAGGTATGCACAGTGCACAGTGCACAATGGTAACAGTATTATTACAGACTCTATTTTGCAATATTATCAGGAATGAGATATATATATATATATATTACAAATTATTCACATTTGTGGCAAAAGGTCATGGGTCTGTGGCGTCACCCCATATGTTCGATCTAAAGGCCCATACACACTCGAAGATTTTCATTTCAAAAGACTTTGCCAAAATCTGTGATAGATATATCTGTCACCAAAATAGTGCGTACACACTGAGCTATTTTCCCAAAGAGTGAGAGATTTTCAGGAGGCAAAAGACTTTGCTGAAAATCTTTCATATAAAAGGCTATTTACATAATGGGCTGGGTTTGTATTCCAAGGGTGGGAGCAGCGTCCATTTTATTCAGTGTATTTCTGTTCTTGGGGCCTGATTCAGAACTGATCGCTGGGCTGTGCATATTCGGAGCCAAGCGATCAGGTAAAATCCCGAAACGCCATTGGCAGCGCAGTAAAAGTACTGTATTTTCAAGAGCCTGGAGTGACGTTATTTCTTCCATATTTCTGTGTATATGTATAATATATATATATATATATATATATATATATATATATATATTCATTGGTGGGTAGTGGAGCCATTAATATATACATTGCTGGCATGTGTCAGCAATGTATATATTATTACTGGCCAATATATAAATATTCATTGGTGGGTAGTGGTGCCAGTAATATATACATGTGCCAGCAATGTATATATTACTGGCTAATAACATTGGTGGCCAGTGTACAGTTATATGCTCCGTGTGGAGCAAGTCGGAGGGAGCAGGGCAGATAGAAGCCGGTAGGGGCGGGGCGTCAGCTGACTCAGTCTGTGGCCGGGCAAGAGCAGGTGCAGCCTGGAGAACTATGGAGCCGGGCAGAGCAGGGCAGACGAGCGGGGGCGGTGCTTCAGCGGCGGTGAGTATGATCTGCAGCTGGCGGGGTAGCAGGGGGAGGGAGCATGGCGGTCAGCCGGGCTGAAAGTGTATCATCTTTCAGCCCGCGATGCGTACACACCTGGCGATGATGGCTGAAAAACCAGCTATCATCGCTAGATGTGCTGGTAAAACCAGCAGACTGCCCACCTCGCTGGCGATGATGCGGGAGCACGCATCATCGCCAGTCAGCAGTCGGGGAGGCATACACACCAGGCGACTTTCAGGTGAAAATCGCTCAAAACGGCTGTTTTGAGCGATTTTCAGCTGAAAGTCGTCTAGTGTGTATGGGCCTTAAGTTAGCTAATGCAGTGGTTCTCAACCTCAGTCCTATTCCTCCAGTACCCCAACAGTTCACATTTTCCAGGTGTTCACATAGAATTGCAAGTGAAATAATAAGCTAGCCTTCACCTGTGGATCTTTTAAAATGTGTCGGTGAGTAAAGGGAGAGGAAAGATTGTACGCATTGGGGAGACTGTTAGAGTTGGGCTGCAAGGGGTGACCATTTAGGTTTAGGCTGCGGATGGTTATGTTTTAGCTGTAGGGGGGTTTATGGTTAGGCTGCAGTGTGCGGACAATAAGGGTTAGGCTGTAAAGGGGGGGCATGTGGTTATGATTAGGCTGAAGGTTTGGTTTAAGCATGGGGGGGCTGCGGGAGGTGACAGTTAGGGTTAGGCTGCAAGGGGTGGCCAATTATGGTTAGGCTGCAGGAGGTGAATATTACATTTAGGCCATGGTAGAATGGCCTGTTGGGGGGGGGGGGGGTGGGTTAGGCTATGGGTAGTGGCAAGTTAGTCTGCGGGAGGGAACAGTTAAGTTTAGGCTGCAGGAATGTAGGGGGAGGATATCGGCATCAACAAGTACATAGACACTTGCTGATGTAAGCGGGGAGGAGCGGGGGCCATTATGCATCTGGGCCCTTCTAATACCCCTTTTACACCGCCGAAAAATCCGGGTCAGCGGCGGGTCAGACCCGGATCCTCGGCGGTGTAAATGGGGGGTATCCGTGTCCATTTACACAGGTCCTCTACCCAGGTCCTGACCTTGTGGGGCTCACTGCCCTCGTCACGCTTTGGGCTCAGTGGCTCACTGCACTCACCTCACTTTATAAAATCAACTGCATCCCCTCGTGGGGCTCGCTGCGTTCGCTAAGCTTCCGGCTGACGTGGATAGTGGGGGTTTGAAATGGAGGCATTTGACAGTATGTAACATGGAGCACTGGCAAATGCGTCCTTTATTGTGCATGAGACGAACTTGCACACTGCACCCCCCCCCCCCCCTTTGTGCACAAGACAAACGTGCTACCGAACCCCTAACCCTGACCTCACGATCGTACCCTGCCGCACAAATTACTGAGACGCACAAGCGTATGAGGCCCACGGCCCCAAAAACCGTGACGTTCCTGCGAATAGCGGGACAGTTGGGAGGTACAGGAACACGATGGAGATAACTCCAGCAAATAATTACAGTAAATGTTTGGAATGGTAGTAAAAGGCAGAAGCAAAGAAAGTCCTGTATTAATAAATAATAAAGAAGGCAGAAGCAAAGTGGTGTACCCACCATGGACCTAACTGTGCAGAGCTTTTATATTCTCCCCGTGTTTGCGTGGGTTTACTCCGGGTACTCCGGTTTCCTCCCACAGTCCAAAAATATACTGGTAGGTCAGTTGGCTTCCAAAAAAAAATACATGTGGTAGGGAATATAGATTGTATGCTCCAATGGGGCAGGGACTGATGTGAATGTTCTAATATCCTCTGTAAAGCGCTGTGGAATATGTGTGCGCTATATAAAATACTGGTAATACAAAAATAATAATAATGGTGTCCAGAGTGGTAATAATGGCAGGCTCAAGCCCAGATATCATACGCAAATAAGCAAAGCATGGTATTCTGGCAAGTAGTAGATGTTCCTCTGTTTACAAGCATAATTATAAAGGGATTCATAGCAGAAAAGGTGAATACAGGAATACTGTAGGAACTGCCACCAGAAATCTTGGAAAGACTGGTCGCAGAAGCTGCCAAGAAACCAAGTCTAGATCCATAATAGAAACACATTACGTGCTGGGTTAATGCAGACTAAATACTCAGGTGTCAGGTGTGATCCATGCTGGTAATTGAAACTTCAATTGCATGATACTGTACCTACTATCGGCACAGAACAAAGTACGGTACTCTTTACCTAGAAGGGCGCCCATCGCGGGCATCGCATGCACTAAAAAATTGCATGCGATGCGACCGACGCGATGCCCGCGATTTCCCATAGGGAACAATGTTAAATGTCCCAATTGACCCGATTTTCCTGTTCAATGTCTCAATTGACCCGATTTTCCATAGGAAACAATGTTAAATGGCCCACAGAGGCCAAATAGGCACCCTGACGTGTGAAATGGCCCCCACAATTGTTAACGCCACCCTACGATCAACGTTAACCCGAAGCGTGGCGAGCGCAGCGAGCCCGCGAGGGGCGGCAGTACGCGTCCTACGACCTTTTCATACCCCCACTATCCACGTCGGTGTGGAGTTAAGAATAGAAAGTGTGGCGAGCGCAGCGAGCCACCGAGCCCGATGCGTGGCGAGCGGACGCGGACACTTTCACAGGTATACGCGTCCCCTCGCGGGCTTCACAGCTGTCCGCGTCCCTTCGCGGGGGTCGCTGCGATCGCCACGCTTCGGGCTCCGTGGCTCGCTGCGCTCGCCACACTTTCTATTCTCAACTCCACGCCGACGTGGATAGTGGGGGTATGAAAAGGTCGTAGGACGCGTACCGCCGCCCCTCGGGGGCTCGCTTCGCTCACCACGCTTCGGGTTCACGTTGATCGTGGGGTGGCGTTAACAATTGTGGGGGCCATTTCACACTTCAGGGTGGCTATTTGGCCTCTGTGGGCCATTTAACATTGTTTCCTATGGAAAATCAGGTCAATTGGGACATTTAACATTGTTCCCTATGGGAAATCGCGGGCATCGCGTCGGTCGCATCACATGCGATTTTTTGGTCGCATGCGATGCGACCGACGCGATTTTTTTTTACTAACGATGCCCACGATCAAAATCTTGGGCGCCCTTCTAGGTAAAGAGTACCCAAAGTATTCCTTTGGTAAAGATCCATAACTGACTCGCAATTCAGGCATAGTGTCGACACACATTAGGTCAACCACTAAATGTTGACATGGCTTGTGTCGACACATGAAATAGGTAAACAGGCCTAAGGTCAACAGGGTCGTAAGGTCAACACAAGCATTAGTTTCACAATGGTAAGGTCAAAAGTCAAAATGTCAACGTGATTTTGTCACTTTTTTTGGTGTCTATGTCAACGTACAGATGCAGCGCCCCTTGTCCTTGCTTGGCGCTCACCAGAAACTCCCCTCTGGCGAGCACCGGCGTACAGAGACGCCATTAAACTGGGACGCGCGTGCGTCTTACATGCACGCGCGTCCCAGTCTCTCGGCGGCGAGGCAGCGGGTCCCTGCCCGTCTCCACTTCAGGGAGACAGGCAAGGTTGGGGGGGGGGGGGCGGCGAGGGGGACCAGTGGAGGCGGCGGGGACCCGGGGGAGCTCCGTTGCTACGGGGCACGCAAGCTTCTCGTGCGCCCCCTGGCGGTAGCGGGCGGCTGGTAGGGGCTGGTGATAGTTTCGCCAGCCCCTGCAAAGATGAAGCTCGCTTCATCTGTAAGTCGACATGGACACTGTATCAGTGTGGGAAGCGGTCATCTATTAGAATGAACTTAGGTCTACAGTCATTAGGTCGACCCCACTAGGTCGACTGGCAGGAAGGTCGACCTGACTTAAGGTCGACATGTGCCAAGGTCGACATGACTTAAGGTCGAATTTGCATAAAGGTCGACATGAGGAAGGTCGACTGGTCATAAGGTCGAAATGGGGTTTTTCACTGTTTTTTGAGCCGACATGTGCCGACAGGCGGTATTTCATACTCTACCATCCACTAGGGCGTGGAGGAGGTTATTAAAGCTGTGGCGAGCGAAGCAAGCCACCGTGCCCGATGCATTGCGAGCGAAGCGAGCGATGCGAGGGTCCGATTCTCATTGCCAACTGTGTCCATGTCGACTGTGTCGACATTCGGATAAAAAAACAGTGAAAAACCCATGTCGACCTTATGACCAGTCGACCTTCCTCATGTAGACCTTTATGCAAATTCGACCTTAAGTCATGTCGACCTTGGCCCATGTCGACCTTAAATCAGGTCGACCTTCCAGCCAGTCGACCTAATGGGGTCGACCTAATGACTGTAGACATTCTGACAGATGTACCGATTCCATCAGTGTACCGCGTCCCATCGCATGGCTCACTGCACTCGCCATACTGCGCCATACTGCGCTCGGCACACTATTCTATTCTCGCTCTATGACTAAGTGGATGGTAGGGTATGAAATACTGCCTGTTTTGGGAAAAATGTGAAAAACTCAAGTCGAACCTTTTGACTGTCGACCTTTCCAATGGTGACCTAATGCTTGTGTTGACCTTCCGACCCTGTTCACATTAGGCCTGTAGACTTAATTCATAAATCGACCTAAGCCCAATCGACCTTTTAATGGTCGACCTAATTTTTGTCAACCTTCATACTAAATTATAAGTTCAATAATGTTCATTGAGTCAAACTGCAGAATAATGGTCGACCTACTGTATCGACCATATCCAGATTATACATGTGTCATTAGGATGGTCTAGGTTTTGGGTACAATTAGTCAGATTTAGATTTTATTTGACACCGCTTGTGAAAATGTAGTGTTACCCGCTTACTTTTATCTTTGTTCTACCTACAGCTGATTAGGCCTGATTTACATGAACACCCTAATTCTTTCATTTTTAGTTTTAAAGTTCACAAACTGCCCCATGCTATATAAAACAATGCAACACATGTGACAGTGGTTTAATTGTTGCATTCCGTGATATTAAAACACAGGTTCTAAAACTCGGTCCTCAGGACCCCACACAGTGCATGTTTTGCAGGTCTCCTCACAGAATCAAGTGAAATAATTAGCTCCACCTGTGGATCTTTTAAAATGTGTCAATGAGTAATGAGTGCACCTGTGCACCTGCCAGGTGACCTGGAAACCGTGAACTGTGTGGGGTCCTGAGGACCGAGTTTGAGAACCAATGATCTAAAACTGTGCAGCAGTCATATAACTTACTGGACAATTAGATATACTCTTCATATACTATAATCAGTAGCGGCTCTTACTGTTTTCGAGGAGGGGGGCTGCCACCGCGCCCACTCCCGCTGGTCCCCTGCATGGGGCCAGCACATGCGCAGTAACTTCATACATACTGCTCAGGCGCTGGCCCAAGCCTCCGGGGGCTGCCTTTGCAGCAGCCCCCAGAGGCTTTATCATGTTCCCGACCGCATGTGCAGTATGATCCGCTGTACTGCATGCGCAGAACCCGTATTGGGGGCTGCTGCACATTTGCACAGAGAGAGGCATCCCGATGGGACGCCTTGAGTGACTGGCAGGTCGGACTGACTGCATCTGGCTTTACTTTAGGCAGAGACAGTGGCGGATTTTAAATGGGGGGGGGGGGGGGGGCTGCAGGTAAAAACCGCCACTGACTAATAATATATCTTCCCTTACTTTCCAGGTCCTCATATTTTGCAATCGTTCTAGATTATGGTCCCTTATATACAGCTATGGCTTGAAATGAAATCTTGATAATGTAGAGGTACATTATAGATGCAGAGAAAGAGAACATTTATTCCCAATACCTGTTCCCTTTCAACGATCCATATTAATCTTTGGAGTCAAAATGTTCCGCATAGTACCTGTCAAAATATAGTTTAGGTATTAAAAAATGTGTAATATAAATAGCATACACAGAACCGCATAATGTGTAAAAAATACAGCTATTTATATAAGCCTGTCACCCTTACAATAACATTGCACGCTTAATATAACTTATTTAGAACATGAAATGAAAAAGAATATTGTAAAACAAAATACATTTGCTTGTTTAAAAGCAATCATAATGGCTTATGTTTTAATTAAATATAAGCTCAGCATTAACCTTTAGGTTCTTTTGAGTGACAGATGTTAGTGATTTTACCTGGTTCTCTAATTTGGCCCAACCTGACCGGCCTACAGGTGTATGCAGGGGTACTAATTACGGTATGCGGTCACTGGGTAGACAATGTCTAGACGACAGTCACTAGGTCGACCACTAATGGTTGACAGTGACTTGGTCGACACCTTGAAGTGGTCAACATACCCAAGGTCGACGTTGGCACAAGGTAGACACAAGCTTATGGTCAATATAGACATGGTCGACATAAATTAATAGGTGGTTTTTCATACTTTACTAGCCAAGTGGGCATAGAGTGGGAATATAATAGTACGCTATGTGCCGCATGGCACTGCGCCCGAAGCATAGCGAGCCATGCCTGGGGACACAATGCACTTACTTGATATATGTCGACATAGACACAAAATTGTGAAGACCTTATTCAGGTTGACCATGCCCATGTCGACCATAAGCTTGTGTCGACCATTTGTCAATGTCGACCTTGGGTATGTCGACCACTTAAAGGTGTTGACCTAGTCACTGTCGACCATTAGTGGCTAACCTAGTGACTGTCGACCTAGACATTGTCTACCAGTTATACCGTAACCCTAATTACTTGGGCCTAAGCTTATTTGGATGTGCACAGTCGGTGGCCTAGGGCAGCTGCTGAGGGGAACATACCCCCCCGTGCAGCCATGTTGTATTTTTACAATATTTATGATGAAGCGTAGACACTCTTCCACTGGATTTGGCCACACCCTCATCAGCACTTGGGCCCATGGTCTCTCTAGATGCACTAGTCAATCATCTCTTAACTGCCAAGCTACCGGCTGTGTTTGAAAAATGAGAGTTAGGATCTGATGGTTTATACATGATTTATTGCATGTAACTCCTAGGGAGCTGCAGGCGGGGGGGGGGGGGGGGGCAGGAGAATTAAAAACAAACTTCATTGGCGGCTGCTGATTGGTTGAGAAAGCTCGCTCAGCCAGTCAGCGGCTGCCCTTTCTTTTGTATGTTTTTCTTTAATCACCTGCTATCCGCTCACCCATCGCCAGGGATGCAGAGCGGCGAGAGTGCCTCAACTGCCCAATGCTTCCAAACTCTGCAGATTGTTCTGTGCCAGCAGTGCTAAAAAGCACCCGCGATGTGCCGCTGATTGCAGCACATATGACTTATGTGCAGCCCATCCAAACTCCGATGCGCATTAAACCACACATCTGATCGGATGTCAAACACATGTGATTTAGGCCGATTTCACCCAATTTTTTAGCCCAATCCACCCGAATCGGGTGAAATCTGGCCCAAATCGTATAGTGTATGGGGGCCTTTAGATATGGGGGTGTGCCTGTGTAATTTATTTTCGAATCCTAATAGAAACCATTAGAATACTTGGAAATGTTGGCCTTCCTGTACAGTATTATTTTTGTTATTTATAAAATGCATTTACTTGCTGAACTGAACCTTGTCCTCATTTCATTTCATCTTCTCCGTCATTGGATTGGAGCAGTCTCACCACCACAGAAGAGGTAACATCACACTACCTGCATGGCACAGGTAGGCATTTACCTAACAGCCAAGCACATTTTCCACCTTGGTAAGTTCACCACTATTCTTTGTCCCAGGGAATGAGGCATACACTGTGCCTCTCAGGATGGAGGGACTAAGACCACACATTGGGATAGTCCCCACCTAGTACAGTTGTGCGTTATGCAAAAGTATTGGGAAACCCCTTCTAGTAAACCTGATTATGCTGTTCACCCAAGTGGATGCCAAACAGTGTTGTGGCACCATTCAGAGCACTTGAATGGTTGCTGACCCAGGTTTAATTGAAATTATTTATGGTTATGTAATAGGCAAAATCATTTTTATACAATATGTGGAAAACTCGAAGCAAATCTGGTCCCTCACAACATTACTAAATAGAAGGATGATATAAACAATAATTTACTCAGATGCCCTGAAAAAAATAGGATACTCTATGGCAGTGGTTCCCAACCTCGATCAAGTACCTCCAACATTTCATGATTTCCAACTCATCCTCCAGGGGCATACACACTGTGAGATTTTAGCTTAACCTACCTTACAATTTTGACTAGTCAACAAATGTAAGGAACGTTAGCCAAAATCACACAGTGTTAAGGGACAGGGGACACCAACGTGCGGCCCCACAAGGTTAGTATTGCAAGTTGTCTATTACACAGTCTATTTGTGCTATGGAGTGGATTGTTACTGACGGCCCCTGATCTCCCCCTCAGCCATCGTTTGGCACCTGCCGGCATGGGCAAGTGTGTATGCCCCCTAAATGTTACATTTTTTAAGATCCACAGTTGTAATATATATTATTTCACTTGCGATTCTGTGTGGAGACCTGGAAAACATGAACGGTTGGGGGTACTTGCCGAGGATGGTAACTACTGCTCCAGAACATCCTAATCCCAAAAAAAGTTTGGGAAACACTGGTACACCCTCTTATGCACAATATAAAAACAGTTTTAAGTGGACTTTAAAGCCAAGGTGCTCATATATAATAATGCATATACAGGTTGAGTATCCCGTATCCGTATATCCGTTATCCGAATTATTCCAAAAACCGTGGTTTTTTTGGAATAGTTCGGAAAAAAAAATATTTTCTTTTTTTCCCCCCTGAACCCTTTTTTTTATACTTACCTAGTCCCCCGGTGTCCACGGCAGGCCTTCAGCTTTATCTCCGGCGTCTCCAGCGGTCCCAGGAGTGCATTGCGCGAGTTCCCAGGCGAGCCGTTGACATGACCGGCGCGCCTGGGAACTTGTGCAATGCACTCCTGGAACCGCTGGAGACACCGGAGATGAAGCTGAAGGCCTGCCGTGGGCGCCGGAGGACTCCATGGATGCCGAGGAACCATCGGGGACCCACCAGGGGACAGGTAAGTATGTAAAAAATATATATATTCCAAAAACCGTAAAAATCCCCTATTCGGAGTGCTCGTGGTCCCGAGCATTTCGGATAAGGGATACTCAACCTGTATAATAATGCAAGCTGAATTTTACAATCGTCTATTAAAATTAGCAAGAGGTAAATGTATTGCGATATTGGCGGCACATTAAAGTACGTAATCAGGGAAGGAATACCGTTTTAGCAATTTAAATCAACCCTAAAAGCCAGGAATAATTATGCAGGAGTGTTTTAATGATATTCTTTTACATATTTCATACATGTGTGCCAGTTAACAGCTTTTTGAAGCTTTGCATATTTTAATATTGGGAAATTTCTGCAATGCTTAACTATGATGGAAAAACTCCCTCTGTCTGACTTCTTATTGTAAAATATTAATTTAGTTTCATAAAATATTTGTGCACATCTATTTGGTGAGAAGTCGTCTAGCAAGGCACCGTGTGGAATGTGGGGAGAGGGATCATGCAGCCTGCCCATGAATTACTCTTTCTAGTGGCTCACGTCTACAATCCTCTCACAAATACACCTCTGGGCTTTCCACGGCTGGGCCCTACTAGGGCGCACAATTAAGCCGAATGCAATTTTCATTCCAGAAAGAAGCAGAGTTTAAAGGGAAAACAGTCCAAGTAAATGCATAAAAGCATGCAATGTGTTAGCGATGGGCAATTGGTTCTGGATCACCGAATATACTGTACAAAGAATACAAAAATAAAAAATAACAAAAAAATGACAGCACAATTCTGCAAATATTAATCTTGTGATACTCATACATGGGGATGTCCCCAGCATTTGCAAGTGAGTGGGCAGTGATTTGCTGCTGTAAGTGAGGCTGGGGTGTGCTGCTGTCAGTGAAGCAGGGATGTGATGCTGTCAGTGAGACATGGATGTGCTGCCGTCAGTGAGATGGGTATGTGATTCTGTCACTGAGGTGTTGATGTGATGCTATCAGTGGGGCTGGGATGTGCTCATGTCATTAAGTCTGGGATGCTCTCCTGTCATTGGGGCTGGGATGCATGTGCTGCTGTCAGTGAGGCAGGGGTGTGATGCTGTCAGTGAGGCAGAAATGTGCTGCTGTCAGTGAGGCAGGAATGTGCTGCTGTCAGTGAGGCAGGGATGTGCTGCTGTCAGTGAGGCAGGAATGTGCTGCTGTCAGTGAGGAAGGGATGTGCTGCTGTCAGTGAGGGAGCAATGTGCTGCCGTCAATGAGGCAGGGATGTGTTGATGTCAGTGAGCCAGGGATGTGCTGCTGTCAGTGAGGCAGGGTGTGCTGCTGTCATTGAGATGGGGGTAGGCTACTGTCAATAAAACAGGCTGGTGGCTGTCAGTGAGATAGGGATATACTGTTGTCAGTGAGGCAGGGATGTGCTGCCGTCAGTGAGGTAGAGATGAGCTGTTGTCAGTGAGGCAAGCATGTGCTGCTGTTAGTGGGGGGTGAGTTAATGTCTTTGAAGCAGGGATGTGCTGTCGTCAGTGAGGCAGAGATGTGTTACTGTCAGTGAGACTGGGATGTGTTGCCATCGGTGAGGTAGATATGTGCTGCTGTCAGTGAGGCAAGCATGTGCTGCTGTTAGTGGGGGGAGGGGGGGGGGGTGAGTTACTGTCTTTGAAGCAGGGATGTGCTGCCATCAATGAGACAGGGTTTTGCTGCTGTCAGTGAGACTGTGATGTGTTGCTGTCAGTGAGGTCGGGATATGCTGCCATCAGTGAGGTAGTGATGTGCTGCTGTTAGTGAGGCAAGCATGCGCTGCTAATAGTGAAAGGGGGGGTGAGTTACTGTCTTTGAAGCAGGGATGTGCTGCCTTCAGCGAGGTAGGGATGTGATGCTGTCAGTGGGACAAGATACTCTGCTGTCAGTGAGGCAGGGATGTGCTACCATCAGTGAAAAGGGGTTGTGCTGCTGTCGGTGAGGCGGGGATGTGCTGCTGTTAGTGAGGCATGGATGTGCTGCTGTCAGTGAGGTAGAGATGTGCTGCTGTTAATGAGGCAAGCATGTGCTGCTGTTAGTGAGAGGGGAGATAATTACTGTCTTTGAAGCAAGGATGTGATGCTGTCAGTGAGACGGGATACTCTGCTGTCAGTGAGGCAGGGATGTGCTACCATCAGTGAAAAGGAGTTGTGCTACTGTCAGTGAGGCAGGGATGTGTTGCTGTCAGTGAGGCAGGGATGTGCTGCTGTCAGTGAGGTAGAGATGTGCTGCTGTTAATCAGGCAAGCATGTGCTGCTGTTAGTGAGAAGGAAGTGAATTACTGTCTTTGAAGCAAGGATGTGATGCAGTCAGTGAGACAGGATACTCTACTGTCAGTGAGGAAGGGATGTGCTACCATTAGTGAAAAAGGGATGTGCTGCTGTCAGTGAGGCGGGGATGTACTGCTGTCAGTGAGGCAGCGATGTGTTGCTGTCAGTGAGGCAGGGATGTCAGTGAGGCAGGGATGCGCTGTGAGTAGGGTGATCAACTCATCCCTTTAATCCGGGACACATATTAATTACACAGGTTCTGTGGCAGTTTAAAACCAGGTGAAAGCCAGCCACAGAACCTGAGGAATTAATATGTGTCCCGGATTAAAGGGATGAGTTGGTCACCCTAGCTGTGAGGCAGGGATGTGCTGCTGTCAGTGAGGCGGGATACTCTGCTAATACTGTTTCTCATGACAAAAGGAGAGAAGACGCAGCCGATCCCCCTTTGAGAATCACAGCGATATATCGCTGTGGTCAATTTGCATGCAATGTATCGGATGCGATCCCCTTCCTCACTGCCGGGAGGCAGTCTGGGTTGGAGGTAGAGCGTGCAAGCAGATCCTATCTCTGACTCCGATCTGATGCACGCTGGATCGCGCATCGGATCGGATTTAATGTCAGACACATGCGATTTGGCAGCCCGATCTGTCGAGATCAGGTGAAAATTGGTTCAATGGCTCTAGTGTATGGCCAGCATTAGTTACCTATCTAGTATACAGAATAATGGTCTTAGCTGTCTTACAGTATCTCTGTCATGGCAGTTGGAGATCTGACTGCAGTAACGGGACAGACCAGGAGAACACAAGGATTGTTGTGATTAAAATGGGGGTAAGGAACACAGCAGCAGAAGTAGATATACAGTAGATCTCATGGGGCCCTAGGCAAGATAATGGTTTGGGGCCCACCTCCCTCAATCAATCCCTAGCACTATATTTTTGCTGCTGATTGCATGTGGCATTGAAAAAGTACCTTGGCACTGCTACACGCAGGCTGCGTGCACATCGGGTCCTGTGACTGCATCAGCTCCCGGCGTCCTGTTCCCCCTGTTGCAGCGTCTTCTGGGCTGATTGCTTGGCAACCAGGGACGCTAGGAGACAGAGTGACTGGGTGCTTCTTCCACTGGAGGCTCCTGTGTTTGCAGGGCAACTGGGGATACTAGGTGACGGCGGAGCCCGTCACTTCCCTTGATCAATGGTTGAAGAGCAATGCAGGGAAGCCAGGCCAGCACGCCCGCCCGCACCTGGTAATCAGGTATCTGTGTGCCCAGTAATCACAGTGCTGTGCTGCCCGGACCAGTGACCTCCTCCCTACAGGGAGGAGGAGAGCCCGCAGCAGCTGGGTAAGGGAGGGAGGGGGAGCCGCCGGGGACACGCTGCACAGCTTTTAAAGCAAGCGCAGTCCTATGCAATAATTATCGCATATGTTAGTGCATATGCGATAATTATATACAGTATGTGCGGCTGAGAGGGGTGGCGAATCTTAGTGCATCCCGCCCGAAGTATGCAAAATTGTGTCTGTTCTCACTCGGGAACATTTTTTACAGATATTATTGTAGTTAGGGTGGGTGGTCATAAAAAAATATATTATAAAGAAAAATAACTATTTCTCCATTTTTAAAAATAAAAGTATACTGACCATAGGGATATTAGATCAACCCACACAATAGCTGACTGTGAAGGTAACGGGTACATCTTAATCCCCAATTTATAAAACCAGGTTCATTCTACTGCGGTTTAGGTGATGCCGCCGGTGCTTCAGTCCGTCCCGGGAATGGCGCGTCTCCTGTGTGAAGCAGACGTTCTACACTTAAACAGAAATGAACAGCGGAGCAGACATCCTTAACAAATGTATCACAAACAAACACATAATTGACCTTATTGAATACACAGCTATATTATTTTGGCTTTCAGTTCTCATTTTCATCCTCGTTATACTGTACATGCGGGATTCTGCCAGTTCTCTGGGTAGATGAATTCAGCCTGCAGGTCCTTTATCTTTTTTTCTTCTGTTTAACATATTCATTTGCTCTCTTCTATCCTCCTTAAAATCAGGTTCTAAATTTTGACTTTTAAATATTAATTTAGAAACGATTAAACTGTCAGCAAACTGATATTATTTCCCTCCTTCCGTCCTATTTGAATAAATTGATTGTTATGAAAAATAATTCCAGCAACTATATATACAGGGTTTTATTCAAGCGGTATATTCAGAAACTAATCTGAAACAAGCAAGACAGCTACCACCTGGGGGTATTACCATAATACATTTCAGGTTTTACTGTTAAGGGTAAAGTTACTATAACTTCTAAAAATTAAAAAAGGTAATGTTGCCCTTAGCAACCAATCAGAAAATGTCTATAATTTCTCTATTACATCCTAGATAATAATAGACAGAATCTGGTTGCTATGGGCAACATCACTTCATTTCATTTTTAGAAGCGTTAGGAAATTTTCCCCTTAGATCAGGGTTGGCCAAACCAGTCCTCGAGATCAACGAGTTCGACGACCTTACTCTTGTCCGTTTGCAGCCAGCATTCGTTCACACTGGGACCGATGTTTTGTGTATGCACATGCACGGCCACATTTCTGTGCATGTGCATGCACCAGGTGCATGCGGCCACGGCAAACAGACTGGTTGACGTACCAAAGGCTGCGGACGGGGGGGCGGATAGTCACACCCATGGGAACTCCCAGCGTTTCATGGGTGTTCCCATGTAAACGCTGGGTGTTTCCATGCTAATCGGGCCGTGACGTGAGTACCGGGGGCCCACTACCTCCCGAGGGTGCACGCAAATCTAAGTGACCTGAGAGTCACTTAGATATGCATGCAAGTTCCACATCATTCGATGGTTGGCGACCATCGAATGATGTGGGTGTTTATCCATTGGCAGGCCCTGCGTGCGAACACATACTGCGAGGGGGGGGGGGGTGTACCACCATTCCCAGGGCTCGGATGCGAATTCGTACCCTTGCGGGTCAACCAAAATAATCCCCAAAGTTCTCATGACCAACTGTGGATCTGTAGAATGTGTTGATTAGGAATGAATGTAGCACATGTTAAGCCGTTTGGCACTTCTGAGCAATATAGTTCATTTATTCTATCGCCCAGTGTATATGCTTTACGTGACGGACAACGTGTGCATCCATGGGTCGCTAATGACCCTCTCTGTTGTCTGTGCATGTACAGACTAGGGAACAGATCGCTGACGAGGGCCATGCTGCGGAATGGTTTACCCTCTTTTAAATTATTTGTATGCGTCCTCGTACACATGTTCCGGGCAACTCCAGGATCTTTCTTGCTTAAAATTATGGATGTGCAGATCCGGATTTTCCCGGATCTCAAAACTGGATCTTATTGGCTATCCGGCTGTCACATGTTTTGGAGCCAAAACATGTTACAGCCGGATAGCCAATAAGATCATGTTTTGAGATCCAGGGAAATCTGGGTAAATCCGGATCTGCACATCCCTACTTAAAATGTTTGTCGTATTTGCACAAATATTTAGGAAAATGTATAAACTTCCTTGCAGCGCTACCCGTGGTATTCAGCTGTGACACACAGATAAACTTCACCAAGTTATAATCTTAGTAGAAAAAAGAATAGTCCTGTCTGCTACAGTCCTAGCCAGGGGCTGGCTGGCAATTCTTAGCCTGGGGGGCAAGTCCAGAGCACTGGCCTATAAGTAACAGCACATTGTTAAATGCAGGTTTTTTTTATAAAAAATGTGTATTAATAAAAAAAAAAGATCATCAATGGGTGCAGCTGATAGCGGTCAGTGGTGGGCGAGCGGTGCTGGGATGTGGGAAGTCGGACACTGGACACCTCCACTACTAACTACTAACCACTACTAACTGAGATTTTGTGCATGCGCAGAAGCTCCAATTGTGGCAGCCGAGATTTTGTATGTATCAGAACGGCTTGGTAGGAGAATGGCCACTGAGAGGGGTGCGGGACACGGCACACTGGAAATTTGCCCGGCTACCCAATCCGCCCCTGCCACAGGCTGCTCACCTGCATAAAAAAAAAGAAGAGGACACCACTGGCTGCTCTCCTGCATAAATAAAGTTCATCGACCTTATTCTGGTGCGTTCGCAGCCGGCGTTCATTTACACTGGGACCGATGTTTTGCGTATGCACATGCACGGGCTCATTTCTGTGGCATACGCCAGGTGCACGGACCCAAGGCAGTGGACGGGAGGCGGTGGCGGATAGTCGCGCCCATGGGAACGCCCAGCGTTTCATGGGCGTACCCATGTAAATGGTGGGCGTTCCCATGGTAATCGGACCGTGACGTGAGTGCCGGGGGCCCACTACCTCCCGAGGGTGCACGGAAATCTAAGTGACCTGAGAGTCACTTAGATATGCGTGCACGTTCCACATCATTCAATGGTTGGCGACCAGGGCCTGGGGTAAAAAGTACCCGCTCAACCCCCCCCCCCCCCCCCTTCTCGACGGTCCTAGACTCCTACCTGCTCCTGTCCTTGCTGTACAGCACTGGTCATTTTGCATCCCGCAATATCCTGTATCTCCATGCTTGTTACCTTATAGAAGATTGTAATGGAGTACACATTAAAAATACAACCTGTGGCTGCCGTATATATATGGTCAATGTGAGCTTAAACTTGTCTTTGCTTTAAGCAATAAGTAACATGAATATTTTGGAGCATGAGCACGCAGGGTATTTGCTATCTCTCATTTTTACTTTAGAGATGTGAATATTTAGAGCTCCCTAATATGTTTGGACTACATCCCAGACATTTGGAACAAATGTAACTGATGTGATGCACTAAGAAGCAGTGCCTAGGGCAGAAGCACATTCAAATATATTCAGTAACTTAATCCTTCCTAAAATAGAAAAATATCATTTACTTTTTTTACAGTCAAAAGTTTTAAAATTAAATTACTGTCATGATCCGGAGTACAGTATAAGAAACGCTTTCTTCCCATTCAAGTGTCTTTTAAAGCTTGCTCTATGGTATACATCCAAGGTCCTTCGCAGTCTTCATTCTGTACCGCTCGGTCCGCACGCACACAGCAGTACTCACTCTGGCGCCTTGGAGTTATCTCCTCTGCTGCAGGTACCTGGTCCACACATCCCTTAGCAATCGTCATCCCGATTGCCAGGTTTGCAGGCCGCATCCATATCTCCAGCATGCCAAGATTCCCTCCATTCTCCGGACATGAGCGCCGCCATTTTGGGTTCCCTTAACAAGACTTTCCACATCCAATTCTGTGTACTCTACTCTGACATCACTGAGACACAGCCTATTTGCAGGCAGCAGCCACTATAAGTATGCAATGATGTCTCCAGCGTAGCTGCATAAGTATATTCTGCTTCCTACAGCATTGTGCAAGTCTCCATCCTGCTGTACCGACTGGCTCCCATCAATCTTCATCACTGGTATCCTTTGGATCCAGCCAATACCCACTGCTGCTACTAGTACCGTCCTGGTTATCGTCCTCTGTTCTGTTACCATTGATACCACCGTTCACCATCAATAACATCAAACACTATCAATTACTAGCATTCACTGCTTACTTCATATGCATACCAACTCATCTCTATAGTACCATCCCATTCATAGGGTCATCATAAATATCCGTCACCATCGGTGAACCAAAAATTGTAAACCGTCATCATCGGGTAAGGCTGCAGGTAGAAAGTTAGGGTAAGGCTGCAGGCACGAAGTTTAGGGTTAGATTGCTGGGGAAATGGTCAGGGGATGCTAGAGTTAGGCTGCAGGTCGTAAGTTAGGGTAAGGCTTCAACATAGCCAGATTAAGGGGGGGGGGGGGGGGGGCAGGGCATAGTTTATCTTTACCCTTTGCCAGGTGCCACCACAGCTGGAGTGCAATGACATCATTAGCTGTCCCTCTAATGCAGCAGCAGAACCAGGTAGTCAGGATTCAATCAGAAGTGCAGGTTTCATGCACTGGAACTGAAATGGGTCATTTTGGGAGATATGCATAATCGAATATGACCCACCAACACTTACACCACCTTCCACTGGGGCCCCCCTTAATCTGGCCCTGGGCTGCTGGAAGGTTAGGATTATTCTTCAAGTGGGAAGTTGGGGTTAGGTTGCTAGAGTAAAGGTGGCAATACACACACAGATTTATCTGCAGATCTGTCTGGTTGGAACAAAAACATGGTTATAGATGGATTTGCTTGGAAATGCTGGAAAACTGACAAACTGTCACTCATCCATAACCATGTTTTTGTTCCAACCAGCCAGATCTGAAGATAAATCTTACAAGTGTATGGGCACCTTTAGGCTGCAGGTAGAAAAGTGCAAGAGTTAAGTTGCAGGTTGGAAGTTGGGGTTAAACTGTGGACGGGAGGGTTAGAGTAAGGCTGCGGCCAGGAAAGTTAGTGTTAAGGTGAACATAAACACACAGATTTATCTGCAGATCTGTCTGGTTGAACAAAAACATGGTTATGGATGAGAAAAAATGACAGTTGACCATTTGCTTGGAAATGCTGGAAAACTGACAAACTGTCACTCATCCATAACTATGTTTTTGTTCCAACCATCCAGATCTGAGGATAAATCTTACTAGTGTATGGGCACCTTAAGGCTGTGGACAGGAAGGTTAGGGTTAAACTGTGGATGAGAAGGATAAGGGTTAGGAGGCTGGTGTAAAGATAAGGGTTGGGCTGCAGGGAGAGGCTATCCTTAGGCTTCAGGCATGATGGTTAGCGTTAGGCTGTAAGCTAGGGGACAGGAGGTTTGACTAAAAAAAAAGGTTGATCACATGACTGTGGTGACACACAAGTCACTGCTGGTGCCGCTGCAGTCATCTGGAGCACAGATTTCATGGTTTGGCTACCAGGACAATACATCCACATTGGAACATGTCAACTTTTCATCACTGTCTACACGATGAATATCAAAATGGTCGACATCAACATTATGGCAATGTTGGCACTCTCGCTCTGACATGATGGTGTCAACATATTTTATACCCTAATACAAATTAGCAACTTTAAAATCATTTTTGACATCCCTTTAAATAAAAACCAGTTACTGTCTAATTAATCAAAATCCACCTCTGTCTCCTTCCTTCAGGTGTTTACAGCACAACAATGGGGGCGATGCTGAAATATTGCTGAGTTTGCCCATGAGATCCTGATAATGGAAGGATTATAGAATTTACTTTACCCCATATTCCCCATAAAGCCAGTCACATGATGTCTCCTGCCGAGTTGTGATAGGTAGCGCAGGAACAGAATGGTTACAAATCTTGTACTTTTCGGCTAATTATTCATTTTACCTCAGTGGTAAATATAGCAATATCCCATTCATCAAAAGTGTGCCTTATAAAAAATAATACATGGCATCGTTCTGCTCCAGCAAAAGCGGAGCTGCATAATGTAATATAATGAAGCGTGTAATTAAATTTTGTAAAATACCTTTATCATTTGATATTTTCAATTTAGAGTCAGGTTCTTTTCAATGATTTGTTACAACGAACAAAATAGTGATAGAAATTAACAAAAAATGTTTTTTTATTATTGTGTTTATTGTATTATTTTTAAGCCTTTCAACAGTGGAGGTGAGAAAGTTTTTGACGGTTTTTTTTTCAATCAAATTTTCTTTATTGAAGCATTACATTTCCGTGAAACAAAAGCGTATGGTGTACAAATGTAAATACACAGTCCATCAAAACAAGTTGTTGTTAAATAAAAGAGTATATTATGACACTATCGCTGTGTGATGGTATTCTGTGTCCAAGAAAGTTAAGAATGTACAGAAAAATACACAATGAGAATCATCATATCTAAATAAAGAGAGCTCCTCATCAAATGGTATTCAATAATGACTTTTTTAATAGTTCCAAAGTGCAACAGTCAAGTACTGTAGAGTAAAGGGAGTTCTATTGAAGACGGGATGTTGCCCATAGCAACCAATGAGATTCTATCTATTAGTTCTAGAAGCTGCTAAACAAATAAGAAGTAGAATATTGATTGGTTGCTATGGTCAATGTTCCATCTCCAATAGAACCAGATTATTAAATGTACCCCTATGTGCAAATGTTGGCATGACCATAATGTAGACCAGTGGTCATGGAACAGGGGTAAATTACCACAAATGGGGTAAAATTTAAATTCCTGCGGGTAAAGGACGGTTGCACTGTGGAGACACAGCCGGGCATGCATATGAATCTATAAGCATGCCCGGGTGTGTCTCGGCAGCGCTACCGTCCACCAGGAATTTAATTTCATTGCATATAGAATCTACAGCCAGGTCCATAAATATTGGGACATCAAGACAATTCCCATATGTTGGGCTCTATACACCACCACAATGGATTTGAAATGAACCAAATCAGATTGCATACAAAGTATTTACATCCAAACTAATCAATCCTAAATCAAACTTTCACTTTTTAATACTTTGTTGCAAATCCTTTGCAGTCAATTACAGCCTGAAGTTTGGTACGCATAGACCCCAGACGCTGGGTTTCATCCCTGGTGATGCTCTTCCAAAAATCAACTGCATATGTCTTCAGATCCTGCTTGTTATTGGTGCATTTCCTTCATTAGGTGAAATGCATGCTCAATCGAGAATTGTGTCAATGTCCCAATATTTATGGACCTAACTGTATATATAGATTCTATATGCATGTCCCGCTGTGTGTGTTACAGTCCTGTAGTGTACAAGGACCTGATGCAGTGCAGTGCGCCAGTCCCTTGTGTATAACACACTTCCCTGAGTGATGCCCGGGCCCTGCCTCCAAGTCCGTCCGCTTCTTCACTTGAGTCGTCTTGTTGCTCCGCCATCTCAGCAGCGCGCAGTTTGTACTGCCGCAGCGGTGCTGAGTTTCTTTGCCTGGTTATAGGTCAAGGTACAGTATACCCATCTCTAATCTAGGGGAAAACATTGCACAGACTGTCACTATATCATCTTGTAATACTGACACTAAAAGTTGCCTGGACTTCACATTATCAATGGCAATACCACCCATACAGCCTGGCAGTCATTGATGATGATGATTACCATGGTAATCATCATCATCAATGGGTGCCAAGCTGTGTACCATACTAGCAGGATACATAATCAATTTCTGAGGGTACAGTGTGTATTACATATGATTTCCTTCCTTTCAAATCAAGGGGGTAACCTCGGCATATCTAAATATATTTTGGGATAAAAGGTAAAAAAGTTCCCTGACCCATGATATAGACCAGTGGTTCCCAACCCTGGCCCTCAAGTACCCCCAACAGTGCACGTTTTCCAGGTCACCCAGCAGGTGCACTCATTATTCAGGCACATTTTAAAAGATCCACAGGTGGAGCTAATTATGTCACTGATTCTGTGTGGAGACCTGTAAAACGTGCACTGTTGGGGGTACTTGAGGACCAGGGTTGGGAACCACTGATATAGACCATTGTAACACTTATAGTAACTATAATCAACATGCATAAGGATGTCTTAAGAGCATCAGAGGGTGTTTCTAATAAACTTTTATAGACTATGGGGTACTTTGTAATCGTTAACAGGCCTGTCACTCACAGTGGAACCAGCTATTTTGTAATTTGTTCCCATATTCAGCCAATTAATCTACTAGTAACTAGGCTGAGGCATACTTAATGTTATTAATGTATATTCAAATGCATGCTAAATATTAATACCAGCTGTTACAGCAGTACAATATGTCACAGTGGGACAGAGAACAGAGTTGTCTCCCAAACCTAGTTGTTCTGCTAGTTTGGGGGAGGAGTCTGTCATGTTTAATATATAAGGTAAGCACCTGGATTTGAATTTGGTTAGGTGAGAGATATTGTTTGTGTAACGAGACAATGCATCGTCAGACAGCAGGTTGTTTAGTGTCTACAGATGTGATGTATTGTTACATTGCATCTCTGCATCGTAGGAAGGTGTTTACAATAGTAATGGGGGAGATCTCTCCTATGCTACACATTGGGCCTTATTCTGGTCGGTGCGGTTATATCCGCGTGCGTTCGGCCCGCCGATGTTTTGTGTCTGCGCATGTGCAGAGGCGTCTCTGCGCATGTGCGAGCGGGGCGTACGGCCAAATCCCGCATGATATGTGAACACTCCGAACAGCGGGTGGAGAGGGGCTATTTGGGCTCATTACCATATGCATACGCCCCGCGTTTCATGGGTGTTCCCATGCAAACGCTGGGCGTACGTATGGTAATGCGGCCGTGACGCACGTGCATAGGCGAATCTAGGGGGTGGTCCGGGGGTGCACAGGACCACCCATTAGCCCATTTTGTAGCTGAGGGATGGGGCTTTCCAATGAGCCCAGCCCCGTGTCTCTAGCCCCCTGGGAACCGGAGATACGACCAGGCAAAGCTGGAATGTTTTCCCTATAGGATAACATGGGACCCGCTAATTCCGACCCCCACCCAGTTCAACAGCTGCCAGTTCCCCCTTCGGCATCACTGAAGCTCGAGATTGATCTCAGTCGAACCTAAATCTCTGGGCCTTCAATCTGATACCAGGCTGGATCCATATGGGTTAATTGGTTCCAGGGATATTGAGGTGAAACCGTTTTTGTTTCATTTCTTAAATGTAATTTCATGACTGTTTATGTTCTTTGAGGGCAGATTTCTCTGGAACCAAGCAGCCCAGTTTCACGGGACCAAAATCATTCAAAGCCAACTCAAAAGTTCTTCAATATGATACTGGTCTCATGTAAATGGGTCAGTTGGTTCCGAAGATATAGCTGGTTGATTAAAGGGGGGTAGGGAGCATAGGCGAATCTAGAATTATGGTAATGGGTGGTCCCAGATCTAGACATAAAAGAAGCGGAACCTTTGCGCGGCATAGCCGCGCGGCAAAATAGGGTGTGTGGCCTCATGGGACGGAGGCGTGGCATTACAAAAAGGGGTGTGGTATTACACTTTAGACCATACACAGTAATGCCCATTACACATTTTAGCAAACTCCGTAATACCCATTACACATAAAGCCACACGCCGTAATGCCAATTACACATAAGGCCACACACCATAATGCCCATTATACATTGTGGCACACATCATGATGCCCAGTACATACTATATAACAAACCGTAATGCCCATTACATATTTGCCACATAAGTGCTGCTTACCTACGTGCTCCTTGCTAGGGGGATTCTTGCTTGATGGCACCATGGTACCCATTAGACATGATGCCGCACACCATAGTACCCATTACACATGATGCCGCACACTATAGTACCCATTACACATGATGCCGCACACCATAGTACCCATTACACATGATGCCGCGCACCATAGTACCCATTACACATGATGCTGCACACATAATGTCCCTTACACATGATGCTGCACACATAATGCTCTTACACATGATGCTGCACACATAATGCTCTTACACATGATGCTGCACACATAATGGGCCTTATTCTGGTTGGAGCGGCCGGGCCGTACGCGTACGTCCCGGGGTTTTTTACGATCTGCGCATGTGCAAATACGCTAATGCGCCGGCGCGAGCACTCCACAACGCTTACGGCCGGTGTCTCAACGTGCGAAAAAACCTGTACGCGAGCGTACGGGTAATGGGGCGGCATAGGGGCGTGTTGATGGGAGCGGCCGAAATAATGAGGGAAAATGGGCGTAAATATGGGCGTACACGGGGGTGTGCACCAAAAATGAGCGGTGCTACTACCGCACGATCGACTAAGGCACCGTTCGTTTCGGACACCAAACAGGCGGCCGCCAACCGCCAGCTAAAACCACCCCTACAGATACCGCTTGCCAGCGTGCGCCTGAGTTGGCTAATTAACGCTGATTAGTACTCAAACACATACACCTGAATGTAATAAGCAATGCTGCAGTCTATTAACTCCAAACCATGATTTCACTGCCTGCAAGCCACACATGCAGCACGCAAACACATTGGAAGCTTATGTTTCTATACTTCTCCACATTTAAAGGTTTGTTTAATTTAAGGTAAGAATCTTTTTATACGCTAAGGTAGGTATTTGATAAACAGACACATTCACTACCTGCTTTCATAGACTTTACGCAGTAGCACACTCAATCTACACAAGTCGACATGTGTCAACGTGTTCACTCTAATACTAACATAGGTTTTGTATTTAGGATACAAGAACATAAACCACATCTAACACCTACAAAGGATGTTTCTGCAATGTTTGAAGCCCATGACCACTATTTTCCACACAATCTTTGTATAGTACCCAAAATTATGACCTGTACCACTATCTCATCTGCTATGATTTGGATTTCACTACACTGGATGTAAGATGCCACCAATCACATTATTGCACTCTCATCTCTCTAACAAAGGATTCCTACATCTGCTTATGACACTGTCAAATCATATATATTTTAAAAGTTATGCATGTTTGTTCACAAGCTAATTTATCATGTTTGGCCCATTCACACATCTTTTTTTTAGGGAGGACACATATCCATTCCTACACAAATGTACCTTTTCACCCTTGTTTGTCTGCCTCACCCACTCCATGAGGAAAGCATTGTTCTGGACCTGCTTTTACCTACTACTGTAGGAGCTACCTCACCTGCACACAAACTGCTTTCTCACCTATTAAGTTGCTCTGCACATGTGCTGACACAAACTAATTAGCAGGGAAAAGTTGGATAGGAACATGGGAATGGCCATGGAGAGGGTTACACATGGGAAACTTCCACCACACTTCCACAAATGTTTAAAAATACCCTGGTCAGTAAGTACACATAAATCTAGTATTTGTTTCACACAAGAAATTACACATACCACAATTTTGTTTTAATTTGTAAAAGAAATTTATTTGCTGTTCAGCATCACAGCTTGACACTTTAATGTGACAAATCAAATAAACAAATAAAATAGACACACAAATAATAAAACAGCCAGAACAAGAGGTTGCATATCTCCAAACATGTGTTACCCTGCAAATGCAATGGTGAAAGAAATGGGGACACCAGAATACGTACTGCAACAACCAGGGTGAATACTAAGCAAGATACACACCACCAAAAAAAAAAATCCTGCATTTGTAGAGGTCAAAATACGAACTTTCATGCCCATGGCACGCAAATGGATCGATGGGCAACTCAGGAAGCGGATGTCCAGTGCAATTTAAACCTTTGGCCTCCAAACACAGAGGAAGTGAACCAGGTCTCATTTGGGCCCTTTTTTGCCCCTTTTAGATGGGGCCTTGGGGACAGGGACCTTTGGCTCAGCTGGCTTTCGGCGTCTTCCCCTAGTCGACACAGGAGGGTCAGCCGAGGTGGAAGGTTGGGGAGCAGCTTGGGGTGGGGCAGCAGATGGGGGATTGTCCCTTAGGGACCTGGCAGTGGACAGCTGCTCCGCAATAAGTTCATTCTGGCGGCTGAGGTGTTGGGCAATGCTTAGCATGCCAGCCGCCAGAGTTTCATTAATGCGGTTCAACGCATCAACCTGCAGCTGGTTTGTGGCCTTCCACTCCGCCAGAAAATCCCCCACCTGCTGCTGACGGATCGCAGCATCCACCCCTTGCTGCTCGATCCTGTCCAGCGTCACCAACAGGCTCTCACTCCATGTCTCCTGTGGCTGGGGCTGGGGGCAACGTCTTGGTGGAGGCTGGACCACCTGCTCCACCTGTGGCTCTGCAGAGGAAGATGCTGCCGGTACATCCTGACTTTCTGCTTCTGCTAGGATAAGAATTGAAAACAATGTCACCATCACATACGCAATAAAAAATATCTTTCGAAATACAATGCATTACTGTGACTTACCATCAAAAGCAGCAGCAAAGACCTCCGCCGGGAGCTCACTGTCCATATTGGAGATCCCCCTGATCTCCCCCACATCGATGACATCACAGGAGTCCAGCTCCAGGGGGGTAAACTCCAAATGGTCAGGCATAGGACCGCTCCCGGTGGACATGCTGTGGTTGTACCGGTCAGTCATCTTCCTCTTCAGGGCACTTTTGAAGTCAGTCCACCTACAAGTTTAAAAATACAAATATCACCATGAGATATGTGCACCACTGTGCTACGTGTAGGGTTACCACCTAGTCCCTTTAATTCCGGACACATGTTACTTACACAGGTTCTGTGGCAGTTTAAAATTAGGTGAAGTGGAGTCTTGAAGTCAGCCAGCCAGCCACAGAACCTGTGTAATTAATATGTGTCCGGAATTAAAGGGACTAGGTGGTACCCCTAGCTACGTGACATTTCCTAGTGTGGGTGATCTTTTGTGCCATGTGTGGCCAAATATTTCTTTGATGGACAAAACCATGTGCACTGCAGGTGAGGCAGGTGTAAAACCCCACCCAAATCTGATTATCTCTGCAAAAGTAACACCTGCCTCACCTGCAGTGCACATGGTTTTGTCCATCTAAGAAATATTTGGCCAGAAAGAGTGAACTAGAATAAGGGCCTCAGTTCCTGCTGGAGACTGCTGAAAAATTGCCCTGACAAACACACTAACCTTTTCTTCACCGCGTCCCAAGTTCTGACCACTGGTGACACCTGGTTCACTTCCTCTGTGATCTTGTCCCAAAGGTTTCTCCTTGCACTGGCACCCGGCTTCCTGGTTGCCAATTCAATCCATTCGCGTGCCCTGGGCACGAGAATTCGCATTTCGGCCTCTACAAATGCAGGGTTTCTCCTTCTGGTGGTGGTATCCTGCTCAGTCATCACCCTAGATGTTGCAGCACGTTTTCTGGTGGCCCCAGCTCTCTCACCATGCACCTGCTGGGTCACACCTGTTTGGAGAGATGCAACCTCTTGTTCTGGCTGGTTGCTTGGCCCTTGTGGAGCTGGTGGAGGTTCACCAGGGCCTGTTACTGAGGGGCCCGCTTGATCTTGCAGGCGACTCCTCTCTTGGGCCCTCCTTCTCCGCTCCTCTTCCCTCTTCTGTAATGCTTGAAGCAGGGATTCGGCTTGTGCTCTCTGCAGAGCGTCCTCTGCTGCTGAATCGTCAGAGTCAGACATGTTTGCAGCAATTGTGGGCTGCATCTGACTGAATATTTATATGTTAATCTCCCGCCACGAACAAGGGGGCGTATATTTTTCCCCGCAAGGTAGATGCAAATTTACGCCGATATTTCCCGCCGATAATTGCCGCTTAAATTACGCAGGTCTCAATGCACCTGATCAATCACCCGTATATGTATATACACAGGTTGTGGAGCATTGTGGGCTACATCGTGAAATGTGTGCACCTGTCATTCCAATGATGAGTGTTGTCAGCTGGTATCTGTTGGAGTTCGTGTATGCTTTGTGAGTCACATTTCAAAACATCACGTTATAATGCTTTCCTTACATATGTAATGTGTATGAAATTGTCATACAGCAACATGTTGCATTGTGGCCCTTTAGGCAGCGTAGTTATAAGTAGAGGGTTGCGTGTATTATTTTCCGCCTACTGTATATACAGTACTCCTCCCCATGCATATCGGTGTATCGTGCCCCCTTTAAGCAGCGTAGTTATAAGTAGAGGGTTGCGTTTATTATTTTCCGCACACTGTAAATACAGTACTTCTCTCTTCATTGAATGCATGCTGTTGGTTGTGGTGTGTGTATATCGGAACGGTCCGCGTAAGTTTCTATTCGCATCCAGTTTGTTAATGTAAGAGGGATTAATAAAGTTAATACCAAACAAACAATTTTTTCGACCAATCAGCAAGCACCAAAAGTGATATATGTACCTGCAATTAATAACTGCGCCATTGCCAATATGACTTGTACAAGAGCTAGGCCCTTTTCGACATCAGAGCTTTTGGCCCTGGTGGAAGTGATGGACCGTCACCTGGGGCCCAGGGGCCCATATGTTTCTAATGCGGACAAGCGGCGGGCGTATAATGCTGCCCGCCGCCTGATATTTTCCACAACCGGCGTCCGCAGAAGCCTGGGGCAGGTTGAGCGGCGCTGGTCCGACCTGCGCCGGCGGCAGCCGGTTTTACTCAGCAGCCTTCGCCGCCATATTGCCCGATGTCAGTTTTGATTACTAGTATGTCAGCGTTTTTTAGCAATGTTTTGTGTACTTTTTATAAATATGTTCCAGAGTATGGGGGTGTATATGGGTGTATATGGGGTGTATATGGGTGTATAGGGGGTGTATATGGGGTGTATATGGGGGGTATATGGGGGGTATATGGGGGGTATATGGGGTGTATATGGGGGGTATATGGGGGGTATATGGGGTGTATATGGGGTGTATATGGGGGTATATGGGGGGTATATGGGGGGTATATGGGGTGTATATGGGGTGTATATGGGTGTATAGGGGGTGTATATGGGGGGTATATGGGTGTATATGGGGGGTATATGGGTGTATAGGGGGTGTATAGGGGGGGGTTTAAGTAGTTGATCAGTTTTTGGGTGTAGGATATCAAATAGTTTGCATGATAAATGTCTGAAATTTCACAGCAATGATAATTTTGAAGGTTATGAGCATGACTAATGTGAATTTTTCTTTCCCCCTTTTTTATGAAACCCAATCTTCGATTTCTATGCCATCAACATGAACATTTCAGCACGGGCAAGGGCACGCATTCAAGCCCGGGAGCAGGCAGCCCGGGACCAGGCAGCCCGGGACCAGGCAGCCGAGGAGGAGGAGGAAGAGGAGGAGGAAGAAGAGGAAGAGGAAGAGGAGGAGGAGGAAGAGGAGGAGGAGGAGGAGGAGGAAGAGGAGGAGGAGGAGGAAGAAGAGGAGGAGGAACAAGAGGAGACCCAGGGTGCAGTTTGGACCCACACCATTTCCCCATCCCCTTCCCCCTCCACAACCCCCACCCCCTCCACAACCCCCACCCCCTCCACAACCCCCCCCCTCCCCAACCCCCACCCCCTCCACAACCCCCCCCTCCACAACCCCCACCCCCTCCACAACCCCCACCCCCCCCCCTCCCCACCCCATTTCCAACCCCCCTACACCTCTCCACCACCCACCCCCAAACCTCTCCACTCCCCAGTCACACCCACTACCTCGGTCCAAACACCAGGACCATCCTCCTTGCTCCTGCCCCCCCCAACCACTCCACAGCCAACCAGCGGCGCCCAGGATGGCTCAAGTAGCCGTAAGTAAATAATGTGTCTAATGTTGACCTACACATTTCTACACATAAACAATCACAACAACCACATATGTGTATCCAACATCAACATTAGTTGCAACATATCACTGCAGGCCGACCATGAGGTGTGTCCTGTCCTTCTCCAGGAACAAGGCTCCCCTTGGTGGTTTTTTTGAGTGTGGCCATGCCTCACCCCTTGAATAATTGACATAACAGTACATCCAATGAGATATCCGACATTAGTGGTGTGGTAGTTATGTGGCTCCAGGTGTTGGGTAACTCCAGTTCCCAGCATGATGTGCAACACAGGGCCAGATTATAATGGAGGCGCAAGGGGTCAGTGCCCCTGGGACCCCCTCTAGCTAGGGGCCCCCTGTGGTTGTCATTTTTTTTTTTAAAAAGAAAATGTTTAAGTTATGTTTTTTTTTTTTAGCTAAATGTTTTGTGCATGGGTGGGGTAGTGCTGCAGCTTCACCTATCTGCCAATGTGACAATGATTTATGGTGCTGAGCATCGGGAGGCAAGGCACACTGATTGCACAAGTGTGCAGTGCATTTCTGGGAGTTGACTAAGTCCCATGACACTTTGCACCAGAGGACAGAGGCTGAGAAGTTTGTGCTGAGCTCTGATTGGTGGAGCTCATTACATACTTCTCAGGTCCATGGAGAACAGCAGCAGCAGCTTAGTCATAGGAGGGTTTTTAATCAGAGGCAGCACTAGGACTGTGAGGTCTCCTCCAGAGTAAGGGGCAGAGGGACAAACACAGGCTTTTCATGTGGTGTGTGTATATATATATATATGGTGTCTATTATTATTCCGAGTGCCGCCAACCCCCTGTCTATATATATATATATATATATATATATATATATATATCCCCTGCAGGTAACCATTGACCAAGTTTATTCTGCCTTTACTCTATGTTTTGACAGTATAATATTCGCCCATGCAGTGTGCGGCCAGTAATGACAAGTGCAAGGGGGCCCCCCGCTCTAAAGTACCCCGGGCCCCCCAAAGGCTTAATCTGCCACTGGTGCAACTTAAATGTAGAGATTGTTTTGGTAATAGTGTGTGAGGCCATGCGGATGCATGCTTTACAAACATAGCTGTAGGCCTATAATTTGTACAGCAATGTCCTCAATTTAAAATAGTAAGGAGTGCTTAAGCCACAACAATGTCATAACCCTTAAATAGCACAGGCTAATTGTGAGGTTAGAGGAGAGTCCCCCAAAACCAAAGTACCAATTGGGATACAGCATACATTCATTGATAAAGGAGTAATTGAATTAATGTTATTTACTATGTACAGTATGTGCGTGTTAACATATTATTTTTTAGTACTGTGTTTACAGCAGACCCATCTTCAATGTAGTTTCTAAATGTATGTGGCCTTCACACATAACTCTGAACTTTTTATTATGTACAAATACAACAAACATTTGTGTATATTAATTTTTTGTTTTATCCCTTCATTACAGACACTGAACAGCAGCAGGAGGAGGTGGCAGCCCTCATGCGGGAAATAATGGTCACCCTGGTCTACCTGCAGCTACTTTTTGGCCTTCTGGAGGCCCGCCTTTAATTTTTTATTTATCCCCCCCCCCTTTTTATTTTTGTATCCAATAAAAGTTTGATGACAGTTCGAAATTGCCTGTGTTTTTAATAATAAATATGTTAGAGGGCGTGTAAGGGTAGGTACATACAGATGTGTACTGTAAGTTATACTTGTAATTTGAGGTGAGGGGTAATGATTGATGTGTGAATGTGTGTGTTTTGGAGTAAAATAACACATAGTGAAAATGCATGAATGTTTAATGTTGTTCGATTAAAACATCACACATAACATCAGGGTAGGTATACATGTTACACATTTTGGAAAAAGTAATTACGTACATAATTTAGTACATATACAGAAACACCAACATAACTTGATTTAAAAGTAACAGCAATATGGGGACACATAGATAGTGATTAAAATGCCACATTAGAACATAACAAATATACATGTAATGTGGGTTAAAATGTAGTTTTATTAGGTCTTTATTAAGGTAGACAATTGAGTTAATAGAAAACAATAAGTGAATAACAAATAGATTAATTAATCAATTGTCAGATTAGTAGTTGAGAGGCAAGATTTGCAGGTCCATATATGTGAAGGGTATGCCAGCGTGCACGGACGTACGCTCACTCTCACGAGCGGTGACATAAGCTGAGTTTTCCATTGAAAACAATAGGGACCCGTCCGTGCAAACTGGCGTACGCTCAGATCTCCGCAAGAAGTCGGTGGGGAGACGGAGGAGAGACGGCCGTAGACGGCGCCGTACGCTCAGTCGTACGCCAGTTGTCGGAGTGTAAGGGCTGGGCCGGCCGCGTACGTTGCCGTACGCTCATTTGTACACCACTCCCCTTCTACGGTATTTCTGCCCGTACGTAAGCGGCTGATTTGTGGGTGGACTTAACCCTAACGGCCGCGTACGGCTAGCGTGCGGTAATTGTGAACGTACGCACGTTTGGCCGCTCCGATCAGAATAACCTCCAATGCCCCTTCCACATAATGCTGCACACCTTAATGCCCCTTACACATTAAGCCACACATTATGCATAATGCCCCCACATACCGCCACTTGTAGCGTCCCTTAAGAAATGCCCCCAAAAGTGCCACTTACTGTAAATTTTTATATGAGCCTTCGCTGCTGCTGCAGGGAGAGATGGAGAGCGGTGCAGCTGCATCTATGGGGGGAGGAGCAGAGCGCAGCGCAGAGCACGCTCCCACTCCCCTCTTAGTGTCCCCTCTAGCCGAGTGGACATTTGAAATATTGTGCGCGCTGTTGTTGTGCGTGACGTCAGGGGAGCATGCCGGGCGCCGGCACCACATGATTAACCCCTTCCCGGGGGCGTTTTTTGTTAACTTTTTTTTTTTTTTTCCTCCTCGCGTTCAAATAAGCGTAACTTTTTTAATTTTCTGGCTATATAGACACATGAGGGCTTTTTTTTTGCGGGACAAGTTGTACTTTTTAATGGTACCATTTACTATACCGTATAATATTCTGGGGAATCAGGAAATAATTCAATGTGGGGTAAAAAGAAAAAAAAAACGCAATTCCACAATTTTGCGCTGGTTACGTTTTTTTTTGGAGTTCATAGTTCGTTTAAAATGATGGGTTATCTTTATTCTATGGGTCGTTACGATTCCGGTGATACAAAACTTATATAGTTTTCGTTACGTTTTACCACTAAAAAAAAAATAGAAAATTTTACGGTTTTTCTAATTTGCGTCGCGTTGCCATGTTCTGCGGCTTATAACTTTTTTATTTTTCCACCTACGGACCTGGGTGAGGGCTCATTTTTTGCGGGCTGAAGTGTACTTTTTAATTAATACCATTATGGGATATGTGCGACTTTCTGATCTCTTTTAGTTACTTTTTTTTGGGTAGGCGATGCGACCAAAAAACGTAGTTTTGGCGTTGGGAATTTTTTTCCGTTTACGCCTTTAACCGTGCGGGATAACTAATGTTATATTTTAATAGACCGGACTTTTATGAACGCGGCGATACCAAATATGTTTATTTTTTTTATTTTTTATTTATTTTTATTTGTGAAATGGGGAAAGGGGGGTGATTTGAACTTTTAATATTTTTTTTTTATTTTTTTATTTTTTAACTTCTTTTTTTTTTTTTTTTTACTTTTACTACAAGGCCCCCTAGTGTACTTGACCACTAGGGGGCGCGATCGCCTCTACTAGGTTCAGCCATAGAGCTCTATGGCTGAACATAGTGATTTTCAGCACTTCCTATTACATCCTGCCTCAGGCAGGATGTAATAGGAATGCTGACATGGCCAGCACAGGGGTCTACATTAAACCCCTGGCTGCCATGGCAACCGATCGGCACCCTCCGATCTCGCCGCGGGGGGCCCCGATCGGCGCCGGAGGGGGGCGCCCCCCTCCGATCAGCTATTTAAGCACTGCGGGCGCTTTGCCCGCGGTGCTTAAAGGGTTAAACGGCCACGATCGGCGAACTCGCCGCTCGTGGCCGTGAGAGCAGGTACCTGGCTGTAATATACAGCCATTACCTGCTCTCTTTCAAGCTGGCTTGATTCCCCCGCAACCGTCATATGACGTACATGTACGTCATATGTCGGGAAGGGGTTAAAGGGGGGGGGGGGGCTGAGGAGAAAGCGGGGAGAAGAATTGGAGCGGAAGCTGCAGGGGTGACAGTCATTGACAGCTGGGCAGAGAGCAGGGGGCTGCCCGGCTGTATTCAGAGCACTGCAGGTCACGGCTGTTTGAAATAATACCCCTTTCACAACAGAAAATTCAGGGATTTACCCGGGAATATGGTCCCAGGATCATGCAGGGACATTCCCAGGCTGACACCTTATACATCAGCCTAGTCCCTGCATTTTCTGGTGTGAGGGGGAGAGACAACCACTCCCCTCTCCCTACCCCCCTTTAACCAACCAGATCTATCTTCGGAACCAAATGACCCATTTACAGGAGACCAGTATCATATTGAAGAACTTTTGAGTTGGCTTCGAATGATTTTGGTCCTGTGAATCTGGGCTGTTTGGTTCCAGAGAAATCTGTCCTCAAAGAACATAAAAAGTCATGAAATTACATTTAAGAAATGAAAAAAAAAAGGTTTAACCTCAATATCCCTGGAACCAATTAACCCAAATGGATCCAGCCTGGTATCAGATTGAAGGCCCAGCGATTTGGGATCGACTGAGATCAACCTCGAGCTTCAGTGATGCCGAAGGGGGAACTGGCAGCCGTTAAACTGGGTGGGGGTCGGAATTAGCAGGTCCCATGTTATCCTATAGGGAAAACGTTCCAGCTTTGCCTGGCAGTATCTCCGGTTCCCAGGGGGCTAGAGACACGGGGCTGGACTCGTTGGAAAGCCCCATCCCTCAGCTACAAAATGGGCTAATGGGTGGTCCTGTGCACCCCCGGACCACCCCCTAGATTCGCCTATGGTAGGGAGAGGGGAGTGGTTGTCTCTCCCCCTCACACCAGAAAATGCAGGGACTAGGCTGGTGTATAAGGGGTCAGCCTGGGAATGTCCCTGCATGATCCTGGGACCATATTCCTGGATAAATCCCTGCATTTTCTGTTGTGAAAGGGGTATTATTTCAAACAGCCGTGACCTGCAGTGCTCTGAATACAGCCAGGCAGCCCCCTGCTCTCTGCCCAGCTGGCAATGACTGTCACCCCGGCAGCTTCCACTCCAATTCTTCTTCCCGCTTTCACCTCAGCCCTCCCCCCCCTTTAATCATGTGGTGCCGGCGCCCGGCGTGCTCCCCCGACGTCACGCACAACAACAGCGCGCACAATATTTCAAATGTCCACTCGGATAGAGGGGACACCAGGTGGAGTGCTCTGCGCTGCGCTCTGCTCCTCTCCCCATAGAAGCAGCTGCACCGCTCTCCATCTCTCCCTGCAGCAGCAGAAAATGCTCATATAAATATTTACAGTAAGTGGCACTTTTGGGGACATTGCTTAAGGGACGCTACAAGTGGCGGTATGTGGGGGCATTACGCATAATGTGTGGCTTAATGTGTAAGGGGCATTACGGTGTGCAGCATCATGTGTAAGCGGCATTATGTGTGCTGCATCATGTGTAAGGGACATTATGTATGCAGCATCATGTGTAATGGGTACTATTTTGCGCGGCATCATGTGTAATGGCTACTATGGTGTGCGGCATCATGTGTAATGGGTACTATGGTGCCATCAAGCAAGAACCCCCTAGCAATGAGCACGTAGGTAAGCAGCACTTATGTGGCAAATATGTAATGGGCATTACGGTTTGTTATATAGTATGTACTGGGCATCATGATGTGTGGCACAATGTGTAATGGGCATTATGGTGTGTTGCCTTATGTGTAAGTGGCATTACGGCGTGTGGCTTTATGTGTAATGGGTATTACGGAGTTTGCTAAAATGTGTAATGAGCATTACTGTGTATGGTCTAAAGTGTAATACCACACCCCTTTTTGTGATGCCATGCCTCCTTCCCATGAGGCCACGCCCCATTTTTTGCACGCGGCTACGCCGCGCAAAGGTCCCCCTGCTGATATGTCTAGATCTGGGACCACCCATTACCATAATTCTAGATTCGCCTATGCGCACGTGTAGGGGGCGGACATATGACATCGCCGGATGTCAGCTGCCCGCCCAGATCCCTGCTTTTGCACGGAAAAATGTCCGTGTGGTCTGAGGTTGCGGGAGCTGGTGGACCACTCGGTCCTGCATTCGATGGTCTGCGACCATCGAATGATGGGGGAGGTTCCCTGAGATGGAGGAGGCGTATTCCGTGAAAAATACACGTGCGGTCCGTTCGGCCAGCTTCTTACCGCGTACGGACGGAGTTGGCGATCCGTATGGAAGGCGGGGTTTCGCACGCACGGCCCTGGCCGCATATTCGGATCCGGCCGCACCGATCAGAATAAGGGCCATTGTTATTTACTAAGGAATTAGGATTATTTCAGTATTATATTATTATACAGTAAAAATAAATGTTATAGTAATTAATAAAAAAATTATAAAAAAATAAAATAAAATACAACTAATTATCCAATCTGGTGTATTGGTTAGTGGAAAAAAAACATAACAATTCTGGCTAAAGATTAGCACAATTTTAAAAAGTGTAAAACAGAATATTTATAAATTGCAGAATTCCATAAACTTTTCCAGCAGAATGTGGCCTTCAGTATTTTCGCGGGGAATTCCTCTTATAACTGTTGTTCTGCCATCAACTCGAACCCCAGCAGAGATCAGAAATTAATTGACCTTTACTTTCACAGTTCTGTTCATAGCGTATATATGAGAATTTAGAAATACAGAGGAGATTTGCATTTGATTGTGAAAGTTCAACTTTAAATAATCTAGAGAAACTATATGGCAGTCATCATTATCAACTGGAAGATTTAACCCATTTGTTAAGGGAAAAAAAATCTACATTTGGCAAATAATGTTTATACAAAACTCTTGTTAACCCTTTGAGTGCCAAGTGAATTTTAGATGTGAAAATTGCCAAGAAAACATTTTTATTCATCGTAAGGATTTGTAATGTTTGCCTTACATAGACAATAAAATCTTTTATTACACTTTTACAATTTTTTATTTAAATTTATATAGCAAATGTGAACGACGCCGGCATTTTTAGCGGATATTTTGCACATCACAGAGATGCTGACACTCAAAAAGTTAATTCAAATTCTAAAGGGCTGTGCATAACGTGTGTGTGTGTGACCTTACTGCGCTGCACCCTCTTCAGGTGAACATGCTTGATCAGCCTTCCAAGCCGTGTCAGATATGTGAATCACAATGGTACGAGGTAAAATGGTTGACCACAATTGGTCGACAGGCAAAATGTCGACACATTAAAACTGTTGAAATGCAATAGGCTGACATGGTCAAAACGTCCACACAAGCAAGAGGTCAATATGGGGAAAAGGTCGACATAAGGTTTTCATGATTTTTTATTTTTTAAACTGACTTGTTCATACCTTACCATCACAGTGGACATTTAGGGAAAATATAATAGTGTGCTGAGCACAACATGGTGCGGTGCCTGTAGCATGGCAAGCGAAGCGAGCCATGCGAGGGGTTGTGGTACATTAATACGGTGTCCTACTGTATGTCGACATCAACACCAATTATTTTTTTTAAACCTGTTGACCTTTTCCCATGTCAGCCTTTTCAATGTTGACCTTTTGCTTGTGTCAACCTTTTGGCCATGTCAAGCTAATGCATGTCAGCCTTTTTGAGAAGTTAACCGTTTGCCTGTTGACCAATAATGGTGGACCTATTGAATGTCGAACTAGACACTGTCGACCAAGCGATCCACCACCATCTCAACATAGTGGTGCAGGCTGTGTGCATGTTCAGGGTGATTGCTTTTATGTTGCGCAAATGCCTGATGTGCCATCCCTCATCTAGTCCTGCAGTATGGAGTGGCCATTCTGGTACTTTGGATCTCTACAAAATGTCCTGTTTCACAAATGTCCTATACAGTACAGGTTGAGTATCCCTTATCCAAAATGCTCGTGACCAGAAGAGTTTTGGATAACGGATTATTCCGTATTTCAGGATATTTTTTATATTTCAATGATGTGTCTTGAGGTATCTTGCATTTATGTTCTATAAACATATAAAACACATGAAATACACACAAATCTATTTTATTTGTGCATGAAACAAGGTCTCAATATATGAAACAAAGTTTATGTCCTATCTCAGGCACTGAGTTTAAATGCCAATCAATCGTTTTCTTGCACATATTTAGTGCCAGTTACAGTATATATATATATATATATATATATATATATATATATATATATATATATACAGTATACTGATTATCAGAAGTGCTTTTAGCAAAAAAATAAAAAATAAAAATATATATTACATTCTGAAAGCTATGGATAAGGGATATTTTGGATAAGGGATATCCGTATAAGGGATACTCAACCTGTATATGATTTTGAGCAAGTTACCAGTCCGCCAACTAACAGTAACGACAGTGCTGGGCGGATGTGTGTGTCCGAACAGAGCATCACATGAATTACTCCAGTGGAGGCCATCTAGTGGATGCTTGAGTGCACAACACTTGATTCCTTAGAGGTGAGGAACAGCATTAGCTTTTATATAGAATGAATTTTCGCAGCAGTTTTCTCACCTCTATTTAACCCCTTGAGTGGTGGGTTTTACCTGCCCCAGCAAAACCCACCACAGATCATTAGGCACCCCCCCCCCTCACCTTCGCTCCGGCGTTAGTACGCCGGAGCTCCCTTGCCGCCTGTCAATCATCACGCAGACGGCAGGCTCGGGGATGTTTCGCGCCGGCTCGGGAGGACTCGGGCACCTGAGTTCTCCCGAGTCCCCCCGAGCCGCCCCGAACATCCCAGAGCCTGCCGCCTACGTCATTGTTCAAAATGACAGGCGGCTAGAGGCTTTTTAGAAGAGCTCCGGGGTACGATCGCCGGAGCACAGCCACAGTGACAGGTGATTGGGGGGGCTGGGGGACGCAACGGGGGGCTCAAGAGGTGGTGCGCCAGTGGTGCACACCTGGACACCACTGGCACACACCTATTTCATATTTGTGATATGCCCGGAAATTTTCCGGGCAAGCCCGCTGCGGCAGCGCAGCTGAGCCCGGAAAATTTCCGGGCATACCACTCAAGGGGTTAATTAGGAACACCTTTAAGCACCCATGCAACCTAAGCTCAGCATTGTTCAATGTTAGCTTCATGTTAGCATACCTCCCAACATTCTGTCCCTAGAAAGAGTCACTGTTCTGCACTTAGGGCCAGGGGCCTAATTCAGTATGGATCGCTATATATAGAGAAAATGCAGTGGGCTCCAAGAAAAAGAAGGAATTTTGAATGCATTGCTAATCACCATGCATTCGCAAACCCGTTTCGCAATTCCCGGAGCATTGAAGAGTACCAGCCGCCTGTGCAAATTGGGAGTAAGGAGGCTTCCACTAATCTGCGACTGAAACAGGCTGGAAGTAGTCAGCGAAGACGTCACAGGCCCTAAAAATCCATGGAACGCCTGCATTATTTCGTACCCCACCAGACAACGCTTTGTTTCTGCCCCAAACAAAGGGGCGGCGGGCTGTGCTTAACCGCTTGCTAGACAGCGAAAGAATGCTGTTTAGTGAGCGATTCTGAATCAGGTCCTTAGTAACACCGACTGGCTCCCAACCTTGTTCATTTCATTTCTGCTGTCTTCATATTTTTTAATACTTGCTGCGATGTTCCATGTTTTATTTACTAAATGAAGTCTCACCGAACAAAAACATTTATAAATATCATCAATTTATGGATATCATTTTAGAGTCCTGCATTTATAGTCCTGCATCTTTAATGTTCATTATTATTTCAAAAATCATTTTCTTCCTCTCACTCAGCATTCATCAACAATTAAAGATTAATCATAACACAATTGTTAAGACTCGAACGGATGTCAATACTAAAAAGGAAAACCTGTTGTTGTTTTTTTGGCATTTTTAGCTTGATTTACTGCTGCATCTTGTAAAAAAACGTGAATTTGTCTTTGTTTATTCAGTGCAGCTGAAGTGGAAACTGCTGAGTAGAATCAGCTAAAAGTAGCCAAGAGCCATATCTAGTGTTACATATAGTTCATCAATTATAGTTCAAAATAGCCATTGTGCAACACAAGTCACTCAGATATATACAGTGCATGCCAGTGTTTGACGAGATCATCCCAACTAATCATACACAGTACAGTATATGCCAGGGTTGCCGACCCTCCCGGAATTTCCGGGAGTCTCCCGAAAATCGGGGCTCCCTCCCGGCCCCCCGGAAGGGTGGGCAACCCTCCCGGATTCAGGGGGGACCCCCGCTGTACCCAGGATCGCGGCATTAAAATGCCGCAATCCTCGGGTCTCAGAGGAGGGGGCGGAGCTAAAATGACACAATCGCGTCATTTTAGCCCCGCCCCCTCCACGGAGATCACTACATTAGCTGGTTTAACAGCATGGGGGCGGGGCTTAGTGATGTCACGCGTAAGCCCCGCCCCCTGACCGGCTACTGAATCTCTCCTCTCCGGGCTTCTCCCGGAGAGGAGAAGAAGAAAGTCGGCAACCCTGGTATATGCTGGTAGTTTCATGCTATTCAAGAAGATGGGCAGCTGAATCCCTTACACTTCGCCTGACAGCTGTAATTGAAGGATGAACTAGCAAGTCTAGGGCTAATATAACTATACCTATAGTGTTCCAGGTGAATGGAAGCTGATTTACAGCACTTACAGGATACTTTATCTTGCTGCTATCGTGTTTTTAGACTTTTATTTGGGACAATATATTCAGCAATCTACACTCGTTCAGATGGCGATAAGAAGTCCATAAGGTTTCAGTCATTTTTATTGGTGCAGTCACTAAGGAAAGCCATGAACAGAAAAAGGAAGCTGGCAGCGTGTTCTGTCTTAAAGGCCTAAAAGAGTCATTTACCATATGAACATTGGGGAAAAGATTAATTGCAATGGTCTCGATAAACAAAAACCTTGGGGCACATTTATCAATAAATATTTGAGGCTTATTCCCTAAAAAAACTTGTTTTTGGTGGGTAACCATAACCACAAATATTTGGTATCACCACAATGTATGACAGCAGGGCTACAGCAGATATCGCCAATATCCGGCTCTGGCGCGTTAGTGTCCTACCCCAATCGCAATCCTGAACGCTACCGGCAGGACAAATATTTCTAGAACCGAAGTTATCTCTAAAATGCACTATCACGGAAAGGTTTACAACTCCACATTCCATGCAAAACAGGGGGGTTTGCAGGTGCACTGTACAATCATTACTGCTAACATTATTTATATATATATATATATTGGATCAATTAGGTATTACAATTAAAGTAAATTTATTTGTTCACATTTTAGCGCTCCACCTTCTTCTATCCATTTGCAATATTGTTTGGGGACTTGACACCCCCTAGTGGGAGCTGCTTGATCTGCTGTGATCCCTCCATTGAATCTGGTAGATATAGCCCCCACAGATTTTTTTTGCATACCGGAGGTTGACCCCTGCAGCAACCACTGAGGCGACCTATGTACTAAGCATTGGAGAGAGATAAAGTGGATTTTTTCATTTTTTCAAACACAGTTTGTAACATAACAGGAACTGGCTGGCTGGTAGTTTCTCTGTCCACTTTATCTCTCTAAAAGGCTTAGTACATAGGACTCTTAAATTGTATTCCAGTTTTTTCAACCACTGTGCAGTGGCACACTAGTGTGCCTTGAGCTGTTCTCAAGTGTGCCCCCAGATCTAGAGATGCCCAAACCAGTTTACAGCCACCACCAGTTAAACTGTTATTTACTGGTCTGTTCTTTTCATGTAAATAGCCAATGTATTTTATTTTTGTTACCTGTGGGGACCAGTGTGGTTGTTTTTTTTTTATATGGGGGGCCAATAGGTTTTTTTTTTTCCTGTGGGGGCCAATGTGTTTTGCCCTGTGGGGATCTCATGGTGTGTCATGGCAATTTTTAAATCTTATTTAGTGTGCCGCAAGGTAAAAAGGTTAAAAATCACTGCTGTATTCACTTGTTCAGTTAATCAACAGCAACTCTTAATTCTGGACTACAGTTTTTATTAAAGTTGCATCTCTGCTCTGCAAAGTTACATTGTTTCTTATGTTCAACTTAACTCCGTGGCACTGTCAAGGACAAAACCAACTGGGTGTGGGAGTTATCAGACACACCATGAAGGGCAAAGCCACTCAGACCTGAACGGATGATATGTGAGGGACATAACTGAAGTCGATGGGTTGGAGAATGAGGAATTGTTAAAGACAAAGCAAAGTTGATAAAGAAGTAAAAAAGAAAAAAATAATCAGAAAGTTCCTTATAAAGAATACAGAGGAAACCTATAAATCCTGCAGTAATTAACTTCATATTTATTTATTTGTTAATATTTATTTATATAGTGCCTGTCTGATTCAGTATTGGTCACAAGTTGCTTAAAATTGCTATTTGTACATTTTTGACAATTTGCTCTAAAAAAGTCCGCAGTCTAAGGGTCGGGTGGCTTTTGATTCTAAATTTTCTGGGCGTTGGCTCGGCATTGCGGAGATTGTTTGTTGGGGGCATGACATCACACAAAGCCATGTGACCTAAAAGATGGCGGCCATGTGCCTTGATTCACAGCTAGGCTGTACAACCAGAGGGCTACCGGTAATATGCATAGCAAAGCACTCGCATTATAATGAATAATCAGCTCCCTAGAAGAAGGCTTGGGGAAAATAACCCTAAAAACACAGATTCATCAACCTGACGTACTTTGGATACAGGCGGAGAGAACTGCACGGCAGCGGCAAACAGTGTGTGCACACACTGTACGACAGGAAGAAGATCGCCAAGCAGGAAGTCCCGGCAAGAGGTGAGTACGGAGAAGGGAGAGTGAGGGAGTGAACTACGAGACCTGTAGAGTGGTGAACAGTCACCGTGACGGGTATTTGCAAAACCCGAAGCGGTGATCTCAGCAACCGCCGCTGACAAGGCGCGGCATCTGGCCAGTTCCTGCCTGCACGGTGGGCTGTGTGATACACGCAGCTCTCCGTAGCAGACAGACGGCACACGCAGTCCCAAGAGTCCGGGACCCACACAGTTACACCAGCACCCACGATTACCTGATCTGGAAAACTGAAAGTAAAGAGGTACCTGAAGCTTGTGTCCAAAGTTTGACAGCATAGAAATATTAAAAGCGGGACACCGCTAAAACCATTGACTGAGCACTCAGAGACAAACCCCCAACTGGCACTATTGCACCAGAACCCAAACCATAAGGACTTGATTCTGACATAATAACCTGCATAATTATATTCGCATTTCATATTTTATATTTTCAGTATCATCATTTGTAATTAAGCTAAATCTATCGATGGGATATGTATTTATTGTGATTTTTATGTTTTGAATAAATTAGATACTGCATAAAGACATACAGTATACTGTGTAGTTTTCACATAAAGATCACTAATCAAACCAAGGTAGAGCGCAGCACAAATCACCCAGAAATTGTATGAACTAAACGGAGACAGTCATCCGTTAAGTGCGGCTGCTAACCTAACACATTGTGATTCAGTGCGCAGGTTACTAACCAAAATCCATTATAATTAACAAAATATACAGTACCTGGCGCAATGTGTACAAGTGGCATTGTGTGGTTAATGTGAATAATGGACACTACTGTGTGGTATAATGTGAATTGGTACTATTATGGGACCATACCACTTCCCCATGAAGCAACGGCGCACACTGTCCCTATTTTAAGTATTGGGGGCACCAAATCCCTTTCTTGCACAGTGCACCAAAATATCTAGTTACGGTACTGGGACAAATATAGTAGACTTACATTCAAGTAAGATGGCAGGACACTTGGAAGGGTGCCATGGGTTGGTGGTCCAGGACCAATTCAAATGATTTGATGTCAATGTAATAGGCAACTTTAGGACTAGGCGTGCCATAAAAAAATAGTGATACTCTAGGGTGCCATGATTTAAAAAGTTTGGAAACCACTGAAGTACACTATAAAGGGTTTGATGCATCAAGTGGTAAAGAGAAAGAAGAAGAGGACCAATGGAGAGGTTGCTTAAAGCAGCCAATCACTGTGTGAACATAACACTCTAACCACAAAAACTGGATTAAAGAAATGGCTCAGCAACATAATGCAATTTGAAGTTACTGTAAAAACAACTGCAATGTGGATCCCGTAGTGCTAGTAATGACACCTAACATGCAGAAAGTGGATTATTAGATAGACAGGGGACGATTCAGACCTGCTCATACAGGTCTGAATTTGGCCCTGTCTCCGATAGTGGGGGATTGCGCATGCACATAGGTGGTAAAGTGCCCCCACAGTGAGCGCATTCGGTGAGATTTTCACACATGTCCACAAAACCTTTGGCAGCGCCCATAGAAGTGCTGGGCGGGCCCCAGAGAACGCAGGTGTTCCCCAGCCTGCTCGGAGAAGGCTGATGATGTCACATGACTTTAGCACCCTTCCCCAATTTGGAGAAAACTGTGAAGCATAACAGTCAGTCCTGGGCTACTTTTCTGCTGCGAACAGAGGAGAAGTCATTAGATGGTGAGAACTTGGTAGCGGATGTGTGTACATAGTGAGAGGATCTGGCTGGTGGGGGTGAGGGCATTTGCCGGGGTGGCGTAGTGGTGTTAACCTGCTCCGAATCTACGCACCCTAGGAAGCAGGTCTGAATTAGACCCACAGTGTCTAGATAGAGTCAATAGGTCTACCCCAAAAGGTCAATGTGCAATAGGTCGACTGAGTCAAAAGGTCTACTGTGTCAAAATGTTAACATAAAAGGTAGACAAATTAAAAGGTCGACATGCGGTTTTCAAATTTTTTGGGTGTCAATGTCGACAACTGTCATCATGGAACCCCCAATCAGTGTAATGCGTACCTTTAGTTCACCCACTTTGTGACCATGCTTTGGGCTCGGTGCCTCGATACACTCGGGCACAGTATTATATTCTCCTTTTATGCCAACATGGACGGTGACAGAAAATCAAGTTAGTAAATAAAAATAAAAAAATCATAAAAAAAACTCATGTCGACCTTTTCATTTGTCTACATTTTCATGACAACATTCGACCATGTCGATATGTTGACCTTGTTGAACTATTGCATGTCGCCCTATTGCCTGTTGTCATTTTGACCCTGTCATCCTTTTTGGGTAGACCTATTGACTGTCTATCTAGACACTGTAGATCCATGGTAGCCAACTCCTGTCCTCAACAACAGTTCATGTTTTCTAGATCACCTAGCTGGGGCACATGTGCACTCATTACTGACTGACACATTATAAATGATCCACAGGTGGAGCTAATTATTTCACTTGTGATTCTGTGAGGCGACCTGAAAAACTAGCACCCTGTAGTACAGCCCATCAGATAAATTGTATGTTACAAGTGTGTGCAGTAAGATAAATTGCATGCGATTTGTCACAGGTTGATAAATTGCATGCAATATATCTGATGCCAAATAACACACAAGTACAGAATCTGACGTGCAGGACTCCCGGGAAGCTGCCGGGGAGTTCAAGGGAAATCTCATGCAATTTCAAGCATCAGATAAATTGACCTAGTGCAGTGGTTCCCAAACTTTTTTGAATCTCGGCACCCTAAAGTATCAGAATTTTTTTCAAGCCACCCCTAGGCCAAAAGTTTCTTATTCAGAAACTTAGAAAAAAATATTAAATGAAATAAATGATATTTATATGTCATACTTAGGTTACATTATGTAGTGAGGGGCAATATTTGTTTCTGTTTGTCCACATATTTTATGACTGGCAGCCACCAGCACTGACTTTGGCTTTTACATTGAACATAAATAATTTGAATTGATCCTGGACCCCCAATCCAAGGCACCCCTTCAAGTGTCCTGAGGCTCCCCAGGGAGCCTAGGCACACAGTATGGGAACCACTGCCCTAGTGTAAGGGGCCCTTACATGAAGCATGATTGCTGTCTAATTGCAGCTGGCTGGAATATACAGAAGTGAATAGCAGAATGACAGGCCAGCTACACAGGCTTCAGACAGGATTGTGACATCTTGGACTTTGAAGATATGATTCATTTGGAACATCTTCTTGATAACCAACACCTGAGGAAACCTACTTGACATACATTTTAAGTCTGGAGGCAACCCATTCACACTGTAGGTACCATTTACAATCCAGAACCATTCACATCCCGTATGGAGAACATTACATGTGGAACCACCATTGGCAAGAGATTGATGAGTCTTTTCTGTAAGTAGAATTTACTGAGGGGAAAGGCCCTCTGAAGGACGGTGGTGGATCATATGGATACATTTTGTTCAGGTGGTGACCTGAAAGAGTTTTATGCCTGAGAGGGTGATAGTAAAAACCACCATGGATGGTCTCAGATACAAAGCCCAATATTCCAGAGCTCTAGTATTTCTACATTATAGTGGGCATAGATAGTGTAGTTTGATGTTGATGTTATTGATGTGTTATATTATGGAAGTTCTTTTGATGATGAACAGTGGTTGATGGCTAAGAGCAAAATATTTTTAGGACTCATAAAATACAAACAGTGTACTGCTGTGTATTCATTGTATGAGAACTTAGGACAGTGGTTTTCAACCTTTTTACCTTGCGGCACACTAAATAAGATTTTAAAATTGCCAAGGCACACCATGAGATCCCCACAGGGCAAAACACATTGGTTCCCCCATGAAAAACAAAACAAACCTACAGTATTGGCCCCCATATACAGGTAACAAAAATAAAATACATTGCCCCTTTACATGAAAAGAAGAGACCAGTAAATAACAGTTGAACTGCTGGTGGCTGTAAACTGGTTTGGGCATCTCTAGATCTGGGGGCACACTTGAGAACAGCTCAAGGCACACTAGTGTGCCATGGCACAGTGGTTGAAAAACACTGACTTAGGACATCCAGTGGTAAGGCTTTTGTACCATCTAAGTGTATTAATAGTTGTAATACAGTATAAAGTTCTCTAAAGGAACCATTCACTTTCCATTTGGTCCTAAACCTTACCTTTTGCACATGCTACAAAACCAATATTCCTAAAAAGAAGATGGCAAAAGTATTGACTCATGAACTAAAGACAGCTCAAGTGTCTCATTACGATTGTGAGTTATTTAAGACACAAATGTATCCAGCAAGAAGAATTTTACAGTAGTTGCAAAAAATTTATTATATAATTTAAAGGGTAGTCTAAGCAATTAAGTTATTGGCCATTTTTACTTTGGCCAACATGCAGATTACTAGTCAGAAAATACTGCTCAAAGCAAATGTACATAAAAAACAGGATCCACTACATTGAAAAATCAGAGCCGAGCCTTCCATGCTCTTACTACTTTGTAATTCATTGGATTTCCTTGTATACAATCCCCCAGTCCCATTGGCGTAAATTCATCCCAGGTGCCCAGAGGCAAGATAAATATTGGTGCCCCCCCCCCCCCACACACACACCCACACACTGCACCTTACATACAGTAAATATATATGTATGTATGTATGTTATATATATTATGTTTAAAAATAAAGAAACTGTGACTTCTATGATCCTGCTGGGAGGAGGAGTCAGCCACAGAAGTGATATCAATGGTTTTCAATTAACTGATTCAAACTTGCAGGAGAGGAGAGGTGCCCCCTTGGGAGCAGGAGCCCGGCGGCAGATGACTCCATTGCCTCCCAGAGTTCTGCCTCAGCCCAGTCCCGTGATGGACTGCATCATTTTACAGGTAATCTATAATAATCATATGCCATTTATCTGGGCTCTTGGTGCCTAACAAACTATTCTATACCTCAGAATGTTTTCCAGATTGTAAATGCCCATTTTTGTCTTTCATTATCCAATTTGGTAGGTTATTTACTATTGTGCAATACTCACCTTATTACTATTAAAATAAATGAGCAGGAAAACTAACAAAAAGAAATGAATTGTTTTGCAGCCGCCCTATATAGTGATCAATAATATGCCGCTAGTTATAGTTCATCCCAAACCATCTAACATCTGGTGGTCTGTGGAGAAATTTGCATTAGAATTCATGCGTAGTATTTTATTGGGAACATTTTCAAAGAATACCTAAAGGAAATATGTTTTCATCTTCTTTTATTGTTTAAGAAGAATAACAGTTGTAAGAACTCTTTGGAGTATGTTAATCAGACTCAGTAAATATTCATGGATACTTGTTTGTTTTCAAACATTGAAAAATGGGTTTAATTATCTCGAATTCAATTATTTGACATTATTTTACAGAAGGGACTACAATGAAATTTCACATAATTGTTTTGCTTGTGTATATCCTCTAGTGGGCTTATGTTTCTTCACTTGTTTTACAGATATTACTATCATGCTGCATAAACACATAGTTTAACGCTTTTGTGAAGGAAAATGTTTAGTAAAAGTCTGAACTGAAACAATTTGGTATATTTTACAGTTATTTCTAATACTCTCCATGGCAGTATAAATGTCGTTTATATTATGCTTCCTGAAATGTAGCAAGTGATGTTCTGCTTAATGTGCACAAAGGAAGACGGAGATAGATGCTAGCAAGTTCTAAAATCAGTAAAAAAACGGATAGGGATAAATTGTCTGTCTTGTGTGCTATCCAGCCAGACAGCTGTTGCTCTGCAAAGGAGTAACATACAGTCCGAAGGATATTACCCTACACGTAATGCTATTACTAATGGTAGCTAGTTCCCAGGCTGTAAGTGTAGTTTGCCTCAGGTGACCAATGGAACATACCATGTGGCCCGCAATGGCAGTGGCAACAGCATGCTCAGTGGAACACCATTTTCCCTATCCACACCACCACCGGTTGCCTTCAGTAACTTATTGGCTATCGAAGTGAGCCCGTGAGGATACACGTTGTGAGTCCCGTTGGCTTTCATGGTCCCCCTGCCTTCCCAGGTCATATGGTATGTCCCATCAGCCAGAACACTTACTAAAGATCATCTACGAGGGTGGATCATACCTGTGTTTGAAGACAGGTGACGTTGCTGAGAAAAGTTGGTATTACTATCGTGTACTACCATCTTTTAAACAACGCCATACCAAATTTCAGATTGATTCATAGGTTGTTTTTTTTTCCACCACGACAATGCACCAGCTCTCTCATCCGGAATTGTTGTGGCCAAATTGCATGAATTGCGCTAAAGCGTTAAGTAAATGGGTTGGTCTTGGTGGGAGGACTATCTTGTGAATCGTCCCCAGCCAGAAAGGGTGGGTTTGAAGGCAACTGGAAAGACCCATAAATGCTCACCTCAAAATCAGGTCCACTATGATACAAGTCTTCCTTCACTGTTTTTTTCTTCCTTCACTGGTTTTAATCATGGCAAGAGTTTCCAAAAAATTTTCACAGAAACCCTAGGCCAAAAAATTATCTTGCAAGGAGGTGTTACAATTCAATTAAACTTTGAATAGGTTGAAACTCTTGCAGGCGGAAGCGGATTTGCACAAAATGGCAAATCTTCAAAAGTTGTGCCATTTTAATTCAGACTGAATCCCTGCCTTTATGGGAAATTTCCTTAGGATCAGTGTGGTGAGAAACGGCATTTTCTTTTGTTTGTCTACATACAGTATTTTATTATGGGAAACCACAAGCACTGGTTTTGCCTGTTACTTTAGTCTCAAATGGGAATTGGGAACCACTGGTGTACTGTTGGTACATTCCTTTGACTTCAACAGTAAATTTAGCAGAATCAAACTATTCAAACTAGAGTATTTGCTACTAAACTCTCCAAACTTTTTTAATTCGGATGTACACAAAAGTCCTTTTTGTTTACCAATGTCAATGCATTTTTTCCTTATCAAATTAACAACAAGCAATTAAAACGGATAATTATCATAATAATGAAAAAAAAAACTAAAATCTAATTAGAGGAAGGAAAACTTGTCTTAACTGAAGAAGTGGCCTATAATTTGTGCATATTTAACCTAAGGCGTCAGTCAGCAAGCCAGAAAGTTTAATGAAGGCATTCTACCTTGTGAATTTAACACGTTTTAACAGCTTGAGCAGATGGAAGGCTTGCAGGGATGAGTCATCCGTCAGCCCCTCAATGTATTAATCATGCCTTAACTATAATGCAGAACAAAGATTTACTTTTAGACGGGTTTGCAGCATTTGTTTCAGTATTATTTACTTTTGTTATTGGTAAAGTTAGAAATGTTTGTAGCTTTATAGTAGCATAAAGTTTAGAGAATAATTAAAAAGGGAACATTTTGATTTAGTTGATAAGTACAGAGACTTCAAAATTCTGACAAACATATAGATGGGGCTCCTGTGGATGGATCCCTGGAATCTTTGTTTTATCTTTCCGTCAATGCAAGAATACCTTCATAGGCATCATTCATCTTCATTAGAGGAAGGCTTCTTGAGTAACTGTCATAAAGGTAGTCAACCATGAGGGTTAGTCAAGGGGTTAGCTGTGCAGTGGTGTGGCCATAGAGAATGGTTTGTGGAAGGAAATTTATTTTACTAACTGTTGGAGACTCTTCCATTGATAGTAGGTGTCCCCCAACATTTTATTCTTGGCCCTCTTCTTCTCTATCTCTACATGTCCTCTCTGGGTCAGCTTATTTGCTCACTCGACTTCCACTATCACCTCTATGCTGATAATACTGAAATCTACCGCTCCTTTCTTGATCTCTCTCCCTCTATCCTCACTCATATTTCCAACTGTCTCTCTGCTGTCTACTCTTGGATGACCCAGCGCTTTTTTAGACTTAAAATATCAAGGACTAAGCTGACCTCTTCCCACCCTCCTGCATAAAACCTGACCATCTCTCATCCTAACCTGTTTATGCTTACTTCTTCCCCTTCTGTGTCACCCCTGTCTGTCTAACCCTCCCCTTTAGAATGTAAGCTCTCACAAGCAGGGCCCTCTCTCCTCATGTGCTTTTCTTAGAATATATAAACCTCTGCCACCCTGATGATCGCTTCAGTGTCCTGTCCCCAGATGCAACTATCCATATTTACCATGTACGTGTCTTGTGATGTAATTCATTATGTGTTTTTGCTCATAACTATGCTTTGTAAAGCGCTGCAGAATTTGTGAGCGCTATATAAGAAACTGTTAATAAATAAAAATAATAAAATAAATATTAGCCAAAACATGTCACCTTGGTTGGTCAGTCAGGCTAGGGGAGTGGGGACCCCCCCAATAAAAGAACCCCCGGCCCAGGCTGAAGCCAGGGGCTGTCCATGGCATCCCTGGGCGGTGGACACTAGGCTAAAGAGTTAAATGTGGAGAACCACAAGTCCCAGCATCCGGGGATGCCCACTGGGATTTATAATCCCATTACAGAACCAATACTGAAATAAATGACATACACACGAATGAAGTATAAATTTATTACCCTCTTCAGACATCCATACGTACCTATTTTGATCATGTAGGTTTGGTCCACTCGTCCATGTAGAATCCAAAAGGGTACTGTACCTGCGAAAAAAAAGTATTCTCACAATCCATCAGGTGTAGATCGCGTCCTCTTCTTTCCATGTAGGCATCCAGGGATTTAAAAAAAAAATGCAAAAAACCCGGTCCAAAAGAACTGAAGGAAGCCCATTTATATAAGGGGCTTCCTTCCCCCGAATGCCGGGTCCCCTCATGACTCCTAGCACTGCAGGACCTGGCCACAAATCAGGGATCACTACAGCAGCCATCCCTTGATTGCCGGAGCTCCACTGAGCTCCGCTGGCCTGTCAGTCAAGCTGAGCTCTGTTTCTATTTAGAATGGGGAGGGTTTCCAAAACCACAAAGGTTGATTAAGTGAAGTGTATGGTCTGGCCCCCACGGCAGTAAAACTGGGGCATGTCCTCATAATCGAGGATATCCTCGTAAGGCCAAGACCCTTTTCCTGAGGCCACACGTCCTTTTCTTCACCATGCGGAGCTGGGCCCCTCCGGATTCCCGAGTCCACTAATAGGAATGTCCAGTGGTACGCAAAAAATTATTACTGTGCTTACATAAGGGATATGATTTTGTACATTTATTTCTTAGAATACATTTCTATGCATATGCGGCCAAATGTGATAGCCTCCGAGATCAGCAGCCATGTTGAATTCTGGGTACTTATGTAGTATCTGGGCGTCCGATTTTGTGATTGTATGCCTTACCTTAAGGCATACAATCAGATGCGATGCGATGCGATTCGATGCGATTTTGCATAGGATTCAATGTTAAGAAGGTCCTGTTCATTTCCCCACTATCCAAGTGGGCATAGAGTTGCGCAGCGAGCCGCCGAGCCCGAAGCGTGGCGAGCGAAGCGAGCCCCGCGAGGGGACGCATATTTCTTAAAAAGTATTCTGTGTCCCCTCGCGGGGCTCGGTGGCTCGCTACGCTCGCCACAGGTTTATATCCAACTCCATGCCCACTTATATAGTGGGGAAAGGAAAAGGACCCCTTTTTCCCATTGAATTCTATGTTAAAATGGACTCAGACCATTTTAACATTGAATCCTATGGAAAAATCTTGACCATCGCATCGCATACGATTTGGTCGCATGCGATGCGATGCGATTTCTAAATCGGACGCCCAGATACTACATAAGTACCGAATTCTGTCTGAACTGAAGAGGTTTTTAAAGGGGCAATCATTTACAAGGCAAAACCATGCCTGATGCCTTGTAAATTATTAAAAACTTCTTCCAAGTTTGGCCGGCATCCTGCGGGTTGGGATCATTTGGTCTATTGCATTATGGTCGAAAGTCATTAGGTCGAATCCATTAGGTCGACATGCTAAAAGGTCGACATGACTCTAGGTCGACATGGGAAAAGGTCGACATGATTCTAGGTCGAAAGGTCATTAGTTCGACAGGTCATTAGTTCGACAAGGCCATTAGTTCGACATTGTCTATGTCGACATTCACAAGGTCGACATGGGGTTTTTCACTGTTTTTTTACCTGAATGTCAACACAGTCGACATGGACACAGTTTAAAGTGCACTGCATCCCCTCGCATCGCTCGCTGCGCTCGCGATGCGTCGGGCACGGTGCCTCGCTACGCTCGGCACACTATTTTATTCTCCCACCACGCCCTAGTGGATGGTAGGGCATGAAATACCGCCTGTCGGCACATGTTGGCTCAAAAAACAGTGAAAAACTCCATGTCGAACTAATGACCTTGTCGAACTAATGACCTGTCGAACTAATGACCTTTCGAACTAGAATCATGTCGACCTTTTCCCATGTCGACCTAGAGTCATGTCGACCTTTTAGCATGTCGACCTAATGGATTCGACCTAATGACTGTCGACCATAATGCAGTAGACCAAATGACCGCATCCCAACACCATGTACCACTTGATGGTCAACACAGAAGTACAGTACAAGCAATTGGACTACAGTAATCTGTGGTTTATTAAACAAACATAATAACAATAGCTCACAATAACTTGGAAGTTTACACAGAGGCCAACAGGATTCGGTCTCTGCTCTCAGTGCTGGGGACCCGGCTCATACTGTTGTCAGCATGGGGTGAGCTGCACTGGAGGGCTAGCTTCATGGTAGCGAGGAAGGGTTCGTTTGTGTGATTGGATTTGTGTAATATATTTGTAAAAAAGTTTTACTATTCTGTGTGTTTGTGTCTTTATCTTAACATTATTTTAACATGTGAACAACAAGTCAAAGGGGGCCCATTAATGTCCCGCATCCTGGGCATTAATGCCCATTAATGCCCCAGCATGCAGGGGAAGCCTTATTTGAATCTAATTTTTACACTTATTTTCTCTGCGTGGCGCCCACCGTTTAGGGAAGCCAGGGACAGCTTCGGAGGGGGGCCCTTTATTGGGGGGGTCCCCACTCCCCGAGGTACTCCTTCTAGGGCTGACCAACCAGGGTAATCCTGTTACGGCCAGGGAACCTTGCATAAAATGTGTCCCCGGCTGTGGCATGTCACCACTGGCTGTTGGAGCCCGGTACTAGTTCAAAAATATGGGGGACCGCCGTATTTTTGGAACAGGACCTGTCCAAGAGCCCGGTGCTGGTTTCTTAAATACGGGGAAAACTCCACAACTTTATTTCCCCGTATATCGGGAATCAGGAACGGCTCAATGAGCTCAGGGCTGGTTATGTTTGGAAGGAGGGACCCCACACCGTTTTTCTTTTAAATTTTTACACAAATCTTCACAATCCTGTTACTAAAAAACTCCACATTATTTTACAAAAAAATTGGCAGACACTGCATGCGATTTTTAGACTTTGTCTAAAACAAAATCGCACCCTATTACATTTGCGAATTTCGGCTGAAAATGGCAAATGTGACATGTGCGATATGGTGCGATTCTTTAGCGGTCTAAAAAAAATTGCACTCTATTACATTTCGCCCTATGGTGTTCTCCTATAGCAACTACAAAACAAAATATTATAGATAATAAAAGGTTCTTAAGAGACCAATTGTTAGTGTAGGACTTGCAGTGAAATAGGGTCCCTTGGTGATGGGCTGCAAGCTTAAATGCATTGATCAATTCATATACTAAAACCCCATTATTTATTTGATTATTGTATATTAAAGGGAGTTAGTTTATTATGGTGAGTGATGAGCCCCTGTATTTGTATTTATTAGAGCATGTGGTCACTGGCCACTGCACCCCAACCTGGGAATGGTGAGTGCGGTGGTATCCTGTATGTAGAGATAATAATATATTGCTTACAAACAACATACTTGATAACAATAGAAGTATTACATATATAGCACATGATCACGTCACAACATATACTGACAATCACCTCAAGTGATTACACTGCACAAAAAACATTTTTACAAAAACAAATTACATTAGTATATTGAAAAAACACTTCTATACACTGTAAATAACAAAGGGCCTAATTCAGGTTGTGTTGTAGTTTTTGCATATTATCGCAAAATTGCATGTGCGCAGAACAGGGCAAGGTCACCCGAATACCAGTTCCCTCCACCCGATGCGCTCACAAATAAAAGGGAAACCCAGGGCTGCAAAGCTAGTCACCGGGCCGCTAACTTTTGGATCACACACAAATGAAAAGGAAGTATCCGCACTCTTCTTATCCTCTTACTCTACTACCTCTCCTCTCGATCCTATACCTGCGCAAGTCATAAAAAATCTATCTCCTGTGATTATTCCAACCTTAACTAAAATCTGCAATCTCTCTCTTACTTTTCCTTCTCTGCTCAAACATGCAGTAATAACTCCTATTCTTAAAAAACAGAATTCTGACCCTAACTCTCTCTCTAACTATCGTCCTATATCTCAGCTTCCATGCCTCTCCAAGCTACTGGAGAGACTTGTCTACTCTCGCCTCACAAACTTTCTTAACTCTAACACCCTATTAGACCCACTTCAGTCAGGTTTTCGCTCTCAACACTCCACTGAGACAGCACTGACTAAAGTGGTGAATGATCTGGTAATGGCTAAGTCTAAAGGCCATTACTCACTACTTATTCTTCTTGATCTTTCTGCTGCATTTGACACCGTCGATCACTCTCTTCTCTTACAAACACTACACTCCCTAGGTCTTAATGATACAGCCCTTTCCTGGTTCACATCTTACCTATCTGATCGCTCTTCAGTGTTCGCTTCTCTAACTCTACTTCCTCTTCATTACCTCTGTCAGTCGGAGTTCCGCAAGGTTCAGTCTTAGGTCCTCTGCTCTTCTCAATCTATACCTCCTCTCTTGGCAAACTAATCAGCTCTTTCGGATTTCAGTATCACTTGTATGCTGATGATACTCAAATCTATCTATCAACCCCAGAGTTGTCACCAGTGGTTTTGGGTCGAGTTTCTGATTGTCTCTCTGCCATCTCATCTTGGATGTCTTGTCGCCAACTCAAACTCAATATTTCCAAAACGGAATTACTTATATTCCCGCCAACTAAGAACAGTTACCATCCTGACATCTCCATCGCTGTTGACAACTCGATAATCTACCCTACCCCACAAGCTCGTTGCTTAGGGGTCATCCTCGACTCTGAACTGTCCTTTGTTCCCCACATTCAATCTGTCTCCAAATCATGTTACATGCATCTAAAAAACATCCAAAATACGACCCTATCTCACACAAGACACTACCAAATCTCTTATCCATGCACTCATTATATCCCGCATTGATTATTGCAATAGTCTCCTAACTGGTCTTCCCAAGAACAGACTCTCACCACTGCAATCAATTTTAAATGCTGCTGCTAGGCTGATCTTCCTTGCAAGACGCTCATCGTCTGCTGATCCGTTCTGCCAGTCCCTCCATTGGTTGCCTGTATATTACCGTATTCAATATAAAACACTTCTACTTGCTTATAAAGCTATTAACCATACTGCACCAGCATATATCTCTCTACTTATCACAAAATATCTCCCATCTCGACCACTACGCTCTACACAAGATCTGCGTCTCTCTTCTGCACGGATCACTAGCTCCCATTCATTATTACAGGACTTTCATCGGGCTGCTCCCACCCTATGGAATGCCCTTCCACGCACATTAAGACTCTCCACAAGTCTCCAAACTTTCAAGCGTTCCCTGAAAACTCACCTCTTCAGGCAAGCCTATCATATTTAAGTTCTACATGCATAACCCTCCGAGGCACTTATGTATTATATAGCTTCCCTTCTGGATTTGTAACTGCTATGCTATTACTGGTGCCTGTCCTTATGTTTCCCCCCTATATCCCTATAGATTGTAAGCTTGCAGCAGGGCCCTCCTACCTCCAAGTCTGTCTGTTGTTACCCAGTTTGTCTTATCACTGTCTACTATTGTAAAGCGCAACGGAATCTGCTGCGCTATATAAGAAACTGTAAATAAATAAATAAATAAATAAAGTACCTGACCTGCAATGTTTCACACATCATAACAAAATATTACAACATACATTTTCAGCTTACACATAAGAAAACAGTGTATGTGTATGATGTATTATTACCAGGGTGCCTGGGACATAGGTACCCGGCACCACATCATGAGGAATCAGAATTTTCAGGGGCTCCTCATACTCCTAATAACTTTCATTGTAAGGAGGGAAAACACCAGTTTTACAAGCTTCATTTGTTTCCCTGGCTAGCTTTATACAATGCTGGAGGTCTGAGAAGCGCTTCTTGCAGGCATCAAAAGGCACACTTGATAGGGCCCTCCCTCCATATTGCCAACTCCCTGACCCATTCTGCAGACTCCTCAAATGAAACACACACGTTTGCTTTTACATTTTTCATGCTTAGAAACCATGGGACATGTACAACCAATCAAAAGGTTTAAAAGATCCTGGTCGTTTCAGACTGTGATTTTATACGCAGGTTGAAAAACTCCCAATGGCTCCATTCAGTTTAGTAATTTATTTGCAATATCCCTACTGTGCATTTGTCCTCTTCCAACATCCCTACTGTGCCTTTGTCCTATTCCAACACCCCTACTGTGCCTTTGTCCTCTTCCAACATCCCTACTGTCCCTTCGTCCTCTTTCAACATCCCTACTGTGCCTTTGTCCTCTTCCAACATCCCTACGGTGCCTTTGTCCTCTTCCAATATCCCTTCTGTGCCTTTGTCCTCTTCCAAAATCCCTACTGTGCCTTTGTCCTCTTCCAATATCCCTACTGTGCCTTTGTCCTATTCCAACACCCCTACTGTGCCTTTGTCCTCTTCCAACATCCCTACTGTGCCTTCGTCTTCTTTCAACATCCCTACTGTGCCTTTGTCCTCTTCCAACATCCCTACGGTGCCTTTGTCCTCTTCCAATATCCCTACTGTGCCTTTTTTCTTCTTCCAAAATCCCTACTGTGCCTTTGTCCTCTTCCAAAATCCCTACTGTGCCTTTGACCTCTTCCAACATCCCTACTGTGCCTTTGTCCTCTTCCAACATCCCTACTGTGCCTTTGTCCTCTTCCAATATCCCTACTGTGCCTTTGTCCTCTTCAAATATCCCTACTGTGCCTTTGTCCTCTTCCGAAGGTTGGTGGCGGCTGATCAGAAGAAGCATGGACATTAATCTATAACAAGGAAGCTGAATAGTGCAGATCTTATCAAAGCAAGGAAAAGAAAAAATGTCCATCTAAGAACAGGGGAGATGGAAGGTGCATATGACCTGGATACATACAATCTCAGACACACTGATTGTATAATTAATTACCAAATGGTGAGTGAAGTGTGGATGTGATTGTCAGCACCAGGCTCTTTTCACAGTCCAGATCACCTGATAAATGTTCCATCTTTATGGCCCAGGGTAGAAATATGATTCTAAAGCTGGCCATCCACTAGTGTGATTTGGCCACTTTTTAACCGATTCTGACAAATCAGGCTGAGAAATTGTGTGAAAAGTGGCTAAATCGCATGTGTTTGAGTTCCCATCCGATGTGCTGTCCCGGGAGCGGAGAATGGAAATGCATACGATTTATCATATGCAAAAGGACCATATATGGCGATCCGGCTGCCCTGGAAGCTCCCGGGTGGTTCAAGAGGCATCGCATGTGACTTCTCCCCTCAGAGAAGCCGCATAGTGTATGGGGGGGGGGGGGGGGCTTCAGGGACGGCAGAGTGCCACCAAGATTTGAATTATGCAGAGGTTCTATCTGTCCCCTCTGCTCCTAGCTTTCCTAGCAAATCTTTTGTTCAGGAAAGAAAGATAAAACTTGCGTGAGCTAAAAATGCAATATAAATATATATATATATATATATATATATATATATATATATATATATATAGGAGATTTGTGGTGAGGCACTCGTGGCAATTGTAATCCAGAACAAAGCTAGCCAACAGGAGATAGCAGCAACGTTTCAATTTATTACTTCAAATTTTCGTCAGGTTACCAGGTTGGTAAGTAATAAATTGAAACGTTGCTGCTATCTCCTGTTGGCTAGCTTTGTTCTGGATTACAATTGCCACGAGTGCCTCACCACAAATCTCCTACCAATCCTCTGTGTAGGCACCGGCGCTGCTGTTTTTGCTGTTACAAGGAGTGCCAAACCCCTGTCCTCTCTCTCTATATATATATATATATATATATATATATATATATATAGACAGGACTTACCCAAGCCTCCGTGAAGGAAAGGAATGGACCAGCACTCGCAGTTTTGATGAAAAAAGATAGTTTGTATTGAGCAATTACAGCATGGTGTACAAGCAGGCTGACCCAACAGCCGTTTCAACTGGATACCTTAGAATGCTTTCTGCTGGCCTTCTCTGGAGAGACCAGATGCAGCATTGGAGTTTTTTTACCATATCCTGGATGATTGACCTACCATTCACATTATAGGTAAAAATAATTTGCGGGAGAGGAGGCCAACTGGATTATTTTTATCCATTAATCTTTTAGGCATTATATTGCCATCTTTTTAATTGCACAGTAAGAATTGGACATATTAATTAGGATATATCAAGCCTTAAACAGATAGAGGCACTGGAGAAAAATAAGGAGTTAATCACTTCACCCAGTCGCTTTAATCTTACACAAAAAGATTTATGTTTTCCCTGATGAAGTCTCTGTGAGACGAAACGCGTTGGGAATTGTCTACTCGTTGATTTTACTCAGATAATTCTCTGAAGACCAATAAATAAGTGCTGGAAGATTCCTCTTATGTGCTTCATTGGATACGATTGTGTTATTTGGACATTTACATTATAATTGTTGGCGCCATACCACTATTGGGTAAAAAAAAAAATATATATATATATATATATATGTATATATATGTGGACAACAGACTGGCACTTGGTCCAACAGGGGTTAACTCAGGTGAGGTGCCTTCCAGAGGTTAACTATAGCAGCGTATCTCCAGATACAAGGAAACAGAGTCCCAAGCAAAAGAAGACAGGAGGCGGCACTCTATATATATATGGCTGTTGTAAAAAGCACGATTTATTGTCTTGAAGACAACAATATCAGATATTGATACGACGTGTGACTATAACTGCACACACAGGAACAAGAAAAAGTATTTAAATTGTAAAACATTTCTAAAACAGTTTTGTGTATTTTTATGGACTTAACTTCGTCCGGCAGGCTTTCAGATGGCAGAACGTGACATAAGCAGCACACGATCGTTCTTGCAGTTTCTGCTCATAAACAAATGTGATACAGCATTTCTCATTTCATAGCCATTCGCTTCCCCATGGAAATTTTGCCCTGGATCCACAGATGTCTCATTCTCTCAGTAAAGTGTACAGGGCTTCCTCATAAATATATGTAAGTACTAGAAATGTCTCACTGCATCATTTCTACAATACTTTTTACTGCATTACTCTTAACCCGTTGTGGTAAATAAAATATTTTCATAAACAGTACAATAAAATAATTACTGATGTCATGTAAAGCTAGAGGATACTTTTATGTGTAAGTGGTCGTTTGGTCCAGGTTGTCAATTATATTGTTTATTTATATGGTGCCACAAGGGTTCTGCAGCTCCCTACAAAGCACATAAATAAATGTGCCTAACAGGAAAACACTTACTTCCAGTACAAGATAATGTATTGTATATAAACATTGTTGTATCAGGAAGAGGACACTGAAATAATCCTCATGGTGGCAGAAACTGAGGATAAGATGCCGTGGTGGGGAGTATTGAGTAGAAAATAATCTGAGAGTGAAAAAACACATGGGGAAGGGCACACAGACAGAACTGACATGGGGCATACTGTGAGCATGGAACAAAGGGATAAGGGGCGGGAAGTATTAAAATACATTGCCGCCCCTCGGCGTGCCACTGCAACGATGCTATGTACTAACATATGCAACTAGCATCACAATGCGGTGACGGAGGACCCCCGCGATACCTGTGATGTGGTGTGCTGGGGGGTCTCCGTCACATCCCTGGGCTCTCCCTCTTCAACTTCTCCCTTTACGGGAAGTGGCTGTCCCCGGCACCTCCTCCGAGTCCTCCAACCTGCAGATGGAAGGACCTCTGGTTGTGTTGCTAGGGGGAGGAGGAGTTTGAAAGAGGTGTATGCCGGGGAGGAGTGGGGTTGACGTCTGTGGCGGGCAGCGATAAGAAGCCCATAGGCTTCTATAGGGTATTGCCACCCAAAGGTGGCAATTCCTTGGCTGGCGAAGACGTAGCTGCCGGATCTATGTACATTTGAAAATGGGGAAAAACCACAGAATACAGGGGTTTTACCGCATTTTTACCTTAGTACATCCCGCCAAAGATGAGAGATGGGTGGGTTTAATAAAGAAGTGGGTCTTGAGAGTCCATTTGAAGTTTTACAAAAGGGAGAGGTAGAGAATTCCATAGGTCGGGAGCACCACAGCCACAATCTTGGAGGCTGGAATGGGAGGTAGCAGAGGTGGTATGTATTTGTGGAGGGCAGGAAGGAATTTAAAGGGAGACAAAGTTAGATATGTAAATGAGCGAGAAATGGGCAAGGGCTTTGTAAGTGAGTGTAAGAAGATTTAATTGGTGTGAGCAGGGACCTGGGGCGGTGCTGAGCTGGAGAAGAGGCAAGGCTACTTTTCTCTGTTCCTCTCTGAGCGGCATCCCCTCATGGCAGGCTCCAGCACGACGGCAGTGGTGGGTCCCTGGCTTGGATTAACTTACATCTGGGAGGATTCAAGTTCCTCCAACTACACCGCATTATTTTGAATGGTGAATAGTGTAGAGAGGCTGTTGTTATTTTCCCTTTCTTAGGGGCCGAGAGGATCTCCTAGCAGTCCTTGTCCTTTGGGCACACGTGGACCAGTGAATACCGCCCAAGGGCGTAATTTTTTTTATGCACCTTTAGATTGGATTTAGAAGTGGAAGGGGAACCAGTGTAGGGCTTGTAAGAGAGGGGAGGTGGACATACAACATTTAGATAAGAATATGAGTCACGCAGCAGCACTGAGGATAGATTGGTGTGGGGGGAGGCATTAGTCAGGGAGGCCAGATAGGAGGAGACTGCAGTAGTTAAATCTGGAGATAAGTGTTTTAGTAGCCTGTATTGTGAGAAGGGGTCTGATCTTGGAAATATATTTGAGATGGAAACAGCAGGGCAGCAAGTGGTACTAAATGTATAGTTTGAAAGAGAGGGAGGAATCAAGGATAACTCCAAAACAGCTCACTTGGGGAGATAGTTGCACCATCAATAGATAATGAAATTGTGGGAATTGCGGGAGGGTGGGAAGATGATCAGGTCAGTCTAACATATTATGTTTAAGATAGAATTGAGACACCCAAGAAGAGAGAGCTGAGAGACAGTTGGGGATACAAGTGAGGAGAGAATGGGAGAGAGGTCAGGGGAGGAAATGCGTCTTTGGGTTTCATTAGCATAGAGATGATAGGATCATCTAAAGTGGACATAGGACCCAATTCAGGTTGAAGAGTTAAGGCCCCCATACACTAGCCGATTTTGGTCAGATTTCAGCCAGATCAGTCGGATCTGGCCGAAATCGGACCAAAATCGGCTAGTTTTGATGTCCCCTCAGATCCGATGCGCGGTCCCATGCGCATCGGATCTGCGTCGGGTGGTCGGACCTGCTGCACGTCCGACTACCCGACTTGGGACCTATTGGGGCGGCGCTGCTGCGGAGCAGGGGGGGCTGGGGACGCTGCGGGGGACACAAGCGGCATAGAGCCGGGCAGGGGGAGCCGGCGGGAGCTGTCAGTGTTGAATAAAAAAAAAAAGCCCATACAATGCATGGGCGGCCTGTGATTGGCTGAGCGCTCTCTCAGCCAGTCAGCAATTGGCTGAGAGAGCGCTCAGCCAATCAACACTGACAGCTCCCGCCGGCTCCCCCTGCCCGGCTCTATGCCGCTTGTGTCCCCCGCAGCGTCCCCAGCAGCGGGGGACACAGACGCTGTCCCCCACAGCGTCCCCAGCAGCGGGGCACACAAACGCTGTCCCCAGCAGCGGGGGACACAGACGCTGTCCCCCGCAGCGTCCTCAGCAGCGGGGCACACAAACGCTGTCCCCAGCAGCGGGGGACACAGACGCTGTCCCCCGCAGCGTCCTCAGCAGCGGGGCACACAAACGCTGTCCCCAGCAGCGGGGGACACAGACGCTGTCCCCCGCAGCGTCCCCAGCCCCCCTGCTCCCACCTCTGTAGCCCCCCCCCCTGCTCCCCGGGTTTTTTACATGTGATAAATCGAGACGATTTATCACATGTAAAAAATGGCACATCAAGTGCCAATCTAATCAAGCTCCCCCGGGGAGCAGCCGGGGAAGCTCAGGGGGAAGTCGGGGGCGACTTGTCCTAAGGACAAGTCGCCCTAGTGTATGGGGGCCTTTAGATTTGGGTGAGTTATTTTATTTCTGTGCAGGGTCAAGGTTGCTTTATTTTTACAATGCGATATACTGTAGATATCAGTTGAAGTACACACCCCACCCAAGGAGCAGGTTGGGGGTGGGTAGAAGGGGTTGACAGTGGCAAAGAGATGCCAGGGGTTTGAAGAATGGGTTGATATGAGTTTTTTGAGTATGGCTGCATAAATTTGACATGAATGAAGTCTGCTAAATTTTTCTGATATCTGTTTAATTTCCAATGCAAGGTTTGAAGGGTTGATTTGCAAAGGGGAATTGTGGTTTCTGAAGCACAGAAGTAAGAGAGACATTGTATAAAAAGTACCTGTTTTCATAAAGGAGAACAAAAGAATACAGTAGGATAGAAAAAGTGAGTCAAGCAGGTAGGATAAAGATACTGTGTTCATGGCCTCAATGTTATGCTTAGCAAGTGGAGATGGAGAAGCAGAGAAAGATAAGTTAAAAGAAAGCAGGTAATGATCAGACCGGGCAAATGAGGAGTTGGAGAAGTCACACATATCACATGGTGAGTGAATACTAAATCAAGTGAGGGTGAGGAGGTCTACAAGGAGAGACCAAGTGATATGAGCGGCTTTCCCGGCAATGTTGCGGGAGCACGCAGCAGCGCTCGCCGCTCATCGCCAGGGCATACACACGGTGCGGCTTTGAGCTGAAAGCCGCTTGAACATGCTGTTTTGAGCGGCTTTCAGCTCAAAGTCGCCCAGTGTGTTGGGAATCTGGATTTTTGATTCAGTCTGCTTTGGTTTTGTGTTCAGCATTTGACTCACTGGTGGCCTCCAGTGGCAGGTCTGTGCCACATCAGCTCAATATTCTGTGAGCAATTATTCACAAGGCTGTGAGGTAATTAGCTCGTTAAGCACAAGCCTGGGAGCTCCCTGGATCTTCAGGTGTAATTAATCACCTGAGCGCTTTATAGGGCAGGCTCTCCTGCAATACTCTGCCAGTGATAGCTTCCTGTTAACCAATGTTTAGTTCCTGCTTCCTGTGCAGGGAACGCTCTGTCAGCTCTCAGCTTCGCTACCTGGTTCCTTGTTTGGATCTCAGGATATATCCTCTACAGCTCAGCTCCCAGTTCCTTCATCTCATTCTGGGTCCCATTACGTTTGCAGCTCTGCCAAGCTGTTTCTGGTCCCCGGTGGTTTTCAGTTCTTTTGGAGTCTCTTGCTAAGGTTCTCCAGTGGTCCTGCTGCCCGCCCTGGTTATCAGCTCCCAGACTCTGTTCCAGGCCTGTGCCTCTTGGTCCCTTCGTGACCCTGCTGACAGCTCAGGTTCCATCATCTGTCCCAGGTCACGTAAGTGCTCCAGTGGAGCCTGGTGTTTACCTTTATTTGCCGGCAGCCAGCTGGCCAGTGTTACCATCTTTTTGGCTACTAGCCTGTTTGTTTTATTTGAGGGCACAGGCCTCCACCCCTCCGTGGGTCCAGCCTGTCTCCCTCTCTGGTGGTTACCAGTTCCTTATTTCTGTTCTCTTTACCATTCCTTAGTCCTTTGGGGTAGGCAAGGTGTTCCTGTTTATTCTGGTTATTGATTTTGGGGATTCGCTTCCAGCCCTTGTTACTTTTCCATGGAGATTCCCCTCAGCTCTCTCTTGTGTCTGCGACTGGGTCGCATTCCTTGGCCTGGTGCCAGCAGATAGGGGTCATTACCAGTATAGGCCCATTAGCTAGTCATTCCTCTTGAGCCAACCTCTGATGATTGCAAGCTCTTTGTCCCCTCACAGACCTAGCTGCATCGGGGTTGGAGCAGGCATAACTCGCTCCTTCGGATGCGGCGGCAACAGGTGAAGACTAGCATTCGCAGGGGTTTGTCATCTGCCCGAGGTGCTCAACAGAGAGAGTGTAGGGTTCGCCGTGGCCGTCCTAAACAGCGGTTACGGTCACGGGCTCACGCCTGATCTCCAGCTGCCAGCCTCCGGTAGTTACGCCCAGGCGGCATCCGTAACACAGTGTGTATGGGCCTTAAGTGTGAAATATGAATGAGATTATCAGGGTTGCTGTAGTGCTGAGGAGAGAATAATTTGGAGGGCAGAGATGATGAGAGAGTAGTGATGGTATGGGTGCCGGAGTTAGGAAGAGAAACTTCAGGAAGTAGGTAGGTAAGGATAGGACAGAGGGAGAAAAGCTGAGTGGTTGGGTAGTAGGACCATGGTGGGGAAGAGGTGAATGAAATTGGGGTAACAGGAGAGTAGATGAAAGGAGGCAGAGGGCCGGATGAGATACAAAGGAGGGGGTAGAGGTGTGAAAGACTATGAGGGAAGGATAAAGGTAGGAACTATGAGCAAGATACAGGACACTCAGCAAAGGGGAGTTGAAGAAAACCAGGACATAGTGTAAATAGAGGGTATGAAATTGGAAACATGAGTGAAGGTTTTATGAGAGAAACAGGGCAGTACATTTACAGAAAAGCAGGTAAAAGTACAGTGTTTGTGAAAACATCCCCTCAATGGTACTGAGGGGATTCGACAGCAGGGAGGAGCATTCAGCGGGGTGGCGTTTCAGCGCTCGGTAAGCAGCGAACTTCACTGCTTATCTAGCCTTACAGAATCACCCTCCCCTGTCCCCACTTTAATAGACCATTAAGACATCTCATAGCTTCTGTGCAGCAGTGTTTAAATGCTTCTTTAGAACTTCATTGTATTTCACTAAGCGTTAACCCTTCTGAATGCCGCAGGAAATGTTAAAAATAATGCAAAGTGAACACTTGTCAGAAAGTGTATGTCCATTCCCTTAAATTACTTTTTGGACTATAATTGTCAAAACGCATTTAAAAGGATTCGTGAACACATACCACACACTAGTAGTAGAGAGAAAAGAAACTGTTGACATCTTCATTTTCATAACTGTTGTCCCTTGTTAGGTACATTCCGCTGGGATCAGATCACCTACTGTAATTTTCTTAAAAACTGGTTACGCTCAGAAGAGGAGTTGTAGAGGGAGGGTATAGGTCAACTAGTAGCCAATCAGGACATTAGATTCCTCGGTTATATAATTCCCTGGGTCTTTCAGTCGAGGTCATGCACAGTGGGACCTGAATGGTGGTGCACATTACTCACCAATCATAGCTCCTGTTGACTACACTGACTTTTATTGTGTATGCATGGCTGGGCAACCTGAAATGAATAAAGGTAAATATGCGCCAACAAAATGTCTCACAGAGATTGTGAAATCTGTATCCAAAAAAATTTATATTTCTTTATTAAGATTTTATTATTGAAACAATAATAACACACAGGCAGTGACAGACAGCCGCCGACGCCATAGAACAGAGCTGAACTGCCGGCGGCTGGAATTCGATACTGCAGCCTGCTGCACGGTGACAGGACAGCACGCAAGCTGCAGGGAGGTAGTGCGCGGGAGGACTGGAAGACACACACAGCACCACACGTGAAGAGGAACATGCTGCTCAGCCACTGCAGCACTCTTCTCTTCAGTCTACAAGCTTCAGGTGAAAATAAATCCCTGATAGCAGCCTCCTTTTTGTGCGGGTGGGGGGAGGGATGGGGAGCTCAAAAATCTATCTTGCCTCCGGGCAAATTCAATAAAGTTACGCCACTGGATAGAACCCTAAATTCTCTCCAATACTTATTTTTTTTTATCAACAGGGTTACCCTATGGGCTAGAGTTACCATTAGGGTAAGGGTTACCATGAGGGTTAGTGCTAACGTTAGAATTACCATGATGGTTAGGGTTAACGTTAGGGTGAGGGTTACATTTAGGTTTACCTCTGATGGTTATTGTTAGGGTTACCATTAGGGTTACCATGATTGTTAGGGGTACCATGTAGGCTAGGGTTATCATTAGAGCTATGGTTACCATAAGGGTTAACATGAGGGTTAGCGTCACCTAGATGGTTAGACTTTTTAGGGTAATCCGTGAGGGTTAAGATTACCATTAGTGCTAGGGGTAATGTGAAGGCTACCTTGAGTGTTTTGGACACTGTGATCATTATGGTTACCATGAGCAGGGCAGCCGAGAGGAATGTCGGGCCCCGGTAAAATTGTGGGGGCGTGGCCTAAGTGTGGGAGGTGTGGCCACCTCCCGCACTTAGGTCACACCCCCAAAATGTTTAGAGGAGGGTGAAAGAAACCTCTAAAAATGCTAAACTTGGCAGCACACACCTTTAGCATGTGCTGTGCTGACAGTAGGCTCAGTATGAGCTCACTCGCTGTCAGTGAGACACTCATGCTGAGCCTGCTATCAGCACAGCACATGCTGTAGAAGTGTGTGCTACTGTTGCTACCTGAGAGGGACGGAGGGGGAAGGGAGGGGTCGGACCAGGGCCCTTGCAGGGCCCCTCCAGCAAGCCTGGGCCCGGGTAATTAGTACCTGCTCCCCCCCCCTCTCGGCTGCCCTGACCATGAGGCTAGAGTTACCAGGACGGCAAGGGCTATGGTTAACTCCAGTGCTGATGAATAGTTGAAACCCATGGAAGCCAGATAGGGCTGACAGTATAGCCATATCCTATGGGAAGCACTATGTCTATCACAATCTGGACTAGCTGTTGTCAGGCTGTGATTAGCAGGGAGCGCTTCCAATGGAAAGTCACTGCCACTGCTAGGCGTCAATGTGGGTGGCAAATTTTACCAGGGGGGCTGCAGCCTGAAGCCCATAGGTAAAATCCACCATTACTCATTTTGATTTCTCTAGGCACTTCTTTAATCATGTAAGATTAATACAGGGTTGCCGACTTTATAATTCTCCTCTCCGGAAGAAGCCCGGAGAGGAGAGTTCCAGCAGCCGCTCATGGGGCGGGGCTTAAGTGTGATGTCACTAAGCCCCGCCCCCATGATGACAAACTGCCGAATTCACGGATCTCCTTGGAGGGGGCGGGGCTAAAATGACGCGATTGTGTCATTTTAGCTCCGCCACCTCCTCTGAGACCCGAGGATTGCGGCATTTTAATGCCGCGATCAGGGGCGCAGGGGGGTCCCCCCTGAATCCGGGAGGGTTGCCCACCCTTCCGGGGGGGCCGGGAGGGGGTCCCGATTTTCGGGAGACTCCCGGCCATTCCGGGAGAGTCGGCAACCCTGGATTAATAGCAATACAATATATAACAATTGCTGAATACCAAGTACTCCCATAAAAGTGGCGTCTTGTTTCTGTTTTGTACCATCCCATTGGCTTCTCGCCCTACATTACCCAACAATAAGAAATTATGGTCTGTTCATTATCAGCTATGGAAATTGTGTTCCCTATTAACCCTGAGTGTGTGAAGTGCTTGCATCACTTAATCCAATGCACAGGATGATAAAACAGGTGTCTGTTAGTCCATTAAACCTCACTTTCCTAAACCAAAATTTGTCTTTTAGCGTTAGAATTAGCATATCTAAAATGGAAACAACAGACCAACATAATCAATCAATGAGAAAACTACCCAGAATCCCACAGAGCAGTATAATAACTGAACACTGTAGCAAGAGCAGACATGACATAGGCTGGAATACCTCTATGGTACATTGGCTTTATTTATACACAGAATTCTTTCATCCTAAGGAGGTTGTGTTTCTGTACCATACAGATACTGTCGTAAAGCATAAATTTCATGATTAATATTTAACATCGCTTGAATGATTCATATACTCATTAGACTTTTTTCTGTATAAACAAAAACACTAACGTGATCATTTATTATTTTTGTGCTTTCTTAATTAGACCCAATTTCGGTAATTGATGACTTCAGTCATGTTTTGTAAAATAAATCTAAGCTACTGTATCTTTCACATTGTCTGAAACACAACCTATCATTTCCCCTATTCATATATCGGTGTGTAAATGACTCTAATGTTTCAGCGGAGATAAGTGACAACCGACCCTTGCTTAATCTCAGCAGGGAAATAATCATATATCATTTCTCTAGGTTGCTATATTAATTGCCTTTATATATGTTCATTTATTGCGATAAAGTAAACCATTTCTTTTAGGTTTTTAGGTGCAATCAAGCTCTGTGCTTCCAGTTAATTTTATATATATGCTTTACATACTGTGTGACAGAAATCCCCTTTCCTTTCCTCTAGCAGGTAAGTGTATTAACTGTAGTACTGTCCATGGCAATGGACTTTCTTTTATATATCCGGTATTTTATTTTACAAGTTAAAACATTAACAGGTATATGCAATAAACATTACATTAATAGAGTAACAAAGATAGATACAATTACGACGGACACAAAACAACGAACTATAAGACAATTGATAGATACTGTAGATATTCAACATAGATATACTGTTACCATTTTTACATGACCTCAAAAGGACTATATTATCACTATTACAGTATATGCTAAAATACTACTTTATTATTGCACAATAATATACCTGCTGCAGCTGTAAGCTTTTATTTAGCCTGTCTATGTATTAGGTAGTCACTATAACTAAAGCGTCTATTTTAGTTTTGTAGATTGGAGTCCTGTACTGAGTATCCTGGCAATGAGCTTACCAGGGGCGGGCTGGGCCTGGGGGCAGGGTGCCATATGCCCCCCGGGCCACTCTAGGGTAAGAAGTAACCTGGTGGTCCAGTGGTTTCTGTACCTGCGGCTGCGATCGGACTGTCACCGTCGGCAGCCGGAGGCATAATCCACTATGTGGCTATGTACACAGTGTAGAAAGGCTGCCAATGCGCGTCCGTATCACACACTGCTAGTAACTGTGGATCTTTAGGGCTACGGAAGCCAGTTATTACCAAGCTGTGATACGGCCACGCATAGGCAGCCTTACCACACTGTGTGGATGGACGCTGTGTCAGCCGGTGCTCAGCTCTGTGTGTCAGAGCTGGGCTGACACTCAGCCTGTCCAAGCAAGGGCAGCAGCAGCACCGACTTAGAAACGGTCAGACAGGTTCCCCCTTCTAACTAAGGCCCCCAGCTCAGCTTCCTGCCCGGGCTCTGCAGTAGCCCCGCCCCCAACTCTCTGTCTTCTACTGATCTCCTCCGGACGGTCACTGCTTCCTCCTCACACACCGCACAGGATGGAGAAGGCTGGACCTGTGATCAAATGGGGATCATAACAACAAGGTAGTCCCTGACCCCTGGTCTATCTGTACCTTTCCCCCTGCTGCAGTCTTTTTCAATATCTCCCCTGCGGTCCCTCCCACTCTCTCCCTCTTCCCTGCTGTCTCTCTCACTAACTCCCCTGTGGTCTCTCTCTCTCTCTCTCTCTCTCCATCTACTCTGCTGTCTCTTTCATTATCTCTCCTGCTGTCTCTCACTAACTCCCATGTGGTCTCTCTCTCTCTCCTGTGCTGTCTCTTTAACTATATCCCCAATGGTCTCTTTCACAAACTCTCCCGCGGTCTCTCTTCCTCTCCCCTGCTGTCCCTTTTACTATATCCACTGCTGTCTCTTTTACTATCTCCCCTGCTGTCTCAATCTCTCCCTCTCCCCTGCTGTCTCTTTCGCTCTTTCCCCGTGGTCTCTCTCCCTATCTTCCACCCTGTGCTTATTTCTTTCTCCGCTGCGCTTTACAGCTATCTCCCTCTCCCCTGTGCTCTCTCTCCTGTGCTCTCTCTCTTTGGGCGGGATGTACTAAAGGGAAAATGCGGTAAAAATCCCATTTTACCGCATTTTCCTATGTATCAATACCCGTCTGCCCCGTTTTCGCTAGGCAGGGTATCGCCACCCTCTGGGTGGTGATACCCTATAGAAGCCTATGGGCTTCTTTCGCCGCCTGCCGTCTGCCGTCCCCGCCCCCCCCTCCCGTCCTCCTTGATCTCCTCCTCCCCCTGGTGTCACAGCCGGGAGGACATCCGGCTTCAGGGGGGAGGAGGAGACGCAGGGGGACGCTGGCAGCAGGTGACAGCAATAACTTTCTCGGCGAGTTTTCAAACCCATCAGCGCTTCCCGCACCGCCGCCTGGCTGCCGGATAGCGCGCATCACTGCAGGGACCCCGCCGCCAGATCACACAGCGCCGCAGGTACCCCCCCTGGCACCGGGGCACCCCACCCCCCCTCGCCTGGGGCGCTCTGGTGCCTTGCACCGGCCCTGGGTGTAACAGGGCTCTACCTGGTGTAATGTATAATGGGGACTCTACCTGGCGTAAAAGGGTCTCTACCCGGTTTAATGTATAACAAGGGCTCTACCTGGCATAATGGGGGCTCTTCTTGGCATTATCTAGAGAGCAAACCACCTTCCATAGATATAAGGAGGATGCTATCCAGCTTATTGCAAACTGATGGAAGGTGGGTATCCAGTATTTGGTCCATAATGATAATTATTTATATATATTTAAATTTAAACCATAAAAGAGAACAGAAAAGGATGGAGATCAAGCCATGGGGGGAGTGACACAAGGTCACACAGTAGTGCTGATTCTAAGGTTGGTGGCAAGTCTTCTTACTATTCTGGGTACAGTTGCAGCCCCTTATAAGATGATATGTGGGCCTCTGTATGCAAATACTATAGGGGTGATAACAATATAAATTATTACCTTTAAGAGGCGCAGATGTGCAGTGTAATAATCACAACAATTTATACAACTTAATATTTTAATAATAAGACAATAATTCCAATCTCGAAGTGCACTTCATACATACAGTATACTATAAAGACATTACATGACACACAACACATAACATTTTCCATTCGTGTTTTCTGCTTAATGTATGGATGAATTCAGCAGCATGAATGATTGTAAATTTACAGATCAGATAGAACTCTATGGCCATATACAGCTGAGTTCTATTGATGGTGTATTCATTCCTAGAGCTGATTAGAGAAATCTTTGTAACAGGAAGCTATTAACCACACTGCACCAGTATATATCTCTCTACTTATCACAAAATATCTCCCATCTCGGCCGCTCTGCTCTGCACAAGATCTGCGTCTCTCTTCTGCACGGATCACTAGCTCCCATTCACTATTACAAGACTTACATCAGGCTGCTCCCATCCTACGGAATGCCCTTCCACGCACAATAACCCTCTGAGGCACTTATGTATTATATAGCTTCCCTTCTGGACTTGTAACTTGGTGGGACTGCTATGCTATTACTGATGCCTGTCCTTGTGTTTCCCTCCTATATCCCTATAGATTGTAAGCTTGCAGCAGGGCCCTCCTACCTCCAAGTCTGTCTGTTGTTACCCAGTTTGTTTTATCACTGTCTACTATTGTAAAGTGCAACGGAATCTGCTGCGCTTTATAAGAAACTGTAAATAAATAAATAAATAGGTCAAGGAGATGAAGTCTGCATTTTTGACTAAATCTAGATATGAAAGCCCCCACATAAAGTTCCCTAAGTATAGTATATAGTAATTCTTGGCTTGTCTGTGCCCATGCTTTGCCTATTCCCTGTGGTTTCTGAGACCTCACAGCACTGAGATCATGGGTTGGATTCCCACCATGGCCCTAACTGTATATTCTCCCCATACTTTTGTGTATTTCCTTCTGGTACTCCGGTTTCTTCCCACAGTCCACGGATATACTGGTACTATAGATTACTTGATTCCCAATAAAAAAAGGTAACTCTAGTTTGTAAGTTTGTGTATGTACTGTACATGGGCCGACTAGATGGGCCAAGAAGTTCTTATTAGCTGTTAAATCTATGTTTCTATGTCTACGACTAGTCTCTAATTAATCCTCCCTGTGTGTGAACGTTGGGTGCTGGACGCGGTCCCGACAGTTGGGATCCCGACAGTCATTTACCCGAGGTCGGGATCCCAACTGTCAAAACGCTGACAGACGGTGGCCCGACGGCCACCCTCTATTTTCCCTCGTGGGGGTCCACGACCCCCATAGAGGGAAAATAGAGTAGGTGGCGAGTGTAGCGAGCCACCGTGCCCGCAGCGTGGCGTGCGCAGAGAGCCCTCAAGGGGCTTTGTTGCTCTCACCATGCTGCCTGAGTCCGGGCAGTCAGGATCCCGATGTCGGGCTAATGACTGTCGAGATCCCGACTGTCGGAACCCTAAACAAAACCTGTGAATGTTGGCTCTTCCATGACTATTCTCTGCTCTAAGTTATGCTACTATGTTGAACCAAATAAGAATGAAGAAATCTGCTCCCTCAACCTAGAGGTATTGTCTTTGCAAATAAATGGAACAGGAAGCCTATCTACTGCAACAGAAGATCATTCTGATCAAAACCGAATGGATATAGGCAGAAAGATGAACATAGCTAGCACCAGGAGAAGCACAAACAAAACTTTAAGAGCTATGTGTGCAAATGCTAGGAGCTTAGGAAATAAAATCCCAGAACTAATTGCAATAATGACAAGGGATGACCTGGATATTGTGGCTATTACAGAATCATGGTGCAATGAAAATGATGATTGGGACATAGCTATACCAGGATATACTTTATTTAGGAAGGCAGAATGGGAAGAATCGGAGGAGGAGTTGCAATATAGGTGAAAAAAGCATAAACACTACCTTAATACAAATTATTGAAGAAAAAACTAAGGCCCTTAGGGGTCACCATAGAAACAGGGGAGAAGGCGATTCTTCATATAGGGTTGATCTACAGACTACCAGGGTTGATCTACAGACTACCAGGTCAGGAAGAGGAACTTGACAAGAGGTGTCTGTTGCAAGTTCCACCAGAAGTAGAGACATTCTGAATTCCTTGCAAGGAGCATCCCTCCAGCAATTGGTGAGGGAGCCCACTCGAAAGGATGCAATATTAGACTTAATACTTACAAATGGTGACAGAATATCTGACGTAAATGTGGGTGAAAACCTGGGATCCAGTGACCATCAAGCAGTATGGTTCAAAATAAAGACATAGACCGACTCATTGCACACAAAACAAAGGTGTTAGATTTTAGGAAGGCTGATTTTGTAGAGATGAGAAACTCTGTAAGGGATTCTTTGGCAGAGTGGAGGAACTTGGAAGGAGTGCAGAAGAAGTGGGAAAAATTAAAAAGTGCAATACTTAAAGCAACAGAACTTTGTGTCAAAAGAGTTAGGAAAAACACAAGGAAAAGGAAGCCATTGTGGTTTGCAAAAGAAGTAGCAAGTATTGTAAAAGCAAAAAAGTTGGCCTTTAAGAAATTAGAAAGCAGATGCAGAATAATGACAAAGAGGTGTATTTTCTTAGACAGAAAGAGGCTAAGAAGGTAATCAGATGTGCAAAGCATAGGCTGCGGAGAAAATGGCCCAGTCAGTGGGTAAAGGGGGGAATACTTTTTTTTAGGTATATAAGTGAAAGTAGAAAAACAAAAAGTGGAGTAATAATATTAAAGACAGAGAGTCAAAGTCTTCTTGAGGGGGACAATGTAATAGCAGATCATATTAATAATTATTTCTGCTCAGTATTCACTGCGGAAAGGGGAAGGGGCCACAGTTAAGTTGCAAGTATAGTAAGAAAAATGAGGGAGACACAAGTATATTTACAGAGGAGAAAGTCCTTACAGAACTCTCAAAACTGAAAGTGGATAAATCAATGGGGCCAGATGGAATACATCCAAGGATACTAAAAGAGCTTAAAAGGGAGCTGGTTAAACCATTAACAGAATTATTCAACCAGTCATTAGCTACTGGAGTAATCCCAGAGAACTGCAAAACAGCAAATGTAGTTACACTGCACAAAAGTGGAAGCAAAGAAGAGGTAAGCGACTATCGACCAGTGAGCCTTACATCAGTAGTAGGGAAATCTTAAAACAAAGATTTGTAGAATATCTCAAAACCAGCAATTTACAGGATCTGAAACAGCATGGGTTTACTGGGGGAAGATCATGTCAAACAAATGTTAATTGACTTTTTTGACTGGGTGAATAAAGTAATAGATCAAGGTGTGGCTGTAGATGTAGCTTATCTAGACTTTAGTAAGGCTTTTGACACTGTCCCACATCGCAGACTGTTAAATAAACTTGAAAGCTTGGGATTGGATTCTAAGATGGTTGAATGGATAAGATTTTGGTTACAGGACAGAAAACAGAGAGTTGTAGTGAACGGAGTACAGTCAAAGGAGTGAAAGGTTACAAGTGGAGTACCCCAGGGATCTGTACTTGGACCAGTGCTTTTTAATATCTTTATTGGTGGTATTGCAAATGGAATTGAAAGTAAAATGTGCCTTTTTGCAGACACAAAGGTATGCAACAGGGTAGACACACCAGGAGGGGTAAAACCAATGATTGATGATAGGTAGGTAGATTAGAGGAATGGTCAAGAGCATGGCAACTACAGTTTAATGCCAAAAAATGCTAAATCATGCACTTGGGTCTCAAAAATCTATAGACTAAATATAGTATAAATGGCACTATAATGGAAACTACTGAGGAAGAGAGGGATCTAGGTGTCAGTATTTCAGGGGACTTAAAGGCAGTTAGGCAATGTAACAAAGCAATGAAGAAGGCAAGTCAGATGCTTGGTTGCATAGGGAGAGGTATCAGCAGTAGAAAGAAAGAAGTAATAATGCCACTGTATAGGTCATTGGTACGGCCCCATCTGGAATACTGTGTCCAGTTCTGGAGGCCATATCTCCAGGAGGATATAAATACATAAAAAAACTGTACAAAGAAGGGCAACTAAAATGGTGCATGGCCTACATCACAAAATGTACCAGGAAAGACTAAAATATCTTAATATGTATAGTTTAGAGCAGAGAAGGGAAAGGGGGACATGATAGAAACTTTCAAATATATCTATCACTTAGCTCTATCTCTCTGCTCTATCACTGTGTTCTCTCTGCTTTATCACTGAGCTCTATATCTGCTCTAACTCTCTGCTCTTTCTGCTCTATCACTGTGCTCTCTGTGCTCTATCACTATCACTGGGCTCCATCTGTTCTTTCACTGTGCTCTAACTGCTTTATCACTGTGCTCTACCTTATTTATCACTGTACTCTATATGCTGAAACATGATGAAAATATCTCAGTTATCTAAAAAACCATTTTAACTCAAAATCAGCATTAAGACCCTTTGGAGTAAGCATATCTAAATTAAAAATCCATTTAATTCCGCATTTCGCTAGTCTCGTATCAAGATCCCTATTTTTCTAGTTTTATTTGATCTGTTGTATTACAGAAAATCTTTTTAGACCCCTTTCACATTTATCATGTTTTTTGGCAAAGTGTTCTGATAATGGATGTGTTAGTTTGGCCTTTTTTAATGTTGTAAATATGTTCGGCTGTCCTTAATCTAAGATTCAAAGTTGTTTTACCAATATAGAACATACCGCATTTGCACTCCAATAGATAAACCACATTCCTAGATTGGCGAGTCAAAAAAAATCAAAAATGTGTTATTGTTCTTTCATGTGGGATACTGTTTGTTCTTTTGCACATAAGGCATGTCCCGCATCTACTGTATGGAAGCCTTTATTTCTTTCACTTACAACATTTTTCTCGGACGAGGTACTTCTACCTAAAAGATTTTTAAGGTATGGGGCTCTTCTATATATAAATTTAGGTTGTTTTGGCATAGCTTCCCCAAGTTTTGGGTTGTCCCAGGGGATTCTCCAATTCTTTTAAACAATATTTTTTTTTTATGGTAAGCACCATATTGTAAAAAGAAGGCCCACTCTGAAAAATTATTGTTATAATTTTTCTCTTTATTCTTGACTTCTAGACGCTCTGATCAAGTCAAGAATAAAGAGAAAAATGATAACAATAATTTTATCCTAAGCTGTATCCCACTTGAAAGAAAAATAACTAATTTTGAGGTTAATGGGAAATATTTTCATCATGTTTTATCTCTTTTTAATTCTTTTTACTGATTTTTATCTTTTCACATGTAATCCAATGGACCAGAAATCTGCTCAAGAAGAGAATACTCTCCCGGTATATAGGGTATGACAGACTGGTGTTACGAGCCACCTTTGGTGGGTCGGTGTCATTCATTTTCTGTTTGGAGTTATATGTTCTCTCCGGATCAGCACTCCGGGTTTTGCTGATACACCTTGCCTGGTTTTTATGCATACTTTGGTCTTTGGGTGTTACTACCTGCTAGGCCTCTTGGTATATAGGTATCCTGTCTGCACTGAGAACCTGCCGGTTATAGTCTTGTCGGAGTCTTGTTAGAGTCTGGTTAAAGTCCTCAGTATTCCTGTGATACTCATTGTATTCTGCTGGTTCCTGGTTATTTCCATGTTCTTAGACATTCTCAGATTCCTAGCAAACAACTGTCTGTATATACTCCAGAGTTCAGGTTATTCCAGCCTGTGTCTGAGGAGTTATGCAAGCATACCTGCCTTGTGTCTGAAATCCTTCCTGTGTTAGAGAGCCATTATTTTCAGTCCTGTCAGAGTTCAGAGTCTTGGTCCCGGCAGGGCCGGTGCCAGACACTGGAGCACCCCAGGCGGGTGGGGGTGCTCCGGCGCTCACCTGCTCCCCGGGGGTCCTGTTATTGCGGCAGACCAGCCGCTCCACGCGGGGGGGTGCCGGCTCCCTCACCGGCTCCCCCGCTCCCCTGGGGGTTGTGGTGGGGTTCCCCGGGGTCCCGGTGATTTGGTTGCTCCACACAGGGGGGGGGTCCAGGTATTGCGGCAGCAGGCCAGCCGCTCCACACAGGGTGGGTGCCGGGATGCCACTGCGTCCTTCAACGGGGGGTTGTCAGGGGTGGGGGGTGACGGGGGATGCAGAACGCCAGGGGTGGGCAGGGGAACGGGTCCACATAGGGGAAGTTGCGGATGCTGCCGTCACTCATCTCCATCCAGGGGGGGGGACACCTACTTCAAATTGCGCCCTCCAGTGGCCTAAGGCTGCCTAGTGGTGGCGCCGGCCCTGGGTCCCGGCCTAGTAGATCTTCTCGTTCCAGCCATGGAGATAAGTTATCTTTCTGCTATTTCTTGATTCTTCCACGGTCGCATGTGCAGCATCATCTGTGTGGAGTTTTATTGTCTCTTTCATGCAGAATCTTTCCAACAGCACTGTGTGGGTTATTTTTTTATGCTGAATATCTTCATGCATTGCTGCATACATGGGCCTAGCTTAAAGGAATTATTGCTATGCTTACCTGCTTCATGCATTGTTGCATTTACAGTAGTTTGGTAGGAAATTGTATCACTGTTTCCTACTTCACCACCTTTGTAAGTAGACCTGCTTAGGGGTCACCTGTCCAGTGATATTTGTACGTTGGACTACAGAAGGATCTTTTCCCGTGTGGGACAGCTGCACCACATTTTGTTTAGTCTCCCATTTTTATGGGTTTTAGTTAGTCCTCCTCTTGTCTGCTCTGGAGATGTTGGGCACCTTGTCTCCCTGCAAGGCCTGGTGGCACCAGAGTCGGGGCAGACCTAATTTGCCCCTTCAAATGTGGCTATTTTAGGTGAAGTCTTAGCTCTGCAGGTGCCTGTAATCTCTGGAGGGATTAACAGAGTCAGGGTTGGGATTGTGGCCTGTCCTCACCAGTAACCTTTTCTTGGGTTTTATCCAAAAACCATAACAACCGGAATACAAAGTAAGGTACAGGAGGTAATAGAGGAGAGTATTCTTGGAATTGGGCAAAGAAAAGAATGTATTCAGATAATTTTTCCCTTAAACAAAATGGCACCATAAGTATCCGTAAATTAGAAAGGCATAAACATCAGAAAAATCGTGGAGACCGGAACCGGAAGTAGGAGACAGCGGTAATGTCATTTCGCATGTTGGGACGCAACCGGAAGTGGCCCGTGAACTGCACGGCACTTCCGGCATGAGATCAGGAAGCGTCAACATTAGAGAAACCACGGGGACCGGAACCGGAAGTACGGCATGTCGGCACGAAACCGGAAGTCTTCTGTGAACCGCACAGCACTTCCGGCGGAAGTGCCGATGGAAAATGCACTCTTTTTGCTGATCTGCCCCAATTAAGAGGGGTATTTAAATGCCACCATGGGAGATAGAGCCCATCCATACCTTAAGTGATCTATCTGCTCTATCCCTGTGATCTATCTGCTCTATCATTGTGAACTATCTGCTCTATCACTGTTCTTTATCTCTGTGCTTTATCTTCTCTATCACTGTGATCTATCTGCTCTATCACTTTTGTCTGTAACTGTGCTCCACCTGCTCTATCACTGTGCTCCACCTGCTCTATCACTGTGCTCCACCTGCTCTATCACTGTGCTCTATCTTTGTGGCTATAAAAATCTCTCTGTGCCTTACTTTAACTCTCCTCTGCCATTCCCCTGTAACTTCTCTGTGACATCTTGTTTGATATACTTTGACTTGATGACTATTCATTTATCACCACTTCCTGGACTCTATCTGCTGTATCAGTGTGCTCTACCTTCTCTTCCACTCTACCTGCACTAACACTGTTTTCCCTCACTGTGCAACCATCTGCTCTCTCACTGTGCAACCATCTGCTCTCTCACTGTGATCTCTGTGCTACAGTATATCACTGTGCTCTATCTGCTCTATAACTGGTCTACATGATCACTGTTCTCTATCTGTGCTCCATATGCTCTATCACTGTGCTCTACCTGCTCTATCACTGTGCTCTACCTGCTCTATCACTGTGCTCTACCTGCTCTATCACTGTGCTCTATCTGCTTTATCACTGTGCTCTATCTGCTTTATCACTGTTCTTTATCACTGTGATCTATCTGCTCTATCACTGTGTTCTACCTGCTCTATCACTGTTGTCTGTAACTCAGGGTTGCCTACCCTCCCGGAATGGCCGGGAGTCTCCCGAAAATTGGGTCCCCCTCCCGGCCCCCGGAAAGGTGGGCAACCCTCCCGGATTCAGCGGGACCCCCACTGCGCCCCCCCCCTCCGATCGCGGCCATCTTATCCCTACCTTGGCATTTAAATGCAGAAATCCACGGGTCTCAGAGGAGGGGCGGAGCTAAAACGGCACAATCGCGTCATTTTAGCCCCGCCACCTCCACGGAGATCCGTGAATTTGCCTATTTTGCATCATGGGGGCAGGGCTTAATGGTGTCACATCCAAGCCCCGCTCCGTGCTGCTGCTGAATGTCTCCTCTCCGGGCTTCTCCCGGAGAGGAGAATATAAAAGTCGGCAACCCTGCTGTAACTGTGCTCCACCTGCTCTATCACTGTGCTCCACCTGCTCTATCACTGTGCTCTATCTCTGTGGCTATAAAAATCTCTCTGTGCCTTTAACTCTCCTCTGCCATTCCCCTGTGGCTTCTCTGTGACATCTTATTTGATATACTTTGACTTGATGACTACTCATGTATCACCACTTCCTGGACTCTATCTGCTGTATCAGTGTGCTCTACCTTCTCTTCCACTCTACCTATCACTGTTTTCCCTCACTGTGCTCTATCTGCTCTATCACTGTGCAACTATCTGCTCTCTCACTGTGCTCTCTGTGCTTTACCACTGCGCTCTCTCCGCTGTATCACTGTGCTCCTGCTCTCTCACTGTGATCTCTGTGCTATATCACTGTGCTCCCTCTGATCTATCACTTTGCTCCATCTGATCTATCACTGCTCCATCTGATCTATCACTGTGCTCTACGAGCTATATCACTGTGCTCTATCTCTGTGGCTATAAAGATCTCTCTGTGCCTTACTTTAACTCTCCTCTGCCATTCCCCTGTGGCTTCTCTGTGACATCTTGTTTGATATACTTTGACCTGATGACTATTCATTTATCACCACTTTTCTGGACTCAGTGCCTCTGTCTTTGCTTACGCAAACACTAGCTGAAATAGTAAGATTCCTAACTCCTGTGCAGTATGGTGACCCTTTGTAGAAATACTAGATTGTTAGTACCATTGGGGTAAGGGCAGACTGCATGAATAAACATTTTCCATGTATATAGTAAGATTAACAATCATAATCTGACTCATATTTATGAAGATACTGGAATAACAATTTACTGTTGCAGATTTAAAATCTGTGTTTTTTGAACAAAAGAGAAAAAGTGTGTATATATAAATATATATATATGTGTATGTATGTATGTATATATATATATATATATATATATATATATATATATATATATATGTATGTATATCATGACCACTACAGGAAAGTAGGTTAGATCCTGCACTGTACTTCTATGTTTTTATATAAAGTGCGGGTGTGTGTATATAATATATATATATATATATATATATATATATATATATATTATATACACACACCCGCACTTTATATAAAAACATAGAAGTACAGTGCAGGATCTAACCTACTTTCCTGTAGTGGTCATGATACCTATCGGTCACTGTACCACCATAATTGTACAGATCCTCCCCTTCGTTCAACTTCTATTCTCTCAGCTCCTATTGTAGAGCGGACCGTTCTATCTAACATAAGACTTCCCCCTTATCTCGTACAGCTGGAAGCCTCCAGAGCCTGGCTGCTGCACACATCTGACACACTATCAACATGATGTGATCCTGACAATCCCTTACAGACTACAAGAGTGACTATCTCTACAATTTGTTATACCACATAAGCTTCTCAGGATTCTTCATTTCCCTGCGTATCCTCAGAAGAAAAGATATGTGCAAAACCAACTTATAGGTAAGTATATGACTCCAGCTTATTCCCAGCGAGGCATTACTAGCCTTGCTTGAAGTGCAATATAATCCTTAAAGTGCAAACCTGTGTGTCAGATCTTTAAAACGTGTTTTATATGCTGTAAAAAGAAACCAAAATCTTTTTAAAAAAGGGAACTAGGTCAGATTGGGACACTGGGCAGGAGCAGGACAGATTTTAGTAGACTGATTATATACTACTGTTTTTGCTACTGATAAGTATATACATAGTAATCTGTTTAAGAGCTGGCAGATGTTTTCAGAGTGTAATGAAGTACGGAATACAGAGCCTGGCAAGATCATTTTGTCTAATGTAATGTTTGGCAAATCGTCATGAAATGACAGTAGTTTGTAGTAAACAATTTAAATGAAATAAAATTCAACCGACAGAAACTCTCCCAGAAAGTAACGCAGTTGGTTGATTGGATAATTTAAACAAAAACTCGAAAAAATGCCCAAAACCTTCAGATTTCACCGTATGAATCCGTAAAACTGATTTATAACTGTTATGTAACTTAATTTCTGCGTAGACGGCATACATTAATGAATTTATACTTACTTAGGGAATGATTTTAACATCAGATAGTGCTATTCCCAATTATAAATTCTACATTTCCCTCATTGTGAAAATTAGATTGTTAGCTCTTTTGTTCAACATTATAGACATTGCGCAACATTTATGTAGAACGCAGCACTACCTCTGTCTGTAATGGGATCTACTAATACATTAGAATGCAATGGTAAGCGCCAGCCACGTGAAATGCAAAGGGGTGCATGCAAAAAAATGCGAGCCTAAAGAGCGATACGTATCATACTTCATCACAGTCTTTCCCAGTGCGTTTGTGAATGAGCCCTCATATTTAATAATGGACATAGAATAATTCATTTAAAACTGATACGTTAACCTTTACTTGATAACGTTTTATACATATATACATTCCACGCAGTGCACTGTGTCAGAAATGTATGGTGCATTTACTAATACTGTATGCTAACATACTGTACATACCAATGTTCCATTGTCAGTATTAATGGCGAAATTGATGATTATATTTGATGATAAATATAGTTCATTTGATTTCCATATAGTTGTTAATAATTAAATTATTACATTTTTTTACATCATTGTATACTATACAATGTATAGTCAATATAATAACTATATAAATGTATAATAGACCATTACAAATCTCTGTCTCTGGCAGCATCATTTCTTCTGTTTTCTTTCCAACACATCTCATGGACAAATCCATCGAAAAGCGTTTGGGCGAGTGAATGTTTTATGGAAGTTTGTCCCCTACGGTTGACGTTAGTATATGAGCACACCTGCAGTCCCCTGTATCTTTTACTTAGTATATAGCTTTTGCATTTCCTTGTGTGCTTTTCACCTGTGTATGCTTATCATCAGGCAGTGTTGGATAAAGCACCGCTGGGCTACACAGACTGATGGCTGTGTGCCGGTCAGTGGATGTTGCTCTCTTTGAACGCAAGATGCAATATGTTCATTTTGCTTTTCTAGTTTTCTCAGTAAAACTATTAATTTAATTTACTGCATGGAATAAGAAATGTGGCACAAAATAACATTTTATTAGAAAAGAGTCAGCGCAGTGCATGGGTGAGCAGCTGCTGTCTCTGACTGGCTGACTGCCATCCAGATGTGCCCTGTACTCTCGGCATGTTAATTCTCCATCCTAAGTGCTCTTTCATAGACAGTAATGGGAGCAAATTGTACCAAGTAGTCACATATGCTGAATATAAGTAAAATGAATACTAAATGGCACGGAACTCATGTTCTAATGCCATTTAGCATATTACATATTTAGCATATACTATATTAATGTGTTACGCTGTTAAAAAGGCAATGCATCTATAAATGGGCCAGTTTCATCTTCCCTATATGTCATTCCATTTCCAGGAGGATAAATGCCAAAAAAGTATTATAAAATGTAGAAATGTTTTTCAGGGTCAGGGACATGTTTTCCAAACTTAATTACAGATTTAACACTATGTCACTATTTGAGTACTGTGATAACTTTTGCATGTATGTTGATAAAAGTAAACGCATGCACTAAGACATCGGTTTGAGTATCGTCTATGACAGGCATTCCCAAGCTAAGTCCTCAAGTATACTTCCCAACACGACCCAATCCAGGAGGGATAAAATGCTCTGTTCATGGGTTTCCCTCTTCATTTTTGATTACCTTTACCTTTGCTGAAACACCTTTCCCATCAACGAACTACTGTAGTTATACAAAAGTGACTGCAATCATGAATTAAGACGGAAGTCCGTGAACAGAGCATTTTGTCCCTTCTGGGAGGAGTCATGATGGGGGGGGATGGGGGGGTATGCTCAAGTCACACAAACATCTAGGGTTTACATGCTTGAGCACAGGTGACTGAATTAGCACCTAAGGTATTTTGATTTAACTACTTGTGCTTAAGCAAAACCTACACTGCTATTCACCATACAAAATGGCCCGTATTCAGATCTGATCGCGGTACAGATTTGTTCTCTAAATGGGCAAAACCATGTGCACTGCAGGTGGGGCAGATGTAAAATGTGCAGAGAGAGTTAGATTTGTGAGAGTTATTTTGTTTCTGTGCAGGGTAAATACTGACTGCATTACTTTTACCCTGCATTACTTTTACAATGCAATTTAGCCCCAAATCTAACTCTCTCTGCATATGTTACATCTGCCCCACCTGCAGTGCACAAGGTTTTGCCCATTTGAGAACAAATTTGTACTGCGATCAGATCTGAATAAGGGCCAATATCCAATATGTGTAACGTTAACGACAGTGCCGTGAAAACTAGCAACTATCGTTAACAATATAGTTCAGTGACGTCACCTGACCACTGCCTGGCATGCAATCACTGACGATATTGTCAGAATGGGACTGCATGTTCAGTCGATCGGGGTTATCATTAACAATGCGCATCATTATCGATATAGTGGGTACACACTGAACAATATCCCTGATGATATCGTTCATGATATGGTTATCATGCATATCGTTCATTAAAATTAGACAGTGTGTACCCAGCTTAAGTGTGAATTGAGGTCCGAGTTTAGGAATGCATCATATTTGGTCTACGTATTAACCTGTAAGAATAAAAACACCTTGAAAATGAACTCACTTTTATGCTTTTGTGTTAATGAAAGGTTTATAACTGGGTTACAAGTAATCCCAGGGTGCTGATTAGTATAAAAGCACAGAGATTACAGAGTGGCATTGTATGGAATGAACACTGCAAAGATAGATGTAACACAACCAAGGATAAGAGTTTCAACCACAGAACAAGCCAGTGTCAGGAGTTACATACAGTAGCATGTAGTAAAAAATGAAACAGGTAGTTTGCCAGGGAGGGGGTCAAACCGGTCACTAGTTACCAGGAGCTGATGCAAACATAAACACAGCAAAGGATATCACTTAGGGTGTTATTCTGGTTCACTTGCAAAGGCAAATTCCTTCTTAAATGGACAAAACCATGGTCCTTATTCTAGTTGAATCGGACAGATGCGTATTTCGGACAGAAACCGAGTGTTCTTAGCCCTGCCTACCGTACGGATCGCTCACACCATCCGCATGCAGTAAGATGCCAACCGAACGGACCGCAAGTGGATGTTTCATGTGAACACCTCCTCCATCTGTGGGAACCTCTCGCATCCTCCGATGGTCGCCAACCATGGAATGATGGACTGAGTGGTCAGGCAGCACCGAGTGCTCCAGACCACTCGGACATTTTTCTGTATGAAAGCAGGGATATGGGCGGGCAGCTGGCATCTGGCTATGTCAGTTGTGCGCCCCCCAAACGTGCGTCACGGGCGCATAACCATACGTACGCCCAGCTTTTTCATGGGAACGCCCATGAAATAAGGGGCGTATGCATATGGTAATGAGCCCAAACAGCCCTTGACGCCCCTCTCCACCCCCTGCTCGGATGTTCCATACGATCACTTTCTGCACGGAACTCACGCCATGTTCATACGTGTGAGGCGTTCGCACATGCACAGATACGCCTCTGAACATTCGCAAACACCAACCATCGGCCGTCCGTCCGCACTCGGAGCCATCCGACTCAATCAGAATAAGGGCCCATGTGCAGAGAAGGTTAGGCAGATGTAACATGTGCAGAGAGAATTAGATATGGGTGAGTTATTTTGTTTCTGTGCAGGGAAAATACTGACTGCTTTATTTTTACACTGCAATATAGGATCTCACTTTCAAGTAAAACCCCACCCAAATCTAATTCTCTCTGCACATGTTACATCTGCCCCACCTGCAGTGCACATGGTTTTGTCCATTTGAGAAGGAATTTGCCTTTGCGAGTGAACCAGAATAAGGGCCTGAGTTCCCAGTCTCGGTGTGTTCTTGGTTGCCCCTAGTACTTTGATCCCATGAGAAATAGCTTAGCTAATTATAACAAGGGACAGTAGTAACAGTGCATCATAATCAATAGATCATTTTAAGAGGATATACAAAAAGTTAGAATTGACAGGATCAAATAAAACCACTAAGGGCTCTATGCGGAAGACTTGGAGAAAGGTAAAGTAAACAGGGATAAACTACCAGTCAATCATTTCCCAATTGACATTTTTCAAACACAGCCTGTACATGCAGTTAGGAGCTGAGTGGCTGGTATGTTATCTCTGTCCACTTTACATCTCTCCAGGGCTTAGTACATAGACCCCAGAGTGAGACAAGAACAGAATTCAGTACCAGAATGTAGGCTACAACTCCAACTCCAACTTTAACCTACAATGAGAATGCAACAACTTTCACAAAGGAAAAATCCCCTCAGAGATCCACATATGATGTGCATCAACCCATAATGTCCAATAACGGAAAAGGAAATGCTACAGCTGAAGACCACAAATAGCATCACTTTAGCGGTTGGTATATTGTATTACTGGTGGCTATAACATTATAACAGGCCATGTGTTAGATTGTATGGACCAAATTCAAGCCCAGTCCAAAATAATCCATGATCACAGAATTTCAACTCTAGAAAGTGATGTTCATAGCATTGAAACCCAACTGGCTCTAGCTTCTACCCCAAAACTAAGTTTAACTTTCTTGACCAGAACTCTGGTGACATCCAAACATCAAAGAGAGAGGCAGAGGGTCATTGAGCCAAAATTAGTGTTTCAGTTCAAATTTGAATTGCCAGTGTCTTTAATTGGTTCTTTTGTTGAGTCACCACGGAGACTGCCCTATAATGTTTGGCACAGGCTAGAATGTCTGCTGAGGAGTATTTTGCAAAGTTCTTTTGAGCTCAGTTTAATGCTTCTGGATAGTTTCAGGGAACGCCTGAAAGTTTGGAGGCTAGTAGAGTCTTATTATGTACGGATGGGCATTCCATAGGGTAGGAACAGCCCGATGAAAGTCCTGTAATAGTGAATGGGAGCTAGTGATTCGTGCAGAAGAGAGACGCAGATCTTGGGCAGAGCGGAGTGGTCGAGATGGGAGATATTTTGTGATAAGTAAAGAGATATAAGCTGGTGCAGTATGGTTAATAGCTTTATATGCAAGTAGATGTATTTTATATTGAATACAGTAAAATACATTTTGTATGCTGATGAAGACTAGGTATTAAGGAAGACGTGTTTCAGAACTTGGCAAAATATGGGGTGGGGCTAAATTGATGGCAAGGCACTTTAGCATCACTCCCACTATTTTGACCCACAATTCCCAGCTCTATCTGCCTATACTGCCCTCTTCCTTTAGAAGCAGGTGGGATACGGTAGGAGTACCCACGCCTCCAGGGTGCTGGGGAACTACCTGAAAAACCATGAGTCTCCTGCAACTTCTGGGAGGGTAGGTAAAACAGGTATAAAATACCACCCAATCAGCACCTAACTGTCATTTTTCAAACACACCCTATAACATGACATGAGCTTATTGGTTAGTACTTTAATTCTCTTCACTTTAACCCTCTTTATGCTTTCAGAAAACTCCCACTTTATTTAGTTAATGTTTGAGCATACTGTACCTAGACAGTTCCTGCAGGAGCTTCCTACAGTAGGTGACTTTGCCTAAGGCATCGTGATTCTGCCTATTAAATCATACAGTACTTACTTTTGAAAACTCAGGGAGATTATAGTTGGAAATAGAATTTCGCAAAGCCCCCTATTGAGGGGGCGTGTCATGCTCCACCCAAAGGGCGTGTCTACTTCCATATATGGAGAAATTGTGAAAAGAGATTGGGAACGTGGTACCTAGAAGCGTTGGTGTGTACTGCTACATCTGAGAGGAATCTTTTAAAATGACATATCCAAATGTAGATGAGCCCAAAGCAGTTAGTAAGAGATACTATACTTGCATAGGTGAATTTAGGGGGTGGTCCGGGGGTACACATGACCCATTTTGTAGCTGAGGGATGGGGCTTTCCAACGAGCCCAGCCCTGTGTCTCTAGCCCCCTGGGAACCGGAGATACGGCCAGGCAAAGCTGGAACATTTTCCCTATAGGATAACATGGGACCCGCTAATTCCGACCCCCACCCAGTTCAACGGCTGCCAGTTCCCCCTTCGGCATCACTGAAGCTCGAGGTTGATTTCAGTCGAACCCAAATCGCTGGGCCTTCAATCTGATACCAGGCTGGATCCATATGGGTTAATTGGTTCCAGGGATATTGAGGTTAAACCGTTTTTTTTTTCTTAAATGTTATTTCATGAATATTTATGTTCTTTGAGGGCAGATTTCTCCCCCGACATCACGCACAAAAAACAGCGCGCACAATATTTCAAATGTCCATTCGGCTAGAGGGGACACCAGGAGGGGAGTGGGAGCGTGCTCTGCGCTGCGCTCTGCTCCTCTCCCAATAGAAGCAGCTGCACCGCTCTCCATCTCTCCCTGCAGCAGCAGCGAAGGCTCATATAAAAATTTACAGTAAGTGGCACTTTTGGGGGCATTGCTTAAGGGATGCTACAAGTGGCGATATGTGGGGGCATTACGCATAATGTGTGGCTTAATGTGTAAGGGGCATTACGGTGTGCAGCATCATGTGTAAGCGGCATTATGTGTGCAGCATCATGTGTAAGGGACATTATGTGTGCAGCATCATGTGTAATGGGTACTATGGTGCGCGGCATCATGTGTAATGGGTTCTATGGTGTGTGGCATCATGTGTAATGGGTAGAATGGTGTGCCGCATCATGTGTAATGGGTACTATGGTGTGCAGTATCATGTGTAATGGGTTCTATGGTGTGTGGCATCATGTGTAATGGGTACTATGGTGTGCAGCATCATGTGTAATGGGTACTATTGTGCACGGCATCATATGTAATGGGTACTATGGTGTGCGGCATCATGTGTAATGGGTACTATGGTGCCATCAAGCAAGAACCCCCTAGCAATGAGCACATAGGTAAGCAGCACTTATGTGGCAAATATGTAATGGACATTACGGTTTGTTATATAGTATGTAATGGACATCATGATGTGTGGCACAATGTGTAATGGGCATTATGGTGTGTGGCCTTATGTGTAATTGGCATTACGGCGTGTGGCTTTATGTATAATGGGTATTACGGAGTTTGCTAAAATGTGCAATGGGCATTACTGTGTATGGTCTAAAGTGTAATACCACACCCTTTTTGTGATGCCACGCCTCCTTCACACGAGGCCACACCCCCTTTTTGCAGCGCGGCTGGGCCGCGCAAAGGTCCCCCTACTGTTGTGTCTAGATCTGGGACCACCCATTATCATAATTCTAGATTCGCCTATGTATACTTGGTAAAGTGCTGGGAAATGGTGCTGATGATGCAATGTAACTGTATCTATATCTCATTCCTTTTTTCCCCAAATATATACCAGTGTAAAGTGGGCTAGGTGACATGAGGGAGATTGCTCGACTAATGAGGGAGAGAGGGAGATTGCTGCTATTTCAGGGAGTCTCCTGCAGAACGCAGGAGGGTAGGCAACTATGTATTAAAATAATTGCCTTAGATAATAAACCTTTGAAGGACATACAGATTTTGTTGTCAGTCTACTCAAAAAAATAATTCTCATGAATCATTTTCCGACGTGTCATGGTGGCATAAACATAATCTTTTTAATGATTGGCAGTTTCTGAGCTACCCAAATAAGCTTCATATACTATTATATTCAGCATTTTCTAAATTGACATACGTGTGCTGCTTCCCCTATTGCTCAGGGTCTATGATCATGGCATTCAGATGTGCTTTGTATAATAGCCTTTCAGACTGTACTTTAAAATCTTGCTCTCTAATGGAAAGGTTTATGTTTTATCCAAACCTGAAAGTAACAATGTAACGGGAACAATTCTAAAAGGGTTTTATTTGCCTGTGTATTTCTATCACAGTAGGGATTTTTGTGCTGGTTAAAACTGATGGAGTTCTTCACCTTTCTATTGATTGCCAATGTCTGAATAGTCTGTATTTAAGAATAAACATCCCTTCTCCTTTATAACCTTTGTAATATAGTGTAAGGAACTGAATTCTCCACAAATAGCAATTTGTCTTAATATACGTACAGTAGGTATATATTCAATCACTGTCCAAACTGCCGTCTTGTCGAAAAGACAACAGTTATCGACATGAATACATCGGAAGGGGTTCCGATGTATTCAATATTAGCTTTTTTTTCGGCATTTCAAAATCTTTCGACATGCCGAAAAGCAGGTGGATTGACGGAAGAGCCCTCAATTCACCTGCTTTTGACGGAAACCCAGCCAAAACTGCTGTGTTTCAGTCCATTCTCAATCTGGCATAACAAAATGCCAGATTGAGGCAGGGAGGACGGCACTGGGTAAGCAGCAACAGCTTACACAGCGCTGTCCTCCTGTCCACCGCAGACCGCACCCTCACGCCGCTGCCTGCACATACCAGGACCAAAGTTTGGTTTTAATTTAAAAACATTTGACTTAACCGCTTCTAAGATATTGTGCATGCATTAATAAATAAAACAAAACAACATATAAAACTGCACTGAGGACAATCTTTCTCTAAACAGGTTTATTAGCTATATAGGCAGTGGCGTAGCTACAAATTTTTCTCCCCCCTGCCAAATTAAATTCCGCCCCCCACCCCCTCCAAGAAGGGGTGAGGCGATTGACTATGGGCGCCGCTGACTGAGCTGACAGGCAACCCAGGCAGCAGTGAGCACTGAGCTGGTCCTGCTCCGTGCATATCTAATGAGTGGGGACCCAGCGCAGTGTATATTTAATGAGCGGGTCCCCACCCTATGCATATGTAATGAGCGGGACCCGCTCATTCAATATGCACTGCACTGGGTCCACACTCATTAGATATGTACAGGGCGGGACCAGCTCAGCGTACACTCCTACCTCGGTTGTCTGTCAGTTCAGCCAGTGGCGCCCACCAAAGACCCTGCTGGCATCGCTCCCCCAAGCCACCGCAGGGTCTGCCACATATGTAGCTACGCCACTGTATATAGGTATATATCACTGGCCAGTGAACAATTAAAAATTACTATTATTAGTCATACATGGACATACACACAAAAAACAAACAAAATCAATTCATTAATTTGCATCCGTATCAAGGTGCTTTATGTCAGGTGTTAGCAGTCCATTTCTTTTTACTGTACTTCTAGTAAAGAGCATGCATGTTAGTCAGATTAGCATGTTAAGGAAAAAAATATGATAAAAAATAAAAATAGGTTTAAAAGGAATTGAAATGGTATATAACGTTACCAGTTCCGGTGTGTCTGGCCAGACAAAAATAAGGTCCCTCTCTCAGGTTCTGTTAACTGGCCTCCCTTTGCTTGATAGGTTTTAGGTGCAAACTGCATATGACTGCTATTGCAGGATGTGGGTGTAGTGTATATAGCCAGGTGCCAATGTTCCTTTGTATTCCAGAAGGGCATAAGATATAAAAGTTCCACAGTGCAATAATAAATAAAACACAGACAAAATAGCCCTTTAATGCCCCTAGCGGGCCACACTACAGAACGCACTGGGTTGAGAAACTGCAGCTTCCAGGTAATGGGTTCGGGTAATAACTACCCCCTTCCCCACTCTTTTGGTGCAACTGACTGTGATCTTGTTGCTCAGCAAGCATATTTGTAGTTTATGCTGTCATGAGCAGGGGCGCTGGAACGTTTTTAGGTTGGGGGGGGCAAGATATCTCATTTTGGCGCCCCCTAAATTGCTATATGTTACCCCCTGATAGTTAATGAAATATGTTTTCATCAATAGTAATAGAGTAACAGAAAAACACTATAGTTTTATTACCACTCATATGCCCAGAACATCAATTGTTCACACACTCCCCATAACTTAATACATCCCCAATGTACATTAACTCAAATTGTGAGCAAGTTTAGAGATCTCCTCAACTTATTTTTTTTTGTTTTGCTGCCTGGATCCCTCCCATACACAGCAGGGCAGACACGCTGGCCGCAGCAGGATGGGGTTGGAGCACGCTGGGGACCTGGATGCTGGATGCCATGCCCATGCGACGCTCGTCGCTGAAGCAGCAGGGGGCGGGCGGCCGCGGCGTCGGACACTGTACGTGTCAATCAAACACCGCTGGGCAGGGCGGCCGGCAGGGAGGGGACTGAGTCTGACAGGGAGGATGGATGGAGAGACCCGGCGCAGCGGCGCCAGCGCGCATAGCACTGCAGGATATGTGAGTGTAGAAAAGACCTCACACATACATCAAGACACAGACGGGCCCCGGCCGGGCTCTGGGGCCCTTCAGATCGCCGGGGCCCGTCACACATGTCCCCCTTGACCCCCCCTGTTGCCGGCCCTGACAGCGCCCCCAGACAACGGTACTTTAGCGCCTCAGTAATTTTGGGGGGGCAAGCTGCCCCCTCGCCCCCCCCGTTCCGGCGCCTATGGTCATGAGTATGCACAAAGTAATAAAGATTTATGATGTGGATCAGTGAGTGAGGATTTTTAACTTACTAAATTCCTCTGACACCCAAGATCCAATCATCGATATGTAAGCAGCAGATGAGCGACTTTCCCGGCGAAAGTTATCAAGTACTGTGGGCTATACATCAGCCCTTCAATTCTCTTAATATAATCTGCTGGTTGGCAGAGAAAACCACAGAGCAGCGAACATCGATGATTGGATCTTCGGTGTCAGAGGAATTTAGTAGGTTAAAAATCCTCACTCACTGATCCACATCATAAATCGTATGTTGGAATCAGCGAATCAGGAATTCCAATCTGTTGTATTTTTCCCAACGCCAATACTGGCAGAAGAAGAAATTGGGGCAATATATTGCAGATGTATAGACCCCATTCATTTTATGGTATGCAGAAACTTTAATTTCCTGGAGCAGCTTTCTTCGCAGCGATGATTAGCATCATCGCTGTCCATACACACTGGGCATAGTCACCCAGTGTGTATCGACCTTTATTCAGTGAACAACTGCCTAGAGCACAACCTCCAACATTGGATAACAGTAATGTCAGTAGGTTCCACTGTACATATTAGTTATTCGTATACCAGGTGGGTGCCATATATTCATATATCAGAGACAAGACAAGATACAGAGTGTGGTTGGTTGTATGCCAGGTGTGTGCCATATATTCATATATCAGAGACAAGATACAGAGTGTGGTTGGTTGTATGCCAGGTACATCACTCAGAGACAGGATATAGAGAATACTATGCTCATGTTGTGAAAACTAAACTGCTTCTGCTTTTGTCACGTCATGCCACATAGTATAGGACGTGGAATGAGAGACTGGATAGTGCCAACTACAAGCTCAAGGGATAGAGAGTGGAGTTGGGAGTGTATGTCATTTCCCTAACAAGGAGCCCCGTTGCATTGCATTGCAGGGTCTATCCCAGTTAGACCGCAATGCAGGGTCACACCAGGACTTTGAACCAGTTCAGTCCTGGTGCGACCCTGCATGTGCGGTCTGTTAAGATCGCATCAATTGGTAATATTGCCGGTTCGCTGACGTCATGTGGGGGCGTGTCGGAGCATCTTCGGGGGCGGGGGACTAGGCAGCGCTTAGAGCTGGCACTGCTCCAAGTGCTGCCTCTTCCTTAGTGTGAACAGAAACTGGGTTGCTCGACCCAAGTAACCCCTTCACACTGCATAGCAACGAACCGGTAAGAACTAGGGATGTGCACCTTTCGTGTTTTGGGTTCTGATTGCCTTCAGGTTTTGGGTTCTAATGGGTTTTGCCAAAACACCCCCTAAATGTTTTGTGTTTGGATTTTTGGGTTTTGGGTTCTGATTTAAAAAAAAAAAAAGCATAAAAACTGCTAAAATCGCAGAATATTGTTTTTTTTTTTTGCACCTACGCTATTATTAACCTCAATAACATTCATTTCCACTCATTTCCACTCATTTCCAGTCTATTCTGAACACCTTACAATATTGTTTTTAGGGCAAAAGGTTGCACAGAGGTAGCTGGATAACTATGCTAAGCCACACAAGTGTGCTGCACAAACACGTGGCTCATGTAAGAGTGGCACTGCAGCGGCAGACAGGATGGCAGTTTAAAAAACTAGGCCCCAAAAAGACCCCTATCTGGCTTGATCATGCACTGTTTACCATGTTCAGCCAAGGAGCAGTGGGCATTTCGTGCAGCACAGAGTTTGTCTGCAAGTGTGTAACTGTTTTGATCAGTTTAACATCCAACAAGACCCCTATCTGGCTTGATTGTGTGATTATGATTATTATTAATTAATGTAATCTGATTGTTTAATTTTGTGATTATTATTCATTTATTAGCAGTCGTCTCTGCAATCATTGCCTAATGGGTGGAGTGGAGGGGGCTAATCAATTTTAAGGTGGCAGATGGAAGAGTTCCTCCACCTCTCTAGGACCCCTGGGTTGGAGATGTATCGCTTTTCAGCAACCGGTGTCTTACTACCAAACCGTACATGTACGGGTAAGCAGTCAACAAGACCCCTATCTGGTATGTGAGGGCTATCTGGCTGCTACTTCTCTCACTCAAGTGATCGCTAGGGTGGATTCAGCTATCTGGCTCGCTAGGCGGGTGTTTCCTTTCCTCCCTCACCGCTTCACATGCGTCAGGTGCAGTCCCGTTCCTCTGCCTATGTCGTAGGTGGCCATGTAGGCTTCAATGGCCTTTTGCTGCTCCTCCATCCTCTGCAGCATATAGAGGGTGGAGTTCCAGCACGTCACCACCTCTTGTTTAAGCTAATGGCAGGGCAGGTTCAGGAGTTTTTGCTGTTGCTCCAGCCTTCGGCAGGCAGTGACATGCGTCAGTGCACCAGCAGCATGGAATTATTTTTTACAGTTCCACGCAGCACTGCAGGACAGGTATTATTTTTTAATTAAATTATATATAGCAGCCTAGTATGTACTAGGTAAATACACTTTGGCAGTAGCACTGCCAGTGGAAACAGTGGACTGAGTAAATAATACTGGCAGCCTCTATTCAGTGCAGGCAGCACCAGTGGACTATATATAATTAAATTAATTAAATATAAATATAGCAGCATAGTAGGTAGATAAACTACTAGGTAGGTAGGCAGTAGCACTGCCAGTGGCCACCACAAAAGATAGTTACACAGCAGCAGTAGCAGGCTATTATGCACCAGCAGAATTTATAATAATTAATTTTATTATTAGGTACTGCTTGGCAGTGGCACTCAGTGGCACACGTCAGTGCACCAGCAGCATGGAATTATTTTTTACAGTCACACGCAGAACAGGTATTATTTTTTAATTAAGTTATATATAGCAGCCTAGTATGTACTAGGTAAATAATACTGGCAGATTCAGTGCAGGCAGCACCAGTGGACTATATATATATAATATAATTAATTATTAATATAATATATACTAATAATTACAGCACAGCACCAGAGGTAGGCTCCAGCACAGAGGAGACAGTAGTACTACAAGTACACAGTTAGACTGTCCTCCTTGCTAGGGAGATCCCACCCTAAGCAGAGAGGAGAACAGAGTACACAGCAGCACTGAGGGAGACAGCCCCAGCAAATAAAATAATTACAGCACAGCACACCAGAGGTAGACCGCACAGAGGACGGGAGGCAGTAGTACTACAAGTACACAGTTAGACTGTCCTCCTTGCTAGGGTGATCCCACCCTAAGCAGAGAGGAGAACAGAGTACACAGCAGCACTGAGAGAGACAGCCCCAGTGAATAAAATAATTACAGCACAGCACACCAGAGGTAGACCGCACTGAGGAGACAGTAGTACTACAAGTACACAGTTAGACTACACAGCAGCACTGAGAGACAGCCCCAGCGAATAAAATATTGCATTCAAGGTCAAGCTCAAGCTCAAGTTTAAGCCCCAGCACTAGCACCAACACACCCTCTCCCAACCCACTACTAGACTGGAGTGAAGATGGCGGGCGCAGCAGCCGCTATTTTAAAGCCTCGCGAAATCCGGCGCCGGGCCATGACGTTCTGACCACGCGGACGGACCAGAGTCAGGCGGGAATCTCCGAGCGCTGCTCGGAACCAGGCTCGGAATGATGACATCCGTGGGGGCTCGGATCTCCGGAATCCAAGTCTGCACATCTCTAGTAAGAACCCTTCTTTTTACCCGGTTCCTATTGCTGTTTTGCTCCCGGTTAGCTGTAACCGCTAACCCCTTTCACATCGCACCAATTACTGGGTCGAGCCGGGGAGAAACCGCCATGAACCCGGTAATTAGTTGCAATGTGAAAGGGTATTACTTTGAGCAAACAATATACCCCTAAATTTGGAAAGAAGAAAAGCATATGTATTAAAGATCTTATAGTGTCTAATGCACCCAATGTTTCTCTGATGTGCAATCTGAAAACCAGCCTTTAATGATGTTTCCATATCATATAAATAGCATTGCGTTAGGGATACTTCTCCTGTATATTTAGTATTATGTGCTGTAATGCTGAACGATATACAACAGACTGTTTGCTACCTCTTTACAGAAACTCTCATAGTGTATCCACTGAAATACCGTATACTGTATCTAATATTGACACACTGTATTGCAAAGAGGTATATTATCTTTGTTTTGGATACAGTCGTATTGTCGACCCGACTTAGGTCGACAGTCATTAGGTCGATACCGTTAGGTCGACAGGCAACAAGGTCGACAGGGTTCTAGGTCAACATGGATGAAGGTCGACAGGTGTCTAGGTTGACATGGGACAAGGTCGACATGGGTTTAGGTCGGCGAATGTGTTATGTCGACATGGGTTAGGTCGACAGGTCATGAGGTCGACATGGGTTTTTTCACTTTTTTTTGAGCCGACATGTGCCAACAAGCCGTATTTCATGCCCTACCATCCACTAGGCATGGTGGGAGAATAAAATAGTGTGCCCGAAGCATCGGGAGCGAAGGGGCTGTGGTTGACTTCTAACTGTGTCCATGTTGAGTGTGTCGACATTCGGGTCGAACAGTAAAAAAAACCACCATGACGACCTCGCAACCTGTCGCCCTAACCCGTGTCGACCTAACGCATTTGCCAACCTAAACCCATGTCGACCTTGTCCCATGTCGACCTAGACACCTGTCGACCTTCACCCATGTCGACCTAGAACCCTGTCGACCTAGTTGCCTGTCGACCCAACGGTGTCGACCTAATGACTGTCAACCTGTCGGGTCGACAATACAATCCACACCCCCTTTGTTGCTAGTGCCTATACAGTACATACATTGTGGCAAAATATCATGTACAAAGTATCACATTTTTAGCATTTTAGGTTGCCAGCAACAAACAACACACGTGCATCATACTTGCCGACTTTGGCATACTCCTTTCCGGGAGAAGCCCGGAGAGGAGTGAAAGGGGGCAGGTAGAGGCTTCGTTTTGGGGGCGGGGCATGGGTGATGTCATCAAGCCCCGCCCCCATGACGGGCTGAAGCCTCAATTTGCGGGTCCGTGGGTGGGGGGAGGGGCTAAAAATGACGCGAAATGCCGTGAATTGCGTAATTTAGCCCCGGCCCCTCCCCGCGGACCCGCGAAAGTCATAGTTTTTAGACCGCGGGGAGAGGGGGAGCCGGGACTGTAGGGAAATGCGGGAGACTTGCCCCCCTTCCCGGGGGACCGGGAGGGGGACCCGATTTGCAGGACCCTCCCGGCCATTCTGGGAGGGTAGGCAAGTATGACGTGTATCACACACCAACTTTGTTAGTAAGGCTTAATAATTCTGTGTCCCTTTCTTACTAATAAGAACACGTGTGACCGATAAAATAATTAGAAACAAACAGTACACCTATGCTCTTGTAATCCTCTCACTTTGGGCCTTATTCTAATTCATTCTTTCTGACAAAATCCTTCTTAGATGGATAAAATCATGTGCACTACAGGTGGGGCAGATGTAAAATGTGCAGAGAGAATTAGATTTGGGTGGGGTTTTACTTCAAAGTGAGATCTAAATTGCAGTGTAAAAATAAAGCAGCCAGTATTTACCCTGCACAGAAACAAAATAACTCACCCAAATCTAATTCTCTCTGCACATTTTACATCTGCCCCCCTGCAGTGCACATGATTTTGTCCATCTAAGAAGGATTTTGTCAGAAAACGTGAACTAGAATAAGGCCCTGAATCCAGTGTGCGGCTATCGGCCAGGAAGCCAATGTTAGCCGGGAACATGCGTATGGGAGCGATCTTACCGGCTTTGAACATATACCTGCAAGAGTTGGCTTCTGGGAATTTCTTACATTTGCTCCCCAAAATGGGTACAGCCTTGACAGATTTCATGAACTTATCAGCACACTGGTGCAGACATTCTGTACTAGGTAGCAGAGGATACGCTGGTGCTCTATATAACGTTGTTTAAATCCATGTTTCCACACTAATTAAGGAATTTAATGAGAGGAATGTCATAACTAGTATTTTTCTCAGATGGATTTCCCATTTATCTTGACTCTGGAGCTATTTTGAATCAGAATCAGAATCCATGGCCAGTCAGATGTGAAATTAAGTTAATTTGAATAGTTTTTCCTATTTCCATCCACGTGACAGAGTATGGGCTTCTGCCAGCTCATCGAGCCGCACCGAAAGGCCTAAGGCCCAGAATAAATGTTCTTATTTCCTAGTGTGATTTAACAATAATTACTTACAATGGAAGGCACACTGCCACTTTTAATGCATTTGAGAATATTTGACTATGTACACTTGACATGTTCAAGCAATATTTATTTATATGTTCTAAAGATGTGCACTAAATAATGAAAGTACTCAATGGGGGTAAATTTACTAAGATGGGAGTTCTATTGAAGATGGGACGTTGCCCATAGCAACCAATAAGAATCTATTATCTTCTAGAAGGTGCTAAATAAATAAGTAGATTCTGATTGGTTGCCCGTAGCAACATTACATGTGAAACGGAACTCCCATCTTAGAAAATTTCCCACATAATGTGGTTGGTGCTGCTGGAAGTAAGTCCTGCAATTGTGAATGGGATCTAGTAATGAATGTTGATGATAAACTCAGATCTTGTGCAGAGCGGAGAGTATTCATTGTGAAAAAATGCCGGGCAGGTGCCACCGCCGGGCTCCGCATTTACAGGGGGAATGGCCGACAATATGTTGCCAAAAAAAACCAAACACTAATACCCCTTTCACACCGCACAAATAACCGGGGTCCTACCCGGATCACTGTGCATTGTGAAAGGACTTTTTGAAAAATCCCGGGTCCAACAATCCCGAAATCAGACTTGGGTTAAAAGAAGGCTTTTACCTGGGCCGGACCTGGGTTGCTGGGCAGTGTGAAAGGATATCTGGTTGATTCTATAGGGAGGATGCAAGTGCTGCCTCCTCCCCCATCCCCAAGTGACGCGCCACCGCTCCTCCCCGCCCGCCTGATGTCGTCAACAACCAGGTTTATTGCTGGGTCCAAATCCCGAGTGTGACCAGACATTTGTGATGTGAAAGGGGTATACTACGCCTATCACATCGTACTTTGGACCCGGGTTATTGCCAGGTTGGTGATGTTTGGAACCGGGTCGAGGTGCGATGTGAAAGCACCACAGCTTATAACCCGAGTTGACCAACCCGGCAATTTCACCTGAGCTATAAGAAGGGTTAAACCCGGATCACCCTGTGTATAATGGCTGACCCGGGTTTAGTGTGAAAGCATCGGGCCCAGCTTACCGATGTGAAGCTATTAAGCACAGATTCCATGTCTACAGTATATGTCACTGACACAGGCTCCATAATGAACAAATAAGTTATATTTAATTCTTGTTTACATGCTGGCTTTTTGCATGTGCAGGTTAAATCAGTAGGTAACTACTAGCAACATCACAGATATAAAGCTGCGATAAACAACCTTCAATGAAGGTTGCCTGCTAGGAGCAGTTATGGTTACATGTCAGTTATTCCTAGAGGAATTTGTATCTCAGAATAACATTACAGTATAGGAGTTTTGTTTGTTTCACCGAATACAGTACATTGCAATTTTCTAGATACTACATCACTTTGCTGAAGTCTTTCATTTGTCATTGCAGGAACCACTGTTGCTGCTGCTGCTTGAATTTCCATCCCTAAAAATGTATTATTTTCACCTGGGAATCAAAGCACTTCTATCAATCTTGTGCAGGTAAACATGCCCTCTTGAAATTAAGCATTCCTTAACCAAGAAAAGAATAATTCAGATTGTTTTGCAATGTATATATTGTAAGTATGGGGGCGTGGCCTACAACTCTCATCATTCCGTGAGGCCACGTCCCACTTTTGCTGCTATGGGGGCATGGCCAGAGGCTCGGTGAGCTTCTAGCCATGCCCCCAGCCCCTCTGGCTGTGGGAATAGATGCTGTGCGCATGCACACACTACTGCTAAGCGGGCAACAGGGGGGGACTCACAACTGCCCCCCGCCGCAGGACACTGCCGGCCTCGGAGGGAAACGGAAAAATCCCCAGAAAACAGATGTTCCCGAAGAAGACGGTATGCCGTTGTTGCCTATAAATCTGCTGTGATATCTTTGTGCCTGATTCTGATTTGGAAGTAAAGCAAGCATTAAAAAAGTAAGAGTAATTGGGCATCTGGGCAAAACCATGTCGCACTGCAGGGGGGGGGGGGCAGACTTGCCTACTTTTGAGAAAGGGTTTCAGGGAGATTGTGAAGGTGAAACCTAGAAGTGTGGACATCTGAGAGGCGATTCATAAAATGTCTTACATCCAAATGTAGATGAGCCCCAAAGCAGATAGTAAGATGTACTGTACTTAATAAGACACTGATTTATGCTGGGACTTCAAGAATTGTGTTTTACAAGTGGTTCCATATACAGTAATACCCATTTTACACCAAAGCAATAACCTGGGTTAGTTCTCGGTGTAAACGAGGTCCTGTTACCTGGCTATTCAACCCGGGAAATATTCCAGGTTGAAAACTAGTGAGACGCGGGTTAGTGTACACGGGTAAATACAGGTCGTCCGACTCAGGACCCCTTAATACCAATGGGGGAGCCCATACCTCCTGATTGTAGCATCCTGCGGTCAATCTGGAGGTAGAGCAGAGGGCGCATACAGCCTCCGATGCTGTCTGCTGTACTATGCAGACAGCAGCAGAGCCAGGAGGAGATGGATGGATGCCTGTGTGCATGCATGGATAGAGGCTGGGGGCAGCCCAGCAGTGCTTCCGGGTGCTGGGCTTTTCCCCAGCACGTTGGTTGGCATTGCGGGTGTCCTGGCTGGCGGATTTCCAAGCGATTGGAGATGTCATCTCCAAGTAACAGCTCAGGACCCGTCTCCACCGATGTCACCCATCCAGCATTATTTCGGGGTGGGGCCCTGGTGTAAAAGGGGTCAAAGGCCGGGTTGCCACAGAGATGGAGTCAGGGTTCAAAAACCCAGATGTGACCCAGCGTTTTGGTGTAAAAGGCGTATAAGTGGCCACAAGAAATGCACGTAGTCATAGGGATCATTATAGCAAATGCTTATAATATTGCAAATATATTTGATTTCTTTATATTCCCCAAAAATATATAACAGCTGCATAATGTGGGTTAGGTAAAATCAGGGAGGTTGCTAGGCTGTGCAGGAAGTCAGGGAGATTGTTTGTATTTCAGGGAGTCTCCTGCAGATTGGGAGGGGTGTGTACAAACTCACATCTATATTGCAGTATAAAATAAAGATGTCTAACATTTGTTGGCAAACACCAGAAGGGCCGATGGCCTTATGAGCCGGTTTGGCCACATACAGAGGCAGACTTTGGCCCAAATTCATACCTGCTCGCTAGGCTGCGTGTTTTCGGTTACTTACCATCAAATTATTTCTTCTCTGCTCAGCGGTAAATGAGGCAAATTCAGGGATGGTGCCAACGTCATCCGCTTCCCCAGCAGGCAGGGGAATGCCTGTATTCGCTGGGGCATGCCCAGCCTTTTTATGGGTGCGCCCACTATTTTTGTGGGCATGCCTTTGAAATGCTTGGGGTACACTCAGGTACGCCCCCTGCCTGTCACTCAGGCTGTGAGTGCCTTGGTGAAGAAAAACTTAGCCGAAGGCACTCAAAGCCGGGACCTTCACATGCGCATTGGCGACAATAACCCAAACCATCGGCGGAGCGGCCGAATTGCCACTCTGTGTGTCCACCCAGCACAGAGAGTTGGGGGCATTCCTTAGGGCACCACATGAAATTTGTGACATGCCCCCCTGAGACATGTGTAACACGCACCTGGGACAGGGTATGGCAGTATACCCGTGCATTGTCACAGTTGATATACTTTACACTTACTCTGCTCTGATTGGTCGTGTGTTAGGCATAAGTACAAGTGGGTGCCCTGAATGTTTAGAAGTTTATTTACAGAAGCCTTGTGGTAGTGGGTTGCAAATGCCAGTAGTGGCATCAGTCCAGCACTTCTATTCAGTCACATAAACAATAATGATGGGACAGCAGTATATTACATATTTGTGTATACTGGGGACCAGTAGTGTTATAGCCGCAAACTGGGATTCTTTTTTGGTGCATTCGCCTCCTACTCACTGGGTATTCTCTCAGTCTTTCTAAATTAGATTTTCCGTGGACTCCGATGGCAGGGCCTTTGCACTGCGTGTTTTACAACCACTCACCCATATTGTCCTCTCCTGAGACTTACACCTTTGATCATTCTTCTAGGGTACCCCTAAATGTGGTGATCTCTGTATACTTTTGCCCTCACACTGCAAATATAGAGGGCCAGATTCTCTAAGCTTCAAAAGTGATAAAATGGAGAGTGATAAACAGCCAGCCAATCAGCTCCTGTCTGACATTTTTCAGGTAGGAGCTGATTGGCTGGCTGTTTATCACTCTCCATTTTATCACTTTTAAAGCTTAGAGAATCTGGCCCAGAATCTCTCGCTCTTCATGGCGACACACGCACGCTGCTCCCTAATGCCAGGGGACCGTGGAGCCCAATTTTACCTAATCCACGGCCTCAGCATTGGCTCTCTCTCTGGGACACAAGCATGTGCCTCCATTTAGTTCAGCTCACACCCACCAACTGCTTGTTCTTTGTCCTCTGTCCATATACCCCCATACTACTGGTCCTCCTACATGTAGAAGGATCTGGAAGAACTGGTGCAGGCTAGAATCTCCCCCACTCACTGACAAGGCTGAGTGGTTTTTAAAAATTTTCAGTATCAGCTAACCCCTTCCTTTCCAGTATGCAACACATGAACATGCCCCGCACGCATGTCAAAGCAGCCAGTATTCACCCTGCACAGAATAAAGTATAACTGTATTTCCTCCCCTTGCATTGTGACATGGTTTATTCCAAAGTTTCACGCTTTCTTTTACTTTACTTCCAAATCGCAGTCAGGACCTTAGAGAGCGGCTACTGTGCAAAGATATGTAAATTTTGCAGCCGCCTTTTTGTATTGAGACGCCCACAGACTCAGTCACAGCTACATCTATAAATAGACCATTTGAGCAGCCCTGTGGTCACAGTGCATGGCAGAAGTGAGATACAGTAACACAGCCTCTGTCACTGCATACGGGATGACAGATGGAGCCTGGGACCTGCCCTGAAAATAGTCCCTATGCGCCTGCACTTTTTTGGTGCCACTCCCATAACCTCATTCCAATATACCCGTATTGTCAATCACTTAAAATAAATAAATCCTCACCTTGAGCTTCACTGCAAAGGTACCGTGGCACGGGCTCAGTGGAAATCATTCACTCATCTCTGTAGGTATCGGCAGTGCTTTCATCTCTGAATCAGGCCCTGTGCTATGAATAACACCATTGGTTGTTTCATTGCCCAAAATGTTGCTGTTATAACCTTATTTTATACCACAATCGGTCTTTACCGCGTTAATAAGAAAATAATTGACAGAGTATAGGGGGTTTGATTCAATAAGGTGCAAGTGGGGAAACATGCTGAGGCATTGGTGTGCCATGGACAACGGTACTTCATTTTGGTATGCAGCCCCATGGTGGCCACAGACAAAACTCAGCAAACTTGGGAAGCATTTACTCACACTCACTCAAGGAAGGAACCTAATTAATTGGACCTTAACTCATATTAACTGTTTTTTTTTTTTCATACTGGCCCTTTAAGACCAACTGTCAATTAGCTTCACATCGTTTGGCGTTTTTAAAGAATTTGAATTTAGTTCTGCTTGATAAAGTCGTTTTCTACACTTAACACAACAAAGTGTCAAACACTTAACAAAGCATGAAATATTTATCTTCCTTTTTGTCGTCTATACTTTTGTGACTTCTTTCCCATGAGGAATTAAATGGCTTGTTCACTATGATATTCAAGCTACTTCTTTATGCTGACATTAACGAGTGATATCTTAGTTAGACAGTAAAAAGGTTTTATATGATATTAAAGCGAAGTGATGGTCCAGAAATTATGGGCAGAAAGAACGTCTTAGATATGCATTTTTCCTAGAGCTCCCAGAATTTTTAAATGAAAATCTGGGATAGACATGTGATGCGACAGACTCCACTTATCCACTACAGAAAAAGAGACCTTGATCAGCCTGAACCTAAATAACACCCCGTTTTCCTGCACAAGCCATAACTGTTCAGTTGCTCCCCCAATGGCTCCTACATCAGCTGAACACTTTCTGCTTAGTCTTTTTTCAGCTGCAGCGCCTACCTAATTGTAATAGGGAGTTCCCGCTATCCATGAGCCCGGAAAAGAGATAGCTGCATGCCTTGGTCCCATTGCCTGCATATGGATAGGCACCGGCACTGATGTATGTGCAGACTCCATGTGCGACTACGCATGTGCAAAGCCCCAGTTTCTATGGACTGCATCGGCTGCAGCCTATAGAAGCTGGCTGGGGCTGGTGATCAGTTAGGGAGTGGTTTTCTACAGGAAGCCAGCTCTCTGCTAATCGCAGCCCGGTCTGGCAGTCCTAGAGAGAGAAATTGCCTCCCAATGAGAATGCCTGTAGTTTCTGTGAGTGACAAGTAAGATTTCCAATAGGAAGTCACTGCCGGTTACAGTGATGCCAGTGCATCTGACTGCATCTGGTTTCATTAGCACAGAGCTATGGTGGTGGATGTGGATTTTAAAGGGGGGGGGGGGGGATGTAGCTGATCTGTTGTCTGTAGCCTAATTTGTCAATTCTGATGGTTCTAGTACTCCATCCCTATTAGCATCACTTTATTCTTACACAGCAGCCTATAATCGACAGGGTAATCAGGACTGAGAAGATGTGTATGGTATGACTGCTGCTCAATGGGGATCCCAACAGTCAGTATACTGACATCAGAATCTCGACTGCCAGTGCTCCGACTGGGGGGCGAGCACAAAGAAGCCCTTTGCTCACCACAGGTTCTCTTCTCCCTCTAAGGGGGTCATGGACAAGGGAGAATAGCCCCTGTCAGTAGGGATCCCCCCCTGTTGGAGCACTGGCAGTTGGGATTCCGATGTCGGTTGACTGTCTGTCGGGATCCCAATTGTTGGGCAGTTATCCGGCACCCGAGAAGATGCAGTTACAACTGAGTAAAGCACAGGGTGCTGCGCCTCATGCTCCATAACCCCCCATAGCAATGGCACCCTCTTCACACTCTATAGCTACTGTATGTCCATGACTATATTTCCTAAGCTTTTAGGATGTCATTTTAACACAGTACAATACACTTTATTAAAAGTAATTACAACAGCGCCTAGAAAAAGACCAGTCACCACCCCCCTGCAATGCTTGGTCATTCACAATGCGACCGCAGTTTATGACCGTGCGCACACACACTGGCATGCATGCGCAGATCTCCATAAATCGCAATTTGCAATGTTTTCAGAGCTGTAGGCCAAACTGAATACTTTTCTCACATTTATGCACAGATGATACATACTGTACAATGTATTACAAAAAAACATAAAATGTTGCTGGCATATAACAAGTTGTAATCATTCTTTTCACCTTATTTTCACCAGCATCATGTACAGTTCCATTGTTTATGCTGAAGGAAAGGAGGGAGAGATTCTTCCCCCAACAATACAAAAGTTAATGAGAGGATACAACAAATATCTACGGCCCTTCTTTGATAGTGAGTACTGTGATATAATATACAGACATGTAGACAGAGTAACCAGTGAGTACTATGATATAATATACAGATGTGTGACAGTGTAACCAGCGAGTACTGTGATATAATATACAGATGTGTGACAGAGTAACCAGCGAGCACTCTGATATAATATACAGACATGTAGACAGAGTAACCAGTGAGTAGTGTGATATAATATACAGACATGTAGACGAGTAACCAGCGAGTACTGTGATATAATATACAGACGTGTGACAGTGTAACCAGCGAGTAGTGAGATATAATATACAGATGTGTGACAGAGCAACCAGTGAGTACTGTGATATAATATACAGATGTGTGACAGTGTAACCAGCGAGTACTGTGATATAATATACAGATGTGTGACAGAGTAACCAGCGAGTACTGTGATATAATATACAGACATGTAGACAGAGTAACCAGCGAGTACTGTGATATAATATACAGACATGTAGACAGTGTAACCAGTGAGTACTGTGATATAATATACAGATGTGTGACAGTGTAACCAGCGAGTACTGTGATATAATATACAGATGTGTGACAGAGTAACCAGCGAGCACTCTGATATAATATACAGACGTGTGACAGTGTAACCAGCGAGCACTGTGATATAATATACAGATGTATGACAGAGCAACCAGTGAGTACTGTAATATAATCTACAGATGTGTGACAGAGTAACCAGTGAGTATTGTGATATAATATACAGATGTGTGACAGTGTAACCAGCGAGTACTGTGATATAATATACAGATGTGTGACAGTGTAACCAGTGAGTACTGTGATATAATATACAGATGTGTGACAGAGTAACCAGCGAGCACTGTGATATAGGCCCTTATTCTGATCGGTGCGGATATATCCGCGTGCGTTCGGCCCGCCGATGTTTTGTGTCTGCGCATGTGCAGAGGCGTCTCTGCGCATGTGCGAGCGGGGCGTACGGCCAAATTCCGCATGATATGTGAACACTCCGAACAAGGGGTGGAGAGGGGCGTGAAGGGCTATTTGGGCTCATTACCATATGCATATGCCCCGCGTTTCATGGGAGTTCCCATGAAAACGCTGGGCGTACGTATGGTAATGCGGCCGTGACGCACGTGTAGGGGGCGGACATATGACATCGCCGGATGTCAGCTGCCCGCCCAGATCTCTGCTTTTGCACGGAAAAATGTCCGTGTGGTCTGAGGTTGCGGGTGCTGGTGGAGCACTGGGTCCTGCATTCGATGGTCTGCGACCATCGAATGATGGGGAAGGTTCCCTGAGATGGAGGAGGCGTATTCCGTGAAAAATACACCGCATACGGACGGAGTTGGCGATCCGTATGGAAGGCGGGGTTTCGCACGCACGGTCCTGGCCGAAAAATCGGCTCTGGCCGCACCGATCAGAATAAGGGCCATAATGTAACATGTAGACAGAGTAACCAGCGAGTACTGTGATATAATATACAGATGTGTGACAGTGTAACCAGCGAGTACTGTGATATAATATACAGATGTGTGACAGAGTAACCAGCGAGTACTGTGATATAATATACAGATGTGTGACAGTGTAACCAGCGAGTACTGTGATATAATATACAGATGTGTGACAGTGTAACCAGCGAGCACTGTGATATAATATACAGATGTGTAGACAGAGTAACCAGCGAGTACTGTGATATAATATACAGATGTGTGACAGTGTAACCAGCGAGTACTGTAATATAATATACAGACATGTGACAGAGTAACCAGCGAGTACTGTGATATAATATACAGATGTGTAGACAGAGTAACCAGCGAGTACTGTGATATAATATACAGATGTGTGACAGTGTAACCAGCGCGTACTGTGATGTGATACAGATGTGTGACAGAGTAACCAGTGAGTACTGTGATATAATATACAGACATGTGACAGAGTAACCAGCGAGCACTGTGATATAATATACAGACGTGTGACTGTGTAATCAGCGAGTACTGTGATATAATATACAGATGTGTGACAGAGTAACCAGCGTGTACTGTGATATAATATACAGACATGTGACAGAGTAACCAGCGAGTACTGTGATATAATATACAGATGTGTAGACAGAGTAACCAGCGAGTACTGTGATATAATATACAGACGTTTGACAGAGTAACCAGCGAATACTGTGATATGATATACAGATGTGTGACAGAGTAACCAGTGAGTACTGTGATATAATATACAGACATGTGACAGAGTAACCAGCGAGCACTGTGATATAATATACAGACGTGTGACTGTGTAATCAGCGAGTACTGTGATATAATATACAGATGTGTGACAGTGTAACCAGCGAGCACTGTGATATAATATACAGACGTGTGACAGAGTAACCAGCGAGTACTGTGATATAATATACAGATGTGTAGACAGAGTAACCAGCGAGTACTGTGATATAATATACAGATGTGTGATAGTGTAACCAGTGAGTACTGTGATATAATATACAGACATGTGACAGAGTAACCAGTGAGTACTGTGATATAATATACAGACATGTGACAGAGTAACCAGCGAGTACTGTGATATGATATACAGATGTGTGACAGTGTAACCAGCGAATACTGTGATATGATATACAGATGTGTGACAGAGTAACCAGTGAGTACTGTGATATAATATACAGACATGTGACAGAGTAACCAGTGAGTACTGTGATATAGTGTAACATGTAGACAGAGTAACCAGCGAGTACTGTGATATAATATACAGATGTGTGAAAGTGTAACCAGTAAGTACTGTGATATAATATACAGATGTGTGACAGAGTAACCAGCGAGCACTGTGATATAATGTAACATGTAGACAGAGTAACCAGCGAGTACTGTGATATAATATACAGATGTGTGACAGTGTAACCAGCGAGTACTGTGATATAATATGCAGACAGAGTAACCAGCGAGTACTGTGATATAATATACAGATGTGTGACAGAGTAACCAGCGAGTACTGTGATATAATATACAGATGTGTGACAGTGTAACCAGCGAGTACTGTGATATAATATACAGATGTGTGATAGTGTAACCAGCGAGTACTGTGATATAATATAATATACAGATGTGTAGACAGAGTAACCAGCGAGCACTTTGATATACTGTAACATGTAGACAGAGCAACCAGCGAGTACTGTGATATAACAGAAACTTGTCATCTATAGGCTGCAGCCCATAAAACATGGCTGAGACTGGACGGTAATTGAGGGAGCTACTTACTACAGGAAGCCAGTTCTTTGCCTATCGCAGACTGGTCTGGCATTGTTGGAGGAAGTAAATGGAACTTCCAATGGGACTGCTTGTCATGTGGGAGATTGAAAGGCAGGACTTCCAATAGGATGCCAGTCACAGTGATGCCAGTGCATTCTCATAGACTGCATCTGACTTCACAAATGCTGAGCAGGGTGGCAAATTTTACAAAGCTAAAAACTGAGACTGAATATAATACATGTTACTCTCTTCCACATTTGTCACCTAGATTCAACCCTGTACTTACATAGTTAATAAAACCCCCCTTCCAAAATAGTGTGTCCCTCTAGGAATGAAGTAGGACTCTACTAAAATGTAACCTTTCACATTCTCTTTGCAGCATTCTGCAGGATACAAAGTGAATTATTGTTTGACGGTGTTTATGTAATAGAATATAATACACCTAGATATTTTGAGGCCGCAGGGGTTGTTTGTTTTTGCAACCATAAAAGTGGATCTGTCATAACCCCATAAAATCACATAACTATTGTTGTAAGAATTGTCTAGTTAAATGTCTGTTACTAGAAGAACTTGGAATACGGTAGGCTGCTTTTTTACAAACTTTAGGTAATCACGACAGGATGTAGTTGGCTTCCACCAATCAGGATGCCAGAATCACAACACCGCCCAGAATACCAACAGTTGGTATCCCAAACATAAGTAAGCGGGATAGGGTTTAGGGTTAGGCTGTGCAAGAGGAAGGTTAGAGATAGGCTGCGGGAGAGGAAGGTTATGGATAGGCTGCGGGAGGAGAAGGTTATGGATAGGCTGGGGGGGGGGGATTATGGATAGGCTGTGGGAGGGGAAGGTTATGGATAGGCTGGGGGGGGGGATTATGGATAGGCTGTGGGAGGAGAAGGTTATGGATAGGCTGGGGGGGATTATGGATAGGCTGTGGGAGGGGAAGGTTAGGGAAAGGCTATGGGAGGGGAATGTTACGGTTAGGCTGTGTGAAGGGAGGGGTTAGGGTTGGGGTATGGGAGGGGAAGGATAGGGTTAAGCTGTGGGAGGTTAGGGTTAGGCTGTGGGAGAGGGAGGTTAGGGTTAGGCTATGGAAGGGGAATGATAGGGTTAGGCTGTGAGTGGTAAGGTTTAGGCTGTGGGAGGTTTGGGTTAGGCTGTGAAAGAGGGAGGTTAGGGTTAGGTTGTGGGAGGTTAGGGTTAGGCTGTGGGAGTGGGAGGTCAAAGGTTAGGCTGTGGGAGGGGAAGGTTAGGACTAGGCTGTGAGAGGTTAGGGTTAACCTGTGGGAGGGGGAGGTTAGGCAGTTGGATGGATAGGATAGGGTAAGGCTGTGGAAGTGGGAAGTTAGAGCTAGGCTGTGGGAGTGGGAGGTTAAAGGTTAGGCTGTGGGAGGAAAATGTTAGGTTTAGGCTGTGGGAGGGGAAGGTTAGGGTTAAGCTATGGGAGGGGGAGGTTAAAGGTTAGGCTGTGGGAGGGGAGGTTAAAGGTTAGGTGTGGGAGGGGAAGGTTAGGGTTAGGCTGTGGGAGGGGAAGGTTAGGGTTAGGCAGTGGGAGGTTAGGTTTAGGCCGTGTTAAGTGAAGGTTGGGGTTAAACTGGGAGGGGAAGGTTAGGGTTAAGCTATGGGAGGGGGAGGTTAAAGGTTAGGCTGTGGGAGGGGAGGTTAAAGGTTAGGCTGTGGGAGGGGAGGTTAAAGGTTAGGCTGTGGGAGGGGAAGGTTAGGGTTAGGCTGTGGGAGGGGAAGATTAGGGTTAAGCTGTGTGAGGGAAAGGTTAGGGTTAAACTGTGGGAGGGGGAGGTTAGGTTTAAGCTGTGGGAGGGGGAGGTTAGGTATATAGGCTGTTCTCAATGAAATGTACTAGAGACCAATGCTAAACAGAAATAATTCAGTAATAGGCTGAAGTTGTCCAATAGCTCAAAATTTCCATTTGTCTCAAACATCTCTCTAAACTGCACAGTCACTCCATGATTATATAATTATTAGTGACTATTATATTATTTTGCCTTTATTTTTGTAGTATTAACATATTATATCACCCTATCTGTGGAGTCCTGGTGTACTGACATTGGCTTTGGTTGTTTCTCTGCTTGGCATACTCACACATTTTAAAAGATCCACAGGTGGAGCTAATTATTGTAATTGATTCTGTGGGAAGACCTGCAATACATGCACTGTGCGGGGTCCAAGTTTGAGAGCCTGTGCTCTATTGCCTTAATCTGAACAGCCCTTTAGTAGAATACCTGTTGAATCTGACTGTTCCCCTTTTCTTGGAATTTCCCCACCTTCAGCATTGGTGACTTGAGGGGTGATTCTGGTCTGGACGCTCCGTTGTGGATTTGCAACGGGGACCAATGTTGACAGCCTGCGCATATGTGCAGGAGGTGGACGTTCACACGAAAATGCTGGGTACGCCCCAAAAATCCAGGGTGTCCACTTGCGAATGTGGGCGGCCACCTGCCTTTCGGGGGTGGTCAGCTGATGTCATCGAGACTGACTTAGATTTGCGAGCACTACAGAAATCATTCGATAGTCGGTGACCATTGAATGAATTTGGGGCAGCACGCAAGCCTGCGTATGATTGTTTATGCAAAAAATTTGTTGAGTACCGGGGGCGGGGGCGGGGGGGGGGGGGGGGGGGGGCATTCGTACAGGCAGCATGGCATGGCTTGCACAGCAGTGAGTTAATGCCGCTTTCAAAAGACGGATAAAAAAGGAAGATACTGTAACTGCAAAAAGGTTATTGAGTTTTTTCTAAACAAATGTCTAATACAACATGTAGGTAGGGCGTCACGCTCTACTGAGTCGGCGAGCATTTATTTGTGGTGACATTTACACTGTAAACACGTCTGGTTCTTGCACGGAGTTCGTGTACACAAAGTCTGTAAACATTTTCATCCTTTTCATCCTTTATGCTAAATTAAAATGAAATAATTAAATAATAATCGTACTAATTAAAACACATTTTTTTTTTAAATTTTACTAAAATTAAATAATGGAAATGTGTGTTTTTTTTATTTTGTGATGTCATTGCTTATAGGGTCTGATTCAGGGCCCGCTCGCTAAGCAGCCAGTAAACACCAGCTGCCGGGGGAGCGAAGACCCGCCCCCCATTGCCCATCAAACTCCCACACCAGCAATGGATGTTTACGCTGACACTTCCATTGTGGGCGAAATATCATTCGATGATCGCCCACCATCGAATGATTTTTAACATGGGTCGGAGATGGCCTAAAATGGGGCAGGCGCTGATGTCATGTGATGGGCTCAGACACCCACCATTTTTGTGGGCACGCCCAGGAACCACTAGGCATCCCCATGCGACAGCCCCTGCCCGCCAACCAACTGCCATGCTGTGTGCAATGCCTCGGTGACTGTGATAGGCATACGCAAATCGGGTCTGCACATGCATATATTCCAGTAGCGCACGCAGGGGGGGTTCTGAGTACCCAGAAACCCCCAAAGGTGTCTAAGGACCCTAGTCTGAAAGCTGAGGGTCCCCTCTTTCCATGGGTACAATAATTTTAAAAATTGGCCCTTGGGAACCGGAGATATCTGACTTCAAAGTAGTGGACCCCATCCAAGCCTGTTAATTGCAATTCCCAGTCAGATATTTCAGGTTCTGTCTGACTTAGAGTTTTTCTGAGGATTTATTCCAAAAGCTGGGACTTTCCCCCTTTGATGGACACTAGTAGCTTATCTCTACTTTTCCCAGAACCAGAGATATCAGCCTTCAAGCAGCTGGTTAATACGCCAGCTACACACACCTGGTATGTAGTTTTATATACTCGTTGGCAGATTGCTCTGCCTACTGAACTCTGATCCCCTAATCCATAATACCATTTGGTAGGTGGGATTATCTAGTTTTTAATTCCATTAAAATCTAAAAAATCTATTTCCGAGAACTGGAGATATCTGCAGTCAAGCAAGCTGTACTCCCACCAGAAAATTATGAATAATAAGCCCACTCCATTATACACCCCTCCTCTGCGTAATAAACATCCTCTACCACCCTGGAAGTCATGTATCAGGGCCCCTTCATTCAGCCCAATGCCCCCTTCTCCCACCCCATCTCCCACCACCTGTGCAGTAAAGGGGTAATTAGTGGAAATTACTGATCCAGGCCCTACATGCTGAGCGATTGATATAATACCCCTACCACCCACGGGACATCAAAGCTTCCCCCACCCCTACTGCTTGAGGATGGGTAGGGGCCCCAATACATTGCTATGCCCAGGGGTCTACACTGCTGTTGACGCCCCTGTATGTATGTATATATATATATATTTTTTATTATTATTATTATTTTTTATATACATTTGGTCTATCTATAATACTTTAACTGACCCAGCATATACTGGGTCACCTAAGTGTCCATCTCCGTGCTTTGCTCCGCCCCTCTGGAAACCCCCTTCTGAAAATCCTGCGTTTGCCCCTGTATTCGGCGATACACATGCGCAGACCCAAAACATCGCCCCTCCCGCACCAAACTCGCTATTAAGCGAGCAAATTAGAATCAACCCCATTGTATTATGTGTCTTAAATGAAAGTGTTTTTAGTATCCTTCTATCTTCTTGACTGATTGTGACGTGACTCCAACTAGTTTTGTTTGACAAAGTGACATTCAAAACGTTTATCGCCTCCTCTAAGCAATTTTTTTTTATTTTTTTAAATCTTTTGCTTCCTCTTTCTATTGCCACGTGTTACAGTCTGTGTGATATGGTTTATTCCAGCCTCATGGCTGAGTGCACACGATGGAAAATGTAACCGCCGATGGATTTGATAATGTTAAATAATCAGCTATAATAAGGCATTCCAAGATATTGTCCCCTAGAGAGCTCTGCAGAGATAGCACTAAACTACATCAGACAGTTTGCTATTTATTTTATATATTTGTTTATTTACTGTATATTTCCCTCTGGTTATTTGTTCAGATCTCATCAGTCAAAGCAATATATATATAGATTAATGAATTATTAACACACATATTTAAGCAAAAACACAGCAAGAAATTGAGCTTGATATGTATTTTAATATTGGATCTTATTCAGGTTCCATCGCTTCCCCGCACATTCGCTTGGGGGTGAATTGCTTATTTTCCATCCCGTTCGCACCTAGCAGTGTGGACGGGGGGCGGCGGCAACGGGCTGTGCCCATAGGAACGGCTAGTGTTTCATGGGTGTTCCCATGAAAATGATGGGCATTCACACAGAGAACCTGGGTTTTTGCCTCGTGGAAACAAGTCAGCGTCGGTGTAAAAGGGGTAGCTGAAAAAAAAAAAAACATGGGTCCATTTCCCCGTAAATCCTACCCTGGTCCTGACCAGGGTGGAACAGGTGGAGGACCAGGGTGGAACAGGTGGAGGACCCGGGTGTGGGGCATTGTAAACGGGTATGCCGGGTAATCTCCCCCATTTACAGCAATGGGGGAGCCCAACCTCCAGTCCTGCGGTCTGTATGGAGGTTGGTCAGGGGTCACAGACAGCATGCGCTGCTGTCTGCTGCACTGTGCATACTGCAGTGGAGCTTGGGACGAGGTGAATGGATGCCTGTGTGCGGCATCCATTCACCTCATGGATGGGAGGGGGTGCTAGCCATGCACGGCCCTTGGCTGGGTTTGTCCCCAGCATGGCAATCGGCGATCCCAGCAGTGCGATAGGCGATTCCAGTGCTTGAAGATTATGTCATCTCCAAGCGACGCCACTGTTTACACTGCGGGTTGGCAACCGTCTTCCAAATACCGGGTCAGATCAGGGATTTTGGTTTAAAAGGGGTATTACTTGTCAAATCAATGAAAAGGAACACGGTAGTGCAGGCCTATGCAAAGCACAGGAGGAGGGATGGCCAAATAATACCTCTTTTACACCAAAATCCCTGGTCGAACCCTGGTCTTCGAACACAGGAGTTTCCATGGGTGGTCCCAGCTTTATACCCCATTTACGCACCTCTTCGACCTGGGTCGGACCTGGGTCTGGCTGTTTACACTGAACCTGCGTCAGTCCTGCTTTTCCCTATGGATGCCAGGGGTTGCCATTGTTCCATGCTCATTGCCAGGGGGGATTACATGCTCATAGCCAGGGGGCATTACATAGTTTTTGCCAAGGAGATTACATATTCGTTGCCATGGGGGAGTGAAATTGCCCACCTACCCACCACTGTAGTGGGAGGCACATCGCTCATCCTCCTCTAAGCCCCTTGTCCAGTTACTGCCTATCAGCGCTGTATGTGATAGGGATGTGGTGGCAGCTGGGCATCAGAGCAGTGCACACGCGCTGGGGGTAGAGTCTCTGCATCCCATGCTGCTGTCACTCTCTGGTACCCCGGTGCATTGGTGCCGGGGGTTGGGGGCACCACTGCCGCTGCTACCTCTCTCACTGGCAGGATTCAGCCCCATCACCCCCTCTCCCCTCACCGCACTGCCCAGCCACCTCGCTGTGAGTGCGGGGGAGCGGTGGCTGGAGGCTCTGTGCACACTGTCTGCTTGGGTCCCTCCTGGCTGCTGTCTTTTGCCGGAATCCTTCCAGCACTACTTGGATCCTTCCAGCGCTACCCGGGTTAAGATCGTTTACACTGCCCACGACCCAGGTCCTGCCGTGTCCTGGGTAGAATTCCCTTGTAAATGGACCCAGATTGGCCCCTTTACACCACCACTGAACCAGGTCCATGAGGAAAAAACCTGGGTTTTTGCGGCAGTGTAAAATGGGGTATTAGCAATGCTGTCAATATTGCCAGGCACATTAAATACCTATTTGTGCCTTCCAATAATGTGTATGCAGAAATGTGTACTATACTGTATATGTATATACAGTAGTTAGTAGCCAAATGTACATATCTTTATGCAAATGGTGTTAGTCTTTAGCAAAATGGCTAGACAAGATACGGAGCTTTTTCATTAACAATTACTTGCCCTACAGTCCTTCGTGTATGTATCTGTGCTTTATACATATGCTGTCCATGGTGCTGAAACCGTAATATGGAGTGTACTGTATTACGCACTTACTGTCTGTACTGTACACTGTGTGTGTTACCATACCTAAACCCAGGGCCGATGTAAGGCTTCTCAGCACCCTAGGCAAAACTTCAATCTACTCCCCCCCCCTCATACTGCCACCAATACGCACTTTTACCCCTTAACGCATACTTACAAAATTCCAGAATGACAGGGAGGCTTCCAAAACTGAGTGGTCCTCCAAGCCCCCTAGGTAGGTGGGCAAGTCCCTTGCTTTCCCTGGAGGCCTCCCTTTACCTTCCACAGCAGAGTACAAGGAGGGGTACTTATGTAGTATCTGGGCTGCCGATTTTGTGATTGTATGCCTTACCTTAAGGCATACAATCAGATGCGATGCGATGCGATTCGATGCGATTTTGCATAGGATTCAATGTTAAGAAGGTCCTGTTCATTTCCCCACTATCCAAGTGGGCATAGAGTTGATTTTATATAGCGTGGCGAGCGCAGCGAGCCACCAAGCCCGAAGCGTGGCGAGCGAAGCGCGCCCCGCGAGGGGACACATATTTCTTAAAAAGTATTCTGTGTCTCCTCGCGGGGCTCGCTACGCTCGCCACGCTTCGGGCTCGGTGGCTCGCTACGCTCGCCACAGGTTTATATCCAACTCCATGCCCACTTGGATAGTGGGGAAAGGAAAAGGACCCCTTTTTCCCATTGAATTCTATGTTAAAATGGACTCAGACCATTTTAACATTGAATCCTATGGAAAAATCTTGACCATCGCATCGCATACGATTTGGTCGCATGCGATGCAATGCGATCCGATACGATTTCTAAATCGGACGCCCAGATACTACATAAGTACCCAAGGAGGAGATTATGCCTCAAGGGATAGTATGGAGGTGAGTTCCACAGCAGCCACCTGCATTAAGTACAACAAGGATCCTCATAGACATCCTTGATTTTTTCTCCCAAAAAAATTTGACTCCAATTTCAAATACTTTGCTTTAAGTGAAAAATACAAATAATAAATGGAAACAATAATTTGCCAGATAAATTAAAGATACGTAATAGAGTCAGTAGAAAAAGGTGGGTAAAACAAGCCGTAGCAACCAGCAATAGTTAAATAGGAAAATGGATGATCCTTAAAGGAAGATGGATAAATGCGTGGCTAGATTATACTGTACATTTCTGGTTGCAGTATTCTCCAATGGACACACAAGCTGATCACTGTGTAAAAAATTAATAATACCATGTTCTCATTGCCGCCCCTGCAAAAAAAACGTTTTTTTTTTTCTTGCTGGATTTTTAGCGGGGCACACAGCTTCTCAGCACACAGACCCCCTTCATACTGTACCTCAGACCCAGGAATTTCCAGTGTCTGCCCCTTTCACTCTGCTTCCCCTGGTCTGCCTGCCAACAAGTGTGTGGAATGTAATAGCAGCTTTGATTGGCTATTGGAAAATTTGTAAAAATTGCTCTGATTGGCTGGTTTAAAAGCAGCTTTTATTGGCTGACTAAAGAGGATCTCATTAAAGAGGCCTTTTTTCCCCAGCACACTGCATAGATTTTATCATGGCTATTACCCCATTTAATAAAATAATAATAATAATAATAATGACAAGACATTTCTGTTTTTATGTACATATTTTATTCATATGTACAATAAGTGCTTTACACTACAAAACGTACTGTTGTGTGTGAACATATAGATAAACAATTTCTATATAAAAATATCAAAATATATAATATTAAACTTTAGCACTTTTAAATAATGCCTAACATTACATGTGTACCGGCTGGCGGAACAGACATGTAAAGAAAATACTGTAACTAGCTTAAACAGTTTTACAACTCTTGGTAACAGGGGTAGACAAGGCTTTGGGCAATTAAACTAGAATCACCCCCACAGTCCAGCCTGAAAGCTTATGATCCCTTCCCTGCAGTTAGCCCAGGGTTGCCGACTTTTAAAAGCTCCTCTCCGGGAGAAGACCGGAGAGGAGACTTTCAGCAGGAGTTCGGGGTCGGGGATTAAACGTGACGTCATTAAGCCCCACCCCCATGAAGGAACGTTACTCAATTTGCCTATCTCTGTGGAGGGGGCGGGGCTACATTACGTGATTATGACGCTTTAGCCCCGCCCCCTAGATCAGTGCAGATAAGGTTTATTAAACGCCACGGTCAGGGGGGAGGGAAGCCGCAATCAGGGGGAGAGCGGGGGGCCCCAGAATCCGGGAGGGTTGCCCACCTTTCCGGGGGGCCGGGAGGGTGACCCGATTTTCGGGACCCTCCCCGCCATTCCGGGAGGGTTGGCAACACTGAGTTAGCCTAACACCAAAATTTATTGATACCGCCATATATAAATGGTGTTATTTAAAAAATAAATATATCATGATTTAGGCTGTTGTTAAATATCATCAATACTGTACATAAAGTACATTTGCTTAAACTATGCGATAGCCGTAGTTTCCGCATGGTTTAAGTCTTGATAAAAATGGCCCTTAGTATGCAGCGCAGATTTACTATATTAGAATTGTAATGTTGAAAAAAAAATCACATACCCCAGAGCTGTGAATTTGTCCCAGTTTTATTGTCTTCCAGTCATAGTCTGCAAAGTCAGTGGCCTTGGATTGACCTAGGGGGGATTGTAATGGTGTGAGAAGCGGAAAGTGAGAGATTATGTGAGCGTCCTACATTACTTTTTAAAGTGGCAATCATTTACGCTGCAAAACCAGGTTGATTTTTCTGTATAAATGATTGCCGCTTTAAAGAAAATCCAGAGAACTCTCACAAAACCTCTCTCTTTCTGATTCTCACACCCTATTACATTTGCCCCTTGCCTACGTTCATAATTTAGCCATGTCAGCCCCTTTGGTGCTCAGATTGTTAAAGTAATAATACTCATCCAGCCTACAGAAATGATATACACAGTAGGTGTTCTATCCTACTTTGAATGATCTTTTCCGACAGTTATTATTTTAATGCTGTGAACTGCACATCAATGCATGTGCTGCATCTAATCATGTACAGTCATCACAGACAACAGATGTGTCTATCTTGGCATAACATACTCTGACAGTCTAGGTTACAGCGGACGTTACATGGGATAATGAAGAGATTGGACAAATCTACAAAATCTACATTACGGCTAGCAAAACAAAACTTTAGGTATGGAAACAATAGGTCTACAGATTATTCATCTTTCTGTTATGTTACAATAAAATGAAAGTAGATGACATGAATGCATGTGTGGGATACGTGGCACAATATTTTTAAGCTGTTTTGACGATTGAGCAGCCTTTAAAATACGGATCGCAGCAAAGTGGATGTCAGTAAAGACATTTCCTGAACACTTCATATGCCATCACTATAAATGTAATGTACAAAGTTCATGATCCAACAAGAGTGTTATCACGGCTGTAGGGTGGGGGTACAGGTTGAGTATCCCTTATCCAAATTATTCAGAAAACCATACATTCTGGAAAGTTAATTTTTTTTTTTGCTAAAAGCACTACTGGGGACATCTATAACAGCACTACCGGGGAAATCTATAACAGCACTACTGGGGACATGATATGTAACTGGCACTACTGGGGACAGCTATAACAGCACTACTGGGGACATGATATATCACTGGCACTAAATATGTGTAAAAAATGATTGCTTGGCGTTTAAATTCAGTGCCTGAGATTGTACACAAATTTTGTTAAGGTTTTGAAACCTCGTTTTATGCAAAAATAAAATATATTTGTGCGTATTTCATGTGTTTGATGTGTTTGTACAACATAAATTCAAGATACCTCATTCAAATATAAAAATATTCTGAAATACGGAATAATCCATTATCCAAAATTCTTCTGGTCCTGAGCATTTTGGATAAGGGATACTCAACCTGTATTCAGCTGAGGGGGCCCTTGGACTGTGATGACTGGAAGGCTAATAAAACCGCATGGCCATACTGTACTTTTCACATAGACTAGATTTACTGGCTAGCTATCACCACTAATAAGAGATAGAATAAGTAGTGCAATTCTCCACAGATACACGGAACGGGAGTGTTTCGATATGCAATCTGCTGGATCCTTGGAGTAGAAAAGGTTGTAGCAAAACAAAGGTGCTGATTCGCTCCAGGCAGTCTAGATGGAATCCAATATCAGCCTGATTCAGGCCTGTTCACTAGGCTGCGTATACTCGCAGCCCAGCAAACAGATCAACACCGCCCGCCAAACTACACGCTACACTAATTAGGGATCCATGTCAACAGGTGTCGAAATTGACACAAAAACTTAGTGAAAAACTCATTCAAACTTTTCATGTGTCTCTTTTTCCTGTCTACGTTTTGCTTATTATCTTTTGTCAATGTCAGACGCCTTTTCAATGTTGACATAGGCTTCTATGGGATGCCCCCGTCACAGTAACCTGGCATTTTTTTTAGAGAATTCCACAACGCGGTAAAAACCCCGAAAACCAGGTTTTTACCGCATTTTTTCTTAAGAGAATCTCCCCTGGGTTTGAAAAAAGCACACATAAGATCTGATTCGCTGGGTGTTTATCCTTATCCGTTTTATCGCTTTCGAAGCTTAATACATATGGCCTTAAGTCTGCTAAGTGTGTTTAGGTCTATGGTCCAATCATCAGTGTTTCTGAGTGCTCAATCAGGGATAGAAACCGGTATGAGTCTTACCATGACCATTGGGCCTGAATATGCCTGAAGTACTGTATGATATAAACTGCCCTTTGTTTAGGGCAACAATTCCTCTCAAATCAAACATTTGGAAGCCTCCCATTAGTAATCCTGCAGTTGCTTTTTTGCCTTTACTACAATTCTGACTCTCCACTAGCCTCCAAACTTTTAAGCGTTCCCTGAAAACTCACCTCTTCAGGCAAGCCTATCATATTTAAGTTCCATATGCATAACCCTTTGAGGCACTTATGTATTATATAGCTTCCCTTCAGGACTTGTAACTTGGTGGTACTGCTATGCTATTACTGGTGCCTGTCCTTGTGTTTCCCTCCTATGTCCCTATAGATTGTAAGCTTGTAGCAGGGCCCTCCTTCCTCCAAGTCTGTCTGTTGTTACCCAGTTTGTTTTATCACTGTCTACTATTGTAAAGCGCAACGGAATCTGCTGCGCTATATAAGAAACTGTAACGGAATCTGCTGCGCTATATAAGAAACTGTAACTGAATCTGCTGCGCTATATAAGAAACTGTAAATAAATAATAATAAATAAATCTCTGGATTGTAACATCACCAGAAAAGCTTTTGCTTGTGTCGACCTTCAGTTACTGTTGACCTAGATTATGTTGACCTTCATTAGAGGTCAACATCTTGATTGTCGACCTAGACATTTATACCGGAACCATTGGTTGGAGATTGTTTTTTTATTATAATTAAATATGTTATTAGTAAATAAATGTATCCAGCATCAGTTGCTCTGTTAAGTTACAGGCTGGGTTTAAAAAGGGACAGGCAGGAGTTGATTGGCCGATAATAAAGTACCAGGCACTTTATCACTTCTCCTCCCTTATCACTGCTTTATACATCCATCCCAATGAATGGGTACTGTCAGAATAGTTTAGCTTATGCCTGTGAAATTGAATGGGTTGTGTATGGTATATTTTCTCTGTTGCTACGTTCTCAATGACATAGTATACCCCCCCAAACACATTACACAATTCCGTAGTATTGCATTATAAAAGTAATATTATATATAAATAAGATTGACAGGAGGTTCTGGGAGATAAAACAGATTACAGGGGAAGAGAAACAATGACAATTCTAGTGAATGGTGAGCCACATAATAACACCTGTAAGAATATATTATGTTAGACATGTATTTCATTTAGTTTTTTAGGTTAGCGAAAAAGAAGAAAGAAAAATGATAGGATGAGTCATTTTAAACATACTCTGAAAAAAAAAAAATGATTCAAAGCGGTTTATGAGGTGAGACAATGTAAACGATACGATGCAGATAGCTGGGCCGCATCCCTAATGGAGAGTAAATTCTCTGTTCTTATTAAATAAACTTACAATAAACACGCAGGCAATGAAATGTTTACTGCTCTTTATGTAGAGTACACTAAAATACAGACATTAATTTTATTTCAAACTAGTTGTTACTGTTTAGCAATGCAATTACTTTATTGTAGATTGATGCTTTTGTTTTGCTGTAGTGGCTGTAAAATTCATATTAGGCAGCAGCTGCAGTACATTCAGTATTATCTCCTAATGAACAAGAATGTGATACAGTACTTCCATTTCATACAGTACTGTAGCTTTGGAAATAAGGCTTTCACAGGACATTTCCAGTATCAAATATCTGGATTCCATTGCATATACAAATGGAGACGCTCTCGTTCAGCGGGGATCTGGTGGTCGGATCGCCAGCCGCCAGCCCCCACCAGCTGCCGGAAGGGGACGCGCGCACAAGACTCGTGACCCCTTCTGACAGGTGGTTCTGCAATGTCTTTGATACACAGGTAGGAGATGTATACCTGTTCTTCATGGAAACTGGGGGCTTCCTTCCTAATCGTACGTGTTCACTTAAGGAATGTTTGACTCGACATTTCAACATGCCGTCTTCACAAGTTTCATTCCTGACTTACAAGCAAACTTTAATAAAGGATAACCCCAATATATGGCTTGATCGTCCAATGTCTACACATTTGCTGAAAGAATTGGCTCTGGAAGTCTTCCACCACTTGGCTCTGCGCCTAGCAATGTTGGATGCAATGTTAGCTGATTTTACATCATTGGTTGATGGGTATTTAAATACATATAGCCAAGGAGCAGTGGATGATCTGCTCGGAGCTTCCAAAAGAAATTGTTTTCCAGCAAGTTAGGCGAGTGGAAGCAATACACAAATACATTGTTAATGACCAAGGGTTTCTTACATGGGTCGAAAAGAGAAGCCAATGAATGGAATAGCTGCACTGCAGAATTGCAAAGGAGCAAAACCTACTGGCCAAACATACCCCCCCCCTTCCTTATTATATCCCCTTTAGTATATGCACTTGCACTTGAGTCAGGTGCATCCCTGCTCCTTTGCCTATGTCGTTGGTGGCTGTGTAGGCTTGAATGGCCTTTTGCTGTTCCTCCATCCTCTGCAGCATATAGAGGGTGGAGTTCCAGCGCATCACAACCTCTTGTTTGAGGTGATGGCAGGGCAGGTTGAGGAGTTTTTGCTGCCGCTCCAGCATTTGGCAGGCAGTGGCAGAATTCCTCTTCCCGTACAGTGATGGGAAGGTCAGGCTTCGCAACCACCAACACCCTTGGACTCTCCATGAGGATTTGTGATACCGAGGCATTTAGAAGGCTGAGTTGTTTGCTGTCTATTTGTTGACAGCTTAACTCTCTTTACATTTCTAGCGGGAGGGTCGGGGAGGAGGATGATGAGGAGGGCTGTGATCGTCGTGTGAAGCTGGACCACTAGTCATGATACATAGGCCAGGCCCTTAGCCGTTCCTTGCCACTCCGTGTGGTAAATGGCATATTGGCAAGCTTACGTTTCTCCTCCAAGGATTTACATTTTTTTTTTCTTAAACGTACTCAACTTTGCCTTTTTGGATTTCACACGCCCTCGATGATGACATTGGGCATTGGCAGAAGACATTGATGGCATTTCATCATGTTCTATGTCTTGACTAGTGGCAGCAGTTTCAGTTGGAGGAAGTGGTTCTTGTACTATTGGAGCCTCCATATTTTGGTTCTCCATTATCTTTCTGGAGTACAGCCACACAGCAGCAGAGACACAGAAAAATGTAAAATAATTATTATTTACGTCAGTAACCCTTATTGTAAAAAAAAAAATATGATTTATTATTTTGCAGCACCGATGTGCTGTGTGCACACAGGTGAGTTGAGACTTGTACTACCCTGTCCTGTCCCAGATAACAGTCACACAGCAGCAGACACAGAAAAATTTAAAAGGATTTTAAGGAATTTATTTAAGTCAGTAACCCTTATTGTCCAAAAATATTAGAATATTAGAACGCTGGGCGTTCTCATGGTAATCACCCAGTGACGTGGATGCCAGGGGCGGGCAGCGCTGTGTGTGTGACATTACTGCAGCGCTGTGTGTGAACCAGAATAAGGTCCATAATGTATCTATTGCGATTCCAGCAGTTGCTGAGGCTGTATGCAATACCTTGACGTTGTATGAGGGCTTTCAAAGTGGGTTAATGCAGCATTTTACATATGTGGGCAACGCCATGATGGGAAAAGGGAAAATACTGCAGACCAAGAATATGATAGTGGTGGATGACACATAAACACCCCCCCCCCCCCCCCCAACAGCAGAAAGTGATGCGGGAAGGCTCCTGACCAGCTGATGTGGGAAAATGCTACTTATTTTTCTCCATTTGTATACTCTAATTAGTACTTTAACCCTTTCAGTGACAACATCTCTCTGAGAGATGTTCAAAATATCCGCTAAAAATGAAAAGAAAATGAAAGAAAGATGTGTGAAAAAAGATTATATTTCCTATATAATGTAAACATGACAGGTCATTATGATGGGAAAAAAATGGGCAAATGCACTCGGCACTCCAAGGGTTAAGGTTAACCTATTGATGCCAGCATTAAAACCATTCATTACTTGTGCTAAAAAAAAAGGATGATCCAGCTGACAGACGCAGCTGCTCTACTGCTGGCAGGATGGCAAGTGCTAATGTTCTGTGCTGCAGAGGATTCCCTTAGCACACTTGATAAGCACTGTCCGGATAAGAACCTGAAGGGAAGGTCACTCTGATTCTATAGTACTGTATATACAGTAGGATTAGATTTTGTCAGTGGCAGGAGGAGAAGCCACACCCACTGCCACCAACTGCCATTCCAAACTGAAACACAGGCAGTGGGTGTGGCTCTCCTATTTGAATTTTGAACTGTGTTGCAGCCCCAACAGAGCCACATATGGATGACTTTTCCATATCAGCTGCCCCAACCCTGTTGGGGGGGAATTACAGCCACAAAGGATGGTGCACCATGCAGAGCAATCTCAACAGCATTGTAGATTCACAGTAATTCAGCTACCGTATATACTCGAGTATAAGCCGAGTTTTTCAGCCTTCTTTTTAGCTGAAAAAGCCCCCACTCGGCTTATACTCGAGTCAGTGCGTCCAGCCATCTATTTCAATGCCCCGGCTCCACTTTGAACACAGGCGCGGCTACGGCAACATGGCCGCTGGCCTCCTACACTATACATGTCCTCAGTGCAGGAGGCCGGCGGCCATGTTGCCGTAGCCGTGCCTTTGTTCAAAGTGGAGCCGCGCAGCGAAGTGGACGGCAGGGCAATGGCGGCGGCTGTGTACCAGTGGAGCAGTCAGCGGCGCACACCAAACCCCCTGGAATCGGAAGCTGGAGGAGGTAAGGGGCGGTTGCTCCCTCCCCCCTCCGTGTGTGGTGTCCCAGGGGTGAGCAGGGGGATCAGCCTGTGGTGTCCCAGCCTGAGCAGCCTGTGTCGTCCCAGCCTGAGGTGTATTGTGCAGGGGGAGCCACCTGTGGTGTCCTGCTATTAGGCAGGGGGAGCTGCCTGTGGTGTCCCAGCCTGAGCAGCCTGTGTTGTCCCAAGGTGTATTGTGCAGGGGGAGCCACCTGTGGTGTCCTGCTATTAGGCAGGGGGAGCTGCCTGTGGTGTCCTGCTATTAGGCAGGGGGAGCAGCCTGTGGTGTCCTGCTATTAGGCAGGGGGAGCAGCCTGTGGTGTCCTGCTATTAGGCAGGGGGAGCAGCCTGTGGTGTCCTGCTTTTAGGCAGGGGGAGCAGCCTGTGGTGTCCTGCTATTAGGCAGGGGGAGCAGCCTGTGGTGTCCTGCTATTAGGCAGGGGGAGCAGCCTGTGGTGTCCTGCTATTAGGCAGGGGGAGAAGCCTATGGTGTCATGCTATTATTATACAGGGAAATGTACCATTGCTGCATTTCCCACCCTAGGCTTATACTCGGGTCAATAAGTTTTCCCAGCTTTTTGTGGTAAAATTAGGTGCCTCGGCTTATATTCGGGTCGGCTTATACTCGAGTATATACGGTAACTTGGGTCTGTACTGAGCCTTTCACAGCAATAAATAATGAGGTAAAAAGGTAAAGAATGCTGCGTGGCAGCCATTATGAGTGTAATTCAAAAACAGAGCATCCGGGCACCATTCTCTACTTTCACCCAAGAAGCGCAAGCTGAGAGGACAACTGTTTTCCGGCCCAACCTGCACCTTGTCAAACGCCCCTTGTATTATGAGGTCATGGGCAGCTGCCCAGTGGGCCTCTAGGTTAAGACTGCCCTGTCACTATGACATCTTGTGAAATATCACAGAGCAACATGTCAGAGGCCATGAATTGTGGAACAAAATTATTTATCAGAGCTATAAAATAGTTTCTAGTGATTTAAATCCAGTGTGCCAACTGTCCCATCCACTTACTGACAGCTGAGGTCTGACATCCTAAAATGACATTTATAAATGTCAATTTGTGGTGCATTATAAGCAGGTATGACCTTTAGTAGCAACATCTACTTCTGACGGGCTTTAAATTGTGCACCTACAGACTCTACAGTACTGAGAAAGGCTTTTTTGCTACTATCATATTGAAAGTGCATGATGTGATCTTCCAAATATTGGAGTTTATTCTGGTTGACTCGCAAGGCTGCAAAATTGCACAGCCTTGCGAGTCCCCTAGACGCCACCTGCACTGTTGTGTGCGAGTGCCTGGTGAATAATCTATTCACTGTGGCCGCATGCACACAATGGCTGCACATGTGCAAAACTGACTATGCGTATGCGTATGCGCAGTTGCGAAAAATTGATCCACCGTGCAAACACGCGGGGAACCTATTAATCCAGACTCGCCCCCATTATGCACAATGACCATAATATAGATTTCTCCATGTGAAGGTATGTACTGCCATGAGAAACATATAAGGAGGCAGGGCCGCCACTAGTAATGGCATTCCCCCTCACAGCACCCCCCCTTGCGCGCACCGGCACTCCCCTTCACGTGCAGGCACCCCACCCCCCCCCCCCCAATTACTTACCAGCGGTGGTGTCGGTGGCGCAGCAGCATTTTCTCCTGGGACTCAGGGCTCGGAGCACTCACTGCATAGTGCAGCCTGCAGAGCGCCGAGCCCCTCTGTATCCTAGGCTCTGCACTCTGCAGGCTGCACTATTGTGCGAGCCTGGCCGCCGGCGCCTGGTGGGGGCATTTGTGCTGGTGGGGGGTGTTGCCATGCCAATGAGGGCAGCTGCCCGGGCCCCTCCAGAGGCTGGGGCCCGGGACACCCCCCTGTCCCCTGGGGTACCCCTGGCCCCCCTGTCAGCGGCCCTGAAAGGAGGCAATGTGCAGATGGGTCCTTTCATACTGTGACCTTCGAATCGGCTCGCAGAGATTTCCTGTGGGAATTTGCTGCGCTGTGTCTTCACTCAGAGCTTGTGTATTATTCACTTAAATTAACCTGGCAGCAACAGAACAGCATGGCTAGGGTACACTGGGCACTGTGGTGTGCAGCATTTGTACAACTGTGTGTGACTGAGGCCCTTATTCGGATCTGATCACAGTACAAATTTGTTCTCAATATAGGCAAAACCATGTGCACTGCAGGTGGGGCAGATGTAACACGTGCAGAGAGAGTTAGATTTGTGTGGGGTGTGTTGAAACTGAAATCTAAATTGCAGTGTAAAAATAATGCAGCCAGTAGTACTGTATATTATTACAGCATTTAATCAGGGTTGCCGACTTTCTTATTCTCCTCTCCGGGAGTAGCCCGGAGAGGAGAGTTTCAGTAGCCGCTCAGGGGGCGGGGCTTAAGCGTGACATCACTAAGCCCCGCCCCCATGCTGGTAAACCAGCGAATTCAGGGATCTCCGTTAAGGGGGCAGGGCTAAAATGACGCGATTGTGTCATTTTAGCTCCGCCCCCTCCTCTGAGACTCGAGGATTGCGGCATTTTAATGTCTCCAGAAATTCCGGGAGGGTCGGCAACCCTGCATTTAATATGATTCAGTGTTCTATGCTACTGTGTCATACATGTCGTACATACTAGTTGTGGGGAGGGGGGGATGGAGTCTGGGGACGGGTCATCCAGATCTAGCTTCAGTTTATTTCAGTTTAAAGCAGAGATGACGATTGAAAGAGTTTTGAACTGTCTATTTCAGGGGTGGCCAAACAGGTCCTCGAGATCTACCAACGGTCCACGTTTTCCAGGTTACCTAGCTGGTGCACAGCTGTAGTCATTACTAACTGTCACATTCCCCAGACCACCTAGCTCGTGCACAGCTGCAGTCATTACTAACTGTCACATTTTAAAACATGCTGCATTCATTCCTACTATAGATCCACAGGCTGCCTGGAAAACATGCACCGTTGGTAGATCTTGAGGACAGGTTTGGCCACCCCTGGTCTATTTCAATTTATTTAATCAACTTTACCAATGCTCTGTTACTAACCTGTAAGCTTGGAATGGGAGGGATTCATTGTTTGGTACTTATGTAGTATCTGGGCTGCCGATTTTTTGATTGTATGCCTTAAGTTAAGGCATACAATCAGATGCGATGCGATGCGATATCGCATCGCATCGCATCGCATGCGACCATCGGATGCGATGACCCGATTTTTCCATAGGAATCAATGTTAAAATGGACTGAGTCCATTTTAACATGGAATTCAATGGGAAAAAGGGGTCCTTTTCATACCCCTACTATCCAAGTGGGCATGGAGTTGGATATAAACCTGTGGCGAGCGCAGCGAGCCACCGAGCCCGAAGCGTGGCGAGCGAAGCGAGCCCCGCGAGGGGACGGTATTCTGTGTCCCCTCGCGGGGCTCGCTACGCTCGCCACGCTTCGGGCTCGGTGGCTCGCTACGCTCGCCACAGGTTTATATCCAACTCCATGCCCACTTGGATAGTAGGGGTATGAAAAGGACCCCTTTTTCCCATTGAATTCCATGTTAAAATGGACTCAGTCCATTTTAACATTGATTCCTATGGAAAAATCGGGTCATCGCATCGCATCGCATCGCATCCGATGGTCGCATGCGATGCGATGCGATGTACCCGATTTAGAAATCGGCAGCCCAGATACTACATAAGTACCCATTGTTTTAATAATATAGCATAGGTTTTCTGGTGGCATCCCCAGGTAACACCATCCTGAGATAGCATTAACCTTTGGAAGAAATCACTGTCTGTCCATGATAAAAGAATCACAGGAGGCAATAAATGCCAGTGTTCTCCCTGGGAGGGGGACTTTCATTACTTGGCAGGGACCCTAAATCATGAGTTTTGCAGGATTTCAGGGCTATTTTGCCTTTGACACATAAATCCCATAGCGACTTATTGAAGGTCTGTCAATTCACTATGATACAAACAAGAAGAAAACAGTATATTCTCGTACGTGTACCTGTTTATTCCTTATTTAATACTGATGAGATGCAGACAGCTGTTCACCTGCAGGATCCCACGTTTAATTCTCAATGTGATTAAATTCTTACAGATGGACCGGTGACAGTTGGAATGAGTTTGGATATTGCCAGCATTGATACAATATCAGAGATTAACATGGTAAGCCTCTGCACAGTTACGCTACTTCTCACAACAAGATCTGAATGTACTGTAGCTCAGATTTGCAGGATTTGGATATTCCTAGGCTTAAGCTCTTAAACTATCATGGTCAAGCCTCAAAAATACAGACACATGGGGCTAACTCAGATTTGTGCAAAGAATAGCGAAAATCACTATTCAGTAGTTCTTGGTATTCTGCTTTCTAGTTTGAGCGAGGCCTATCGGTACTAATACCAGGTTTGCTGCTATGGGTTGCAGTGCATGGCTCAGTCATTTATATACGGGCTTTTTTAAGGTTTTCATCAGTTTCTGTGTTTTCTAGGATTACACGGCGACCATATTCCTCAGACAGCGCTGGACAGACGAACGGCTTTGCTTTGAAGGCAACAAGAGTTTAAGTTTAGACGGTCGCCTGGTGGAGCTGCTGTGGGTGCCAGACACATTTATAGTTGATTCGAAAAAGTCATTCCTTCATGACATCACTGTAGAGAACCGTCTCATACGGATTTACCCAAATGGAACAGTACTTTATGCTTTAAGGTGTGTGTGTGTGTGTGCGCGAATATTTGTTTTGCTTTGGTCAACATTATTGTAGTAAACGACACGATGATGTGCAGGGATAGTTTTAACAGATTGGAAAGCCCATGTTTAGCAGATGCTATAACCAAGGCAGTAGAGAGCCTGTCTGGGCACAAGAACTTTTTTTAAGGGGCCATGGTCCAATCATGGGAGGTGTGGCCATGCACCCTAAAGGCCCATCCACACTAGGCATACACACCATAGTTGCCTACCCTCCTGCATTCTGCAGGAGACTCCCTGAAATAGCAGCAATCTCCTTCATTAGTCTAGCAATCTCCCTCTTTTCACCTAGCCCACATTACACTGGTACATTTTTTTGGGGGGGGAAAAGGAATGAGAGACAGATACATTTAAATTGAATCATCAGCGCCATTTCCCAGTATTTTACCAAGTATAATACAGATGGAGCGCCTCTGATCCTTGCCCGGGGATCGCCAGCATGCCTGCAAAGAAGGAGCCTGCTCCATTTGTAGCTCTTACTAACTGCTTTGGGGCTCATCTACATTTGTACATAAGTACTTTTACAAGTTTCCTCTCGGATGTAGCAGTGCACACCAACGATTCTAGGTGCCACGTTCACAATCTCTTTTCACAATCTCTCCATATATGGACCTAGACACGTCTTTTGGGTGGAGCATGACACACACCCTCAATGGGACGCTGTGCAAAATTCTACTACCAACTATAATCTTCCTGAAACTAGTTTTCAAAAGTAGGCAGGTATGATACACACTTACAGATGCAGCACACAAGGGGCCGATGGAAAGGGGGGGGGGGGGGGTGTGACTGTCATGCTGCGGCCTGGTCCTGCAAAATTAGCACCCCTTTTCCCATACTCTCTGCACCACTTTCTATAACCCCACCCCTACCCACCACCTACACTGGGAATCTTGATCCTCCTCTGTACACCTGCACCACCTTCCCAATGATATTTGGTAAGACGGAGCATGTGGACTAGAGGGCTAAAGACTTTGGTATAATCCAGTTTCCTGGATCAAGGTAAGTTAACGCAGGAGGGGTGGAGGACCCAGGTTCACCACCAGGCCCCCACAACAAGCCCAGACCACAGGGCCCCCACAAAAATCCCAGGTAATTAGTACCCACTCCCTCTCTCTTTCAGCGCTAGTGCCTGTTGCCTCAGACAAACCCCTTCTTCCAATTAGTGCTCTTCACCGTGACTGTAGGGAGATGTACTCGGGGATAACCTCCGTGTATACGATATCACCGAGCAACCACAATTATCTACTGTACTTTTCTTCCTCTCTGCCTTGCAGAAGTTTCTCGATGACAGGTTTACGATAAGAGTTTGTGCCCATGTGATTATGTGTAATGATTCTAATAATCCCAGTGCAGCTAATTAAGTGTATTCATCTCTTGTAGGATAACTACAACTGTTGCATGCAGCATGGATTTAACAAAGTATCCCATGGATAAGCAGACGTGCACTTTGCAACTGGAAAGCTGTAAGAGTTTATTATTATTATACATTAATTGCCCCAAACTATCATTATCTTTGAATTGTACGGACTCGTGTGTAGCTTTAAAGGTTATAAAATCTGCAATGGGTCTGATTGGTTTCAACATTTCATACATTTTTATGCATGAAGGGCAATTATTTCTATATATAGCTTCAAAGCCTATGTTCATCATTGCTGACCACAGTGCCTGTCACTGACCGTATGTACTGTAGCTTCTCTGGCAGTCAGAGGGAAGCCTACAAGTTTCCCAACAGAGCCTTGTTCATTTTCCATATAGAGTGCAGACTCCTCTACCTAGTGTGACTCATCTGGTAGGAGTGATGCGTCCGGTGATTGAAGAATCCCACAATAAGTCATCAAAGAGGAAAAATAAAGAAATGTCATTTTCAGTTTTTCTTAGTCATTTGTTGGTACTTGGTCATTGATTTTACCTTGTATTGTATGTATATCACCAGGTTCTGTACTATTGGCAGAACGGTTGATGAACAACTGGAAAAATGTTTTGCATCAGCTACTGAATATTGGGCCCGATTCAGACCAGCTCCCTAAGCTGCGTTTAATTGGAAGGGTGTATGCCACCCCGCTGCCTCAACAAAAGTACGACCCCCTTCCCTCTGCTGCCCGAATACCCTCCCTATGCTCTGCACGCACAGAGGAAAACCCTTCGATGGCTACTTACCATCAAACGATTTTTCCTCTGCACGCACCCGAAGGGTAGCACAGGACTTACTGTACTTTGCGGCTGCACGGTCTTCTCCGAATTAGGGGCTGGTGCCTGAGCAGGCACGCCCCTGAAACGCATTGTCCAGTGTCCATCCTGTAACCTACCTGTCAATCAGGCACTGAGTGGCCCGGCTATTGAAAATATTACAAAATGTGCTCACTGCAGTGGGTCTGCAGGGGTACTTGGCCGGGCGCTGGGTTCCTCCTTGCTTTATATACTCTCTTGGATTGCGCACTGCAAACCTCAATGATAAACTTGTTTCACTTAGATTGTTATTGCTCGGCTCCCATATGGGATAGGCTGATGGTTAATATAACTAAACCTCATCGAGAACTGCGCTATATCCCAGTGAAAACTGCACAAAAAATTCATCCATTGGTTTTTGAGATTATCGCATTCAGACAGACAGGCAGACGAACTTCAGAGGGTGGATTTTTTTTGAGTAAACCCTGCCAGTATATTAAGTTTGGATAATGGAGGCAGTGGCGGATTAAGCATGGGGCGACAGGGGCGGTCGCCCCGGGGCCCCCACACATAAGGGGCCCCCACACCTGTCGCCCTGTGCTTGGGCAGTGGGATCAGCGGGCTGGCGCAGCGCAGATGGGCAGGTGGTCCCTGCAGCGGTCTGGGCGGTCAGCGACAGGGTCCCTGCCGCAGATGGGAAGTCAGCGGCGGGTTCCCTGCAGCGGATGGGAACTAGTAGCCAATGCCGCTACTAGTTCCCATCTGCTGCCGGGACCCCGCCGCTAACTTCCCATACACTGCAGGGACCATGGCGCTGACTGCTCAGACCACTGCAGGGATCCCCAGTGCTGCCCAGGTTGTCCAGGGCCCCCACAGATCTTAATCCACCCCTGAGTGGAGGGTAGATAGATAGATAGGAAAGCATCCCTGATGTTGGATTTAATATAAATATACGAGTGTGGACTTTTCTGTATATATATATATATATATATACACAGTATATATAATGTTTGTGGTTCTGAAAATTTAGGTGTCTATTTACTTCCTGACCAAGAGCCAGTTCTCCGGAGAAAATAAGTAATCTTCTCTAAAGAAAGGCTTCTTTCTTCTTAATAAATGAAGTGGTTCTCACTGGAGAATCATAGCTGTATCTGGTAACGTTCTACCATTCCGAGATAGTTGCTTAACGCAATTTATGAAGCATGGAATAGTGATTCATTCTCTCTCTCTCTCTCTCTCTCTCTCTCTCTCTCTCTCTCTCTCTCTCTCTCTCTCTCTCTCTCTCTCTCTCTCTCTCTCTCTCTCAATGATATACAGGCATTGTTATTAAAAAGGTTAACGTGTAATGCACCGTAACTGTGTTGAACTCACTGTAGTGACTCCTTGATTTCTTTTTAAGTTCCCTTTGCACACAGACCAACAGAACTGCAGAGTATTACTAGGCACTTACACAACGAGGACGTGAATATTGGCCTCATCTACAATTCTGTAGATACTGTACTTATGTAATCTTCTTATTCCTGCAGGGGGCTATAACATTAATGATGTCATGTTCTACTGGACCAGAGGAAACGATTCAGTGCGGGGGCTGAATACCCTGCGCCTGGCGCAGTATACAGTAGAGGATCACTACACATCTGTATCTGAAGCCGTGTATGAAACCGGTAGGATCCTCACTGTTTATCACACAGCCATTGTCTGTATGTCTGATATTGTACAGTATTTGTATTTGCCTGGGGAATGTCTAATGCGATGCACCTGTCTCCCAATTATCCTGTAATGCGCAGGCAGGACCAGATGAAAACAGAAGCCTTTTCTATGTTTTTACTTTTACATTCACTACAGTGTGTTCCAGCCTATTATTGTGCTTGAGCCCGGAACACGGGATACTGTGGCTTTAAGTCAGGCTGTGTCAGTTCAGCTAAAGGAAAATAAATGAGATGTAACACATTGACATTAGTGCTAAAGTATATCATGACTTATATAACCTGCATCTGGTTCTCTGCTGTAGCCCCCAGCATGCTAGACAGCATCAAGAGCACTCGGAGGAAATAATACATTTTAATTGGTCTGTCTTGCAGCATAAGACAGGTTCATTACCCAAGCACGGAGCAGATCTCTATGGTACTGTACATCAGAAACAAGGCTTTACGGATCTCTCTAACTGCGTAGACAGATCAGCTAGTCAATAGGGAGGAGAGGTAGTTCTCTGGTAATGGTTATTAAATTTAGGAAATCAGTTCATTAAATTAACTGGCTGGTTCAACAGCCAGGGAGAGAATATCGCTGAGTGTTAATTACAGCTGGATATACAATGATGCCCCATATGCACGGGCGACTGAGCCTCCATGCTGAGCGATACTGCTTAGCACATATCGCTGAGCTGAGAGATGTGTGCGGAGCAATCTTGTGTGGTCAGCGTTCTCTGGTGAGACTAGATTTATTCTGCATGCTGTATAAATCTAGTCTGGCAATGGTGGGACCAATGGTTTCCTACATTTAGGTTGTCCTGGGAGGAAGCAGGGGGTGGGGCCTGCAGGTGTGGCGGGGCCGGGGGCAGAGCTCAACGACTGAGCCTTGTGTAGAGGCGTGGCTATTGCGATCGCATCATCGTGGCCACGTCCCTTGCTGTGAAATTACAGTATTACAGGCATTGCACAGCAGGGGGTGCAATTCACGTCATCAGGTTCCCACCGAAGGGGATTGCAAGAGGCTAGTTAGATTGCGGGGGGACTTGCCCATCTTTCCGGTGGTGGGGGGGGGGGGGGGCGGAAACGGACTTGATTTTCCGGGTGGGTAGCGGGATCGTGCATCGGCATCACTGGAGTGCCTACATATGGAGCAATCCATGCATAATTTCTAAGCGAGCTGGTCAGATTGCTTAGAAATACGGCTAAAAGTGCCCCGTGTGTATGCCGCATAACAGATGATCTAATTCTACTTAATAGACCTTATTCTAGTTCTCTCTGCACATTTTACATCTGCCCCCTGCAGTGCACATGGTTTTGTACATTTGAGAAGGAATTTGCCTTTGAGAGAGAACCAGAATAACCCCCAATGATAGGTGGTGATGATAGTAATGCTGCTGCCTGAGCCTAACAGCTTTGCAGTCTTCTATGAAAAAGGGGTGAAGCACTTAAAAAAATTAATTAATTAATCAATTGAAAATTAAACTTTGTACAACAATGTAGCAAAGTATTTAGTAAAAATGCATATGAGGAAAGAGAAATCTAGGTACTTGTGTACTATCACGGCTCCCATCTCATCCCATCTCATTGCATACCATAAGGCTTAAGATGGTATGCAATGAGATGAGATGTGCTGCGATGGGACCCGATCTTATACAATTTAAAATTGTATACCATTGTATATGGCATACGATGAGATGAGATTTTAAATTGTATAAGCACACTAATGGGTGCTTTCAAAGTCAATTGCCCCCCTATAAGATTTTTAATTGTATAAGCACCCTAATGGGTGCTTACAATGTTAAATGCACCCCCACGCCACCCCCACTATCAACGCCAACCCGAAACGTGGCGAGCGGCGGCGGTACGCGTCCTCCGACCTTTTCATACCCCCACTATCCATGTCGGCGTGGAGTTGATTTTATATAGTGTGGCGAGCGCAGCGAGCCACCGAGCCCGAAGCGTGGCGAGCGGACGCGTAATACATGTAAAGTATTACGCGTCCCCTCGCGGGGCTCGCCACGCTTCGGGCTCGGGCTTCGGGCTCGGTGGCTCACTGCGCTCGCCACACTATATAAAATCAACACCACGCCGACATGGATAGTGGGGGTATCAAAAGGTCAGAGGACGCGTACCGCCGCCGCTCGCCACGCTTCGGCTTGGCGAATTAAAAATCTCATCTCATCTCATCTCATCGTATGCCATTGTATGCCATATACAATGGTATACAATTTTAAATTGTATAAGATCCCATAAGATGGAAATCGTGGGAGCCGTGATAATTAGAGATGTGCGGCGGCCACTTTTTCGGGTTTTGGTTTTGGATCTGGATCTCCCTTCGTGTTTTGGATCTGGATTGGTTTTGGCAAAACCACCCTTGCGGGTTTTGGTTTTGGATCTGGATTTATTTGGAAAAATGCTAAAAATTGCTAAAATAATAGTTTTCGGGCCTGTTTTTGCCCCTAAAGTGTTATTAAGCTCAATAACATTAGTTTCCACTCATTTCTAGACAATTTTGATCACTTCACAGCTCACAAAATTGTTTTCATATACTGTAGTAGGGCCATACGGTTATCCCGAGGTAGCTGGATGACTAAGCTAGGCGACAGCAGTGGGCATCACATACATGTGGACCTTACACTTCCAACCTGGCACATGTTGGAAGCAGAGCAGCACTACAGGGGCAGACAGGGTGGCAGTTTAATTACCCCCCCCCCCCCCTTGTAGCTGCGCTCCTCTTTTAGAACCTCCACACCATTAGCAAGAGAAGAGAACATTTGATTAGTTTAATATCTAACAAGACCCCTATCTGGCGTGAGTTCACGTGGTTTGTGAAGTTACCTCCTTATCAAACTTGATCAGACAGGCTAGGCGTGCGTTCCATTTCCTCCCTCACCACTTCACCACATTACATGTGTTCCTCCCGAAGCCACGCACTTGGTCTAGTACGCTGACCATCAGCAGCTGTTGGGACTACTTCTTCCCAAACATTTATCAATCCATCCATACTATCCCAAAAGGAGGATAAATACTCTGGATGTCACTGATGACATCTATTCTTCCCCAATAGAGAAGGACCGATCTTCGTTTAAAGCTATACTAGTAGCTGCGCTCCTCTGGTAGAAAATCCAATCAAGTACCAAAACCCCTGTTTGGCTTGATTGAGCACTCTTCCTCATGTTCAGCCAAGGAGCAGTGGGCGTTTCGTGCAGCACTTATTTAGTCTGCAAGGTAGTATCTGATTATATCAGTTTAATATCTAACAAGACCCCTATCTGGCGTGAGGTCACGTGGTTTCTGAACGCTGGGAGCATTACCAGTTGCCTCCTCATCCATCACCTAATGGGTGGAGGGGGGTGGGGTAATTGGTGGCAGGGGTGGGGTAATTGGTGGCCTCCACCTCTCTAGGACCCCAGGTTAGGAGATCCCTATATAGGTCTACCCTTATAGACCGCTATCTATGTAGTAGGGTCAATTAGTCTGCGACATCTGTCACCCAATTCACCGCTAAGGTTAATTTGTTTGAGCTGGCTGGCTAGGTGTGTTTTCCCTTACCTCCCTCACCACTTCACCAAATCACGTGTGTTCCTCCCGAAGCCACGCACTCGGTCTAGGAATGAATAAGACCATGGATGTCCCTGAGGACATGTTTTCATCCATTTTGGATGGGGTGGAGAGCGAATCACCCATCTCCCCACCATTCATCCATCAAAGATTTAAAAATTTATGACGCTAAAGAGCCAACAAATGACGCAGAAAGAGGTGCAAGAAAAAGATTTGCTGGGGCCCTGCCACCCAGCCATCCATCCATCCGGGACATCCTATCCAAAAAGTACGATAGGAAGGGATAAGACCATGGATGTCCATGAGGACATATTTTCATCCGTAATGGATGATGTGGAGAGCGAATCACCCATCTCCCCACCATTCATCCATCAAAGATTAAAAAATTTAGGACGCTACAAAGAGCGAACAAATGATGCAGAAAGAGGTGCAAGAAAAAGATTTGCTGGGGCCCTGCCACCCAGCCATCCATCCATCCGGGACATCCTATCCAAAAAGTACGATAGGAAGGGATAAGACCATGGATGTCCATGAGGACATATTTTCATCTGTAATGGATGATGTGAAGAGCGAATCACCCATCTCCCCACCATTCATCCATTAAAGATTAAAAAATTTAGGACGCGACAAAGAGCCAACAACTGACGCAGAAAGAGGTGCAAGAAAAAGATTTGCTGGGGCCCTGCCACCCAGCCATCCATCCATCCGGGACATCCTATCCAAAAAGTACGATAGGAAGGGATAAGACCATGGATGTCCATGAGGACATATTTTCATCCATAATAGATGATGTGGAGAAAGACACCACCCATCTCCCCACCATTCATCCATCAAAGATTAAAAAATTTATGACGCTACAAAGAGCCAACAAATGACGCAGAAAGAGGTGCAAGAAAAAGATTTGCTGGGGCCCTGCCACCCACCCAACCATCCATCCGGGACATCCTATCCAAAAAGTACGATAGGAAGGGATAAGACCATGGATGTCCATGAGGACATATTTTCATTCGTAATGGATGATGTGGAGAGCGAATCACCCATCTCCCCACCATTCATCCATCAAAGATTAAAAAATTTAGGACGCTACAAAGAGCCAACAAATGACGCAGAAAGAGGTGCAAGAAAAAGATTTGCTGGGGCCCTGCCACCCACCCAGCCATCCATCCGGGACATCCTATCCACAAAGTACGATAGGAAGGGATAAGACCATGGATGTCCATGAGGACATATTTTCATCCATAATAGATGATGTGGAGAAAGAAACCACCCGTCTCCCCACCATTCATCCATCAAAGATTAAAAAATTTATGACGCTACAAAGAGCAAACAAATGACGCAGAAAGAGGTGCAAGAAAAAGATTTGCTGGGGCCCTGCCAACCAGCCATCCATCCATCCGGGACATCCCATCCAAAAAGTACGATAGGAATGGATGAGACCATGGATGTCCATGAGGACATATTTTCATCCATAATAGATGATGTGGAGAGAGAAATCACCCATCTCCCCAACATTCATCCATCAAAGAGGTAAAAAAATTAGGACGCTACAACAGCCAACAAAACGATGCAAAAAGAGGTGCAAGATGACATTGTCCTTGGGCCCTCCCACCCTTATGTAGTATACAGGACATGCACAGTTTAACAAACCAATCATTTCAGCGACAGGGACTTCAGCGGCAGGGACTGTCAACTGTGGCTGAAATGATTGGTTTGTTTGGGCCCCCACGAAAAATAAATGGCAATGGCCATTGCACAAACTGGCTTTACAAGATGTCATCCTCAGCATCAGATTCCTCAGCTTCATCCTCTTCTTCACACACAATTAATTCGTCGTCGCTGGAATCAACCAATACAGGAGGACTGTGTGTATTAGGAGGACGTAAGTGCTGGTGAAGGAGGTCAAGTTCGTGGAACTTCTCCACGTTTTGTGGAAGTAACCTCCTACGCCGATCGCTTACAAGGTTCCCAGCTGCGCTGAAGACTCTCTCAGAATATACACTGGAGGGTGGACAACTTAAGTAAAGCAAAGCCAGTTTGTGCAAAGGACGCCACATTGCCTTCTTTTCTTGCCAATAATGGAATGGACAATCTGACACACCTATATCGATGTTATCGGCAAAGTAGTCATCCACCATTCTTTCAATTGTGATAGCATCATAGTCAGTAGCAGTCGACATGTCCATTATGCTAGGAAGCTCCTTCAGTCCGGACCAGATGTCAAATATATTTCCAGACTGAATAGCAGTGGGTCTCCTAGGAAAATTTAGCTTTTTCCTCGCAACCCCAGTGGTAGAAATTGAAGGAGAAGTTGTGTGCCTGCCACTTTCCGCTTCAGCTGACAAATTTTGGAGCAAGAGGTCTTTGCACCTCTACAGATTTGTTCCCATTGGTAACAAAGACACAATGTAAGACTTAAACCTAGGATCCAGTATTGTTGCCAAAATATAATGATCTAATTGTAAGAGATCGACGACCCTTGGATCCTTGCTAAGTGAACTAATAGTGTGATCCACTAGTCCTACATATTTTGCAGATTCACTGTGCTTCAACCCCTCCTTCAATTTCGCCAACTGCTTTTGCAAAAGGCCTATCAAGGGAATGACCTGGCTCAAGCTGGCAGTGTCAGAACTAACTTCGCGTGTAGCAGCCTCAAAGGGCTGCAGGATCTTGCACACCACGGAAATTATTCTCCACTGAGCTTGACTCAGGTGCATTCCCGTTCCTCTCCCTATGTCATAGGTCGAGGTGTAGGTTTGGATGGCCTTTTGCTGCTCCTCCATCCGCTGAAGCATATAGAGGGTGGAATTTCACCTCGTGACCACCTCTTGCTTCAGCTGATGGCAGGGCAAATTTAGCTTTTCTTGCAAGTCTTGCAATCTCCTGCACGCACTTGCAGAATGGCGAAAATGTCCACAAATTTTCCGAACAACGGACAACATCTCTTGAACACCCCTGTCCTTTTTCAAGAAATGGTGCACCACCAAATTTACTGTGTGAGCAAAACATGGGACATGTTGGAATTCGCCCACATGTAATGCACTCACAATATTGGTGGCATTGTCGGATACCACAAATCCCGAGGAGAGTCCAAGTGGGGTAAGCCATTGCGCAATGACTTCCCGTAGTTTTTCTAGGAGGTTTTCCGCTGTGTGCCTTTGACTGAAACCGGTGATACACAGTGTAGCCTGCCTCTGAATAGCAATGGGAGATGATGTTGCTGTTGCTGCTGTTGGTGCTGCTGCTGAAGGCAATACATCCACCCAGTGAGCAGTCACAGACATGTAGTCTTTTGTTTGCCCTGTTCCGCTTGTCCACATATCCGTGGTTAAGTGGACAGTGGGTACAGAGGCATTTTTAAGGACAGTAACAACGCTTTTTTTAATGTCCGTGTACAGCCTCGGTATTGCCTTCCTGGAGAAGTGGAACCTAGATGGAATTTGGTAACAGGGACACAGGATCTCTAGCAACTGGGTAAAACCCACAGAATTAATTGCGGATACTGGACGCACGTCTATTACCAACATAGTTGTTATGGCGACAGTAATACGCTGTGCAACGGGGTGACTGCTGGCATACTTCATCCCCCTTTCAGAGGATTGACTTACAGTCAGTTGCTTGGCTAAGTGATCAGGACTAGCATTACTGGTCCCTTTCCTTGAAGCAGCAGCAGCAGCACCAGCAGCAGCAGAAGCAACAGGTGTACCTGATAAGGATGCTTCTGAGGAATCCAGGATAGGAGAGGATTCAGTCAGGATCATGACATTGGGTGCAGGACTACTTCCCAATCCCATAATCTCTGAGGATGGGGATGATGCAGTTGTTTGAGGAGATTGCAGGACCTTGGATTTAACAGAGAAAGGGGAGCAGGACGGTGACGCTGGGCGGGCTGCTACATGTTTGTTCACAGTTTCTTTTGACAAAAACTTCTGATGGATGCGCTGCAAATGACGTAACAGTGAGGAGGTCCCAAGGTGCTGCACGTCCTTACCTCTACTTACAATAGCTTTGCAAACGCTACACACGGCTTGACAGTTGTTGTCCGGATTTGGGTAGAAATAATTCCATACATACGAGGTGGATTTTTTGGTCTTTTGCCCTGGCATGACAATGGGCTTTTCCACTCCCCGGACAACAACTGTCTCCGTCGGTGCCTTAAAACATCATCCCCAACATCGTCATCATCCGCATCCCTCTGTGTGCCAGCTTCACCAACAGAATCCACATCCAATTCCTCAGAAGCATCCTCAATAACCAGGTCAAAATCTTGACTGGGGATGCTCTTGCAAATGCATGGGCATGCAAATGGTGGAATGAACCTCCTCTTCACAAACAGTATTTGAAAGGTCCGGCTCACATATGGCATCCGCGGACACACTTAGACTCTCCTCTGGGATTTGTGACATTTGTGAACTCGCATTTGTCTTAAAAACTTTCATTCTTTTTTTTGTAGTAGCAGAAGGGCTTCTTCTTCTGAGACGCTGTACCATCAGTCAGAAACAAAGGCCAAGGCCGTAGCCTTTCCTTCCCACTGCGTGTGGTGAACGGCATATTGCCAATTTTATTTTTCTCCGCACGTGACTTAATTTTTTTTTATGGACCATTGTAAAATGAGATTTCTGCTTTGCTTTTACATGGCCTCTAGGCCTTTGACCATCGGCCTTGCCATCATGAATCTGACTGGTGGTAGCAGCTTCAGAAGTTCTATCAGGTTGCTGATCTCCCACTATTTCCTCCTCCTTTTTTTTAATACTTTTATTTATTTTTCTGATTTTTTACACTGGACACAGCCTGTGACACTGGACACTGCCCCTGGTCACTGGACACTGCCCCTGGACACAGCCCGTTTCACTGGATATATGTCGTCACACTGGACACAGGATATATGTCGTCACACTGGACACAGGATATATGTCGTCACACTGGAAAATGGATATATGTCGTCACACTGGACACAGGATATATGTCGTCACACTGGACACAGGATATATGTCGTCACACTGGACACAGGATATATTGTCGTCACACTGGCCACTGGATATATTTCGTCACACTGGACACAGGATATATGTCGTCACAGTGTACACAGGATATATGTCGTCACACTGGACAATGGATATATGTCACGCTGGACACAGGATATATGTCGTCACACTGGACAATGGATATATGTCACGCTGGACACAGGATATATGTCGTCACACTGGACACAGGATATATGTCGTCACACTGGACACAGGATATATGTCGTCACACTGGACACAGGATATATGTCGTCACACTGGACACAGGATATATGTCGTCACACTGGATATATGTCGTCACACTGGACACAGGATATATGTCGTCACACTGGACAATGGATATATGTCACGCTGGACACAGGATATATGTCGTCACACTGGACACAGGATATATGTCGTCACACTGGACACAGGATATATGTCGTCACACTGGACACAGGATATATGTCGTCACACTGGCCACTGGATATATGTCGTCACACTGGACACAGGATATATGTCGTCACACTGGACAATGGATATATGTCACGCTGGACACAGGATATATGTCGTCACACTGGACACAGGATATATGTTGTCACACTGGACACAGGATATATGTCGTCACACTGGACACAGGATATATGTCGTCACACTGGACACAGGATATATGTCGTCACACTGGACACAGGATATATGTCGTCACACTGGATATATGTCGTCACACTGGACACAGGATATATGTCGTCACACTGGACAATGGATATATGTCACGCTGGACACAGGATATATGTCGTCACACTGGACACAGGATATATGTCATCACACTGGACACAGGATATATGTCGTCACACTGGACACAGGATATATGTCGTCACACTGGACACAGGATATATGTCGTCACACTGGACAATGGATATATGTCGTCACACTGGACACAGGATATATGTCGTCACACTGGACACAGGATATATGTCGTCACACTGGACACAGGATATATTGTCGTCACACTGGCCACTGGATATATGTCGTCACACTGGACACAGGATATATGTCGTCACAGTGGACACAGGATATATGTCGTCACACTGGACAATGGATATATGTCACGCTGGACACAGGATATATGTCGTCACACTGGACAATGGATATATGTCACGCTGGACACAGGATATATGTCGTCACACTGGACACAGGATATATGTCGTCACACTGGACACAGGATATATGTCGTCACACTGGATATATGTCGTCACACTGGACACAGGATATATGTCGTCACACTGGACAATGGATATATGTCACGCTGGACACAGGATATATGTCGTCACACTGGACACAGGATATATGTCGTCACACTGGACACAGGAAATATGTCGTCACACTGGATATATGTCGTCACACTGGACACAGGATATATGTCGTCACACTGGACAATGGATATATGTCACACTGGACACAGGATATATGTCGTCACACTGGACACAGGATATATGTCGTCACACTGGACACAGGATATATGTCGTCACACTGGATATATGTCGTCACACTGGACACAGGATATATGTCGTCACACTGGACAATGGATATATGTCACGCTGGACACAGGATATATGTCGTCACACTGGACACAGGATATATGTCGTCACACTGGACACAGGATATATGTCGTCACACTGGCCACTGGATATATGTCGTCACACTGGACACAGGATATATGTCGTCACACTGGACAATGGATATATGTCACGCTGGACACAGGATATATGTCGTCACACTGGACACAGGATATATGTTGTCACACTGGACACAGGATATATGTCGTCACACTGGACACAGGATATATGTCGTCACACTGGACACAGGATATATGTCGTCACACTGGACACAGGATATATGTCGTCACACTGGATATATGTCGTCACACTGGACACAGGATATATGTCGTCACACTGGACAATGGATATATGTCACGCTGGACACAGGATATATGTCGTCACACTGGACACAGGATATATGTCATCACACTGGACACAGGATATATGTCGTCACACTGGACACAGGATATATGTCGTCACACTGGACACAGGATATATGTCGTCACACTGGACAATGGATATATGTCGTCACACTGGACACAGGATATATGTCGTCACACTGGACACAGGATATATGTCGTCACACTGGACACAGGATATATTGTCGTCACACTGGCCACTGGATATATGTCGTCACACTGGACACAGGATATATGTCGTCACAGTGGACACAGGATATATGTCGTCACACTGGACAATGGATATATGTCACGCTGGACACAGGATATATGTCGTCACACTGGACAATGGATATATGTCACGCTGGACACAGGATATATGTCGTCACACTGGACACAGGATATATGTCGTCACACTGGACACAGGATATATGTCGTCACACTGGACACAGGATATATGTCGTCACACTGGATATATGTCGTCACACTGGACACAGGATATATGTCGTCACACTGGACAATGGATATATGTCACGCTGGACACAGGATATATGTCGTCACACTGGACACAGGATATATGTCGTCACACTGGACACAGGATATATGTCGTCACACTGGATATATGTCGTCACACTGGACACAGGATATATGTCGTCACACTGGACAATGGATATATGTCACGCTGGACACAGGATATATGTCGTCACACTGGACACAGGATATATGTCGTCACACTGGACACAGGATATATGTCGTCACACTGGCCACAGGATATATGTCGTCACACTGGACACAGGATATATGTCGTCACACTGGACACAGGATATATGTCGTCACACTGGACACAGGATATATGTCGTCACACTGGACACAGGATATATGTCGTCACACTGGACACAGGATATATGTCGTCACACTGGACACAGGATATATGTCGTCACACTGGACACAGGATATATGTCGTCACACTGGATATATGTCGTCACACTGGACACAGGATATATGTCGTCACACTGGACAATGGATATATGTCACGCTGGACACAGGATATATGTCGTCACACTGGACACAGGATATATGTCGTCACACTGGACACAGGATATATGTCGTCACACTGGACACAGGATATATGTCGTCACACTGGACAATGGATATAGGTCACGCTGGACACAGGATATATGCCGGCACACATTACATGTCACACTGGACACAGGATATATGTTGTGACTTGTGACACTGGACACAGGATATATTGTCGTCACACTGGCCACTGGATATATGTCGTCACACTGGACACAGGATATATGTCGTCACACTGGACACAGGATATATGTCGTCACACTGGACACAGGATATATGTCGTCACACTGGATATAGGATATATGTCGTCACACTGGATATATGTCGTCACACTGGACACAGGATATATGTCGTCACACTGGACAATGGATATATGTCACGCTGGACACAGGATATATGTCGTCACACTGGACACAGGATATATGTCGTCACACTGGACACAGGATATATGTCGTCACACTGGACACAGGATATGTCGTCAGTCGTCACACAGGACAGGACACAGGATATATGTCGTGAGTGACTCGTGACACTGGACAATGGATAAGATATAGGCCGTCACACTGGACACAGCCCCTTGTATTAATGCTGCCCCTGTACACAGTGTACTACTCAGCAGCACTGCAGCCCCTGCGTGTGAGCACTGCAGCACTGAGTTAGTTAGTTAAATCACAAAAAAAAACACAGGGTTCAGGGCTAAATAAAATAAATCACAACACAGGGCTTAGGGCTAAATAAATCACAACAGGGCACGGGCCACAGGACAGCCCCTGGACAGTGGACACTTCAGCCCCTGCGTGTGAGCACTGCAGCACCTAGTTAGTTAAATCACACTACAGGGCTCAGGCCACAAGTCTACAACACAGGGCAGTGAGGGCAGGTCACGGAGCACAGCACGGAGCACATGGCACGGAGCACAGCACAGGGCAGTAAGGGCAGGTCACGGAGCACAGCACAGCACGGAGCACATGGCACGGAGCACAGCACAGGGCAGTGAGGGCACAGGTCAGGTCACGGAGCACATGGCACAGAGCACAGCATGGAGCACACGGAGCTTCCCAACCACCCTCTTCCCTCTCCAAGATTGGAGTGAAGATGGCGGGGCGTGCGTGCGTCTTTTATAAGATCCCGCTCCCGCGAGAATCCGACAGCGCGATGATGACATTCGGCCTCGTTATTGGTCCGGAATTCAGGCGGGAACTCCCGAGCCGGCTCGGATCTGGCCCGGATCCCCGATATTCGGATCTGTCGGATCTCGGGAATCCGGACCCGCTCATCTCTAGTGATAATACACAAGTACCGAAATTCTATTGAGGTGAACCCACTGACAATCTTATGAATATGGGTGAATACGAATGGAGCAAAAATTTATTGAAACAAAAAAACTATTTAAGCAAAATAAAAGCCATAAAAAAAATATATATATATATAGTTGGTTATTGGAGTTGAGAAGGATCCTAGCAGGCCTGACTAATCTCTGGCTGTCTAGCTGTAGTGAAACTACACATCCCAGCATGCACTGCCACAACTTTAGCATGTTCTTAAAGCAAAACTGTGGCAGGGCATGTTGGGATGTGTAGTTTTACAACATCTGAAGAGTCACAGGTTGGCCATGCCTGACCTAAAGGTATTAAGGGCCCGGTTCAGACCTGATCGCAAGGCTGCAAATTCACACAGCAGCCAATTATCGATAGACTGTGTATGTGTACGATTCGCAGTATGCATGCACAAGGCCATGTAAAAATCATTCGATGGTCAGCGTGGTAAGATGGGTTTTGAACATTTTTGCATTGCTGCGAATGGATGTGTAGCAGTACACACCCATCCTGCACAGCAAGCACATGATTGAGTCGAAAGGCGAGATTTCACTCTAGCAAGGCGCTGTCTTAAATAAGCTCTGAATTCGCAGCTGTGCGTTCAGGTCTGAATTGGGCCCATAGTGTAAATAGTGGCTTAAAAAGAAGAGGAGTAAAGAAGCAATTGCATTACTGTATATTTGTCTATAGTTGTTCCTAATCGTCACCCTCCACGCCTTTACTGACCATTGGAATATTGGCCACACCACTCTGGAAATTCAAACATGAAGCTGCTCCACTCACTTCCCTTCTCTGTGCACTGCTGATAGCTGGCCTCTGCACAGGTCATGTTCCGATTCTTAATTTTTTAAAGTATGTTTTTTTTTTATTATGTAGCTCCCTGTTCCTGTCTCTTGCTTTCCCTCTTCTCTGATGCTGCCAGTTTGCTCCCCCCTCACGCTGCATACGCCGCCTGCTACACAGCATATGTCCCCATTTTTTTGTGAGTTTTATTTATGGTGTTTTTAATTAAAATGAGCTCCCTCCTGCTTTCACCTGCAAACTGAAGCATCAAACAGAGAAGAGGGAAAGCAGGAGACAGGAACAGGGAGCTACGAGCTACATACCTCCCCCCCCCCCTCCGATCCCGCCGGCATGCCTCTCCTATCAGCATGCTGGCGCCGCATGCTCGCCCCCCCCCCCCCCCCCCCCTTCTAATTTTTTTTTTTTTTCATTGGGTCCCTGCTGCTTTAATAAAGCTCTCCGGCACGCAATATAGGCAGGTGGATATATTTAATTAATTGAAGTGCTCTGTAGGGACCCCTCAGGGTTCCCAAGAGAGCGGGGACGCTGCGGGAGAGTAGGCAGAAATAAAATGTAAAAGTCCGGGCGGGCATGCTGTGCTGTCTCTACAGCGGAGAGGAGAGCCGGAGACGCGGCGGGAGAGCCGCCCGGTCTTTTGAATATGAATTATCACAACTCTCCCGCTGCGTCCCCGCTATACAAAAGACCAGGCGACCGCTGATTGGCTGAGCTCTCAGCCAATCATCAGCCGCCCGGTCTTTTGATTTCTCACAACTCTCCCGCCGCGTCTCCGGCTCTCCTCTCCGCTGTAGAGACTAGAGACAGCACAGCATGCCCGCCCGGACTTTTACATTTTATTTCTGTCTACTCTCCCGCAGCGTCCCCTCTCTCTTGGGAACCCTGCGGAGCACTTCAATTAATTAAATATATCCACCTGCCTATATTGCGTGCCGGAGAGCTTTATTAAAGCAGCAGGGACCCAACGAAAAAAATAAATTAGAAGTGGGGGGGGATTCGAGCAGGGCAGGCGGCGGCGCCAGCATGCTGATAGGAGAGGCAGGTGTCAGCATGCCGGCGGGATCGGAGGGGGGGGGTAAGGAGTTAAAAAAAAAATAACACCTAACGCCAGCCCGAGGCTGGCGAAGAGAAAAATCTGGCTTAACGTCGGGGAAGGCAATAATACATTGCCTGCGACGTTAAAGCTTATAACTCAAAGCAGGAGGACAGCGCCTGAACGTTAAGTTCAGGGCTGCCTCAGGGGGACGTTAGAAGCCCCCTTCATACATTTCCCCAAAACGTTAAAAAGTACATTTAGTGGCGTTAAGTGCTACTTAAGCACTTAACGCTGCTTCGTACCTCTGCCCCACTTTTTTTATACTTTGGGGCAGATGTATGAACTAGCATTAAGTGCATTTCTGCACTTAGGGCCTTATTCTAGTTCACTCTTAGAGGCAAATTCCTTCTTAGATGGACAAAACCATGTGCACGGCAGGTGGGGCAGATGTAACTTGTGCAGAGAGAGAGTTAGATTTGGGTGGGGTTTTTCTTCAAAGTGAGATCTATATTAAAGTGTAAAAATAAAGCAGTCCGTATTTTCCCTGCAAAGAAACAAAATAACTCACCCAAATCTATTTCTCTCTGCACCTGTTACATCTGCCCCCCTGTAGTGCACATGGTTTTGTCCATCTAAGAAGGAATTTGCCTCTAAGAGTGATCTTAGGCCTTTAATGCTAGTTAACTGGGGGGGATTACATTTTGACATGTATTACTAGTGCACCTAACGTGTTCTAGGGACAGCCCACCGAGTAACGTTCGACGGGGCTATCCCCTGCAATATCAACCAGTAATTAGTGGCAGCATCGCCAGCTCAGGGCGTTGTCCTATCCCCACTGCGGGAGCAATAAAAGCGAGATCTCACGCATGCCCAGACAGCCTGCCGTGGGGAGAGAGGGACTTTTTTGTTAAAATGCGCATGCACAGGCCTGAGGGGGCGGCAATAAGGAGAGACGTTAATGCTGGACATATCGGCTCTCCTTATTGATGCGTGAGGATTACTACATGAGGCAGTAATGGGTGCCCGCTTCTCCACGTTATGCAGTGGGACCCATTATTTATCAAGCGTTAGAGGGAGGTTCATACATCTGCCCCATTATTACACACCTTCTGAAACAACAAATGACACAAATGTTGACTTGGGGAGGGAGCTTACATATTTTATCTCATAGCCTTGAGGAGTCCATCGCTGTAAGCACTCATAGACACCCATATGTACAACATGTGCAATGCTGCACTGAGTCACATTATTTTGGAATTGAAAGTATTCTAATGCTGTTGTTCTCACTTTCCTGCACAGGGCGTTATCCAAAGCTGGTGTTTCACTTTGACCTGAAAAGAAACATTTTGTACTTCATTCTGGAGACATATGTACCATCAATCCTATTGGTTGTACTCTCCTGGGTGTCCTTCTGGATCAGTCAGTCTTCAGTACCTGCAAGAATTTGCATAGGTAACAACACTTTAGTGCTTGCAGTATGTTGGTGATGCTTAGATTGTATTACTTGTTTGATTTTTTTTTTTTACATAAATGGATAGCTATTTAATAATGGATACATTTAATTAGGAACTTCACATTTTATTTCAAATAAAATATCATATTTTCAAACCAATTAAAAAGCACAATTTGTGTCCTTGTTTTTAATGTTATTAATGTTCTTCAAAAGTATTAAATATTTACCATTCTTTAGGTGATACATATTCTGTCATTTACAGTTTTATTTGCATTTACATCTATTTGATTGTAGAAGCTCCATTCAGCCTGAATATTTTGGTGTTTGTGACCATACCTTGATCTTTTACCGCATAATACATGTAAAGGATGAATGTAAGTTGTGCTTTGTGTTTTTTGCAGGTGTCACAACTGTTCTTACTATGACCACACTCATGATGGGCGCCAGAACTTCTCTCCCAAACGCAAACTGCTTTATAAAGGCTATTGATGTCTACCTTGGCATCTGCTTCAGCTTTATATTCGGGGCTCTTCTGGAATACGCCATTGCCCACTTTTGTACTCTTCATCGCCCTGCTCCAAGGAACAACACTATGGTACTGTTTATCTAGTATCACAACAACATACTATAAGTAATGGGGCCTACACACGGGGAGATGTGCTGATGACCATTCTAAGTGATGCTAGCACACTGCGCTGCATGAGCGATCTGCCAGGGTTAGAGGTCTCTGGTGAAAACATTGGCCCAGACACCAGCGATTATAGATTTATCCAGAATGCTGGATATTAATCACCGGGCGATAACAGCACGCTTCGCCATAACAGCACGCATCGCTATGGCCCCATACACACGGAGCGATGTAGGGGCATTTGTTAAGTGATCTAGGGCCAGATTCTTTAAGCTTCAAAAGTGATCAAATCCAGAGTGATAAACAGCCAGCCAATCAGCTCCTACCTGCCATGTCACAGGCTGTGTTTTAAAAATGTCAGACAGGAGCTGATTGGCTGGCTGTTTATCACTCTCTATTTTATCACTTTTGAAGCTTAGAGAATCTGGCCGGCTGAGATCACTTAGCAAATGCCCCTAAATCGCTAAGTGTGTAGGACTCATAACATATACAGGGCAGGATGCACTAAACCTCAAAAGTGATAAAATGGAGAGTAAAAAACAACCAACCAATCAGCTCCTACCTGCCATGTCACAGACTGTGTTTGAAAAAACAGGCAGGACTTGATTGGCTGGCTGTTTATCACTCTCCATTTTATCACTTTTGAGGCTTAGTGCATCTGGCTCACAGTATTCTGTGATGAATATATTCTGTGCCTGACACTGGGATAGCATTCCATTTTTTAACCTAGTTTATTAACTAGTACAAATACTCAATAAAAAAGAATAGTATAAGATACAGTAGTTATTTATTACTTACGTTTTTTTTAAATTGTAAAAACAAAAAAAACACCACTATTCTTGGAAATGAAAGGCATCTGGATTTCCTATAGTGTGTGCTACTAATGTCAAATTGAATATATATATATATATATATATATATATATATATATATATATAAATGTCCAAAACATAACACTTTACTGGTCCCAACACTGCCAGTGTCCTGCAATGCATTAATCTTAGATAGTAGATACATTATTATTTATTAAAGACTCTAGATCATACTTACCTACTCTCCCAGATCCTCCCTGATTTTTGGGGTAGCCCCAACAGTACGGGTGGGCACCAGTGTTCCCTCTAAGCTGTGCGCATGTGCGCGCGCACACAACTCGACGAGCGTGCGCACAGACATTACAGCAGAGCGCACAAAGCAGCAGTGGTCCCTTTTTGCAGTTGTTGACTCAATTAATGTGTGTTTCACCCATTAACTACATTGTGTGCTGTGTTTTAAATGTTTAAATGTTTAATATTATTTTGAAGTAAAGTTAACACAAATGCTGAACGTCATTTTCCAGTTATAAATAAGTGATGCACAAAAAATTTAATTTAGTTCCAGAGTTGCACAGCCAAAATCTTTTGCCGGTACTCTTTACCTAGAAGGGCGCCCACGATTTTGATCTTGGGTATCGCAAGGTAAAAAATTGCGTTGGTCGCATCGCATGCGACCAAAAAATCGCATGCGATGCGACCGACGTGATTACCGCGATTTCCCATAGGAAACAATGTTAAATGTCCCAATTGACCCGATTTTCCATAGGGAACAATGTTAAATGGCCCACAGAGGCCAAATAGGCACCCTGAAGTGTGAAATGGGGCCCCCAATTGTTAACGCCACCGTCCTACGACCTTTTCATACCCCCACTATCCACGTCGGCGTGGAGTTGAGAATAGAAAGCGTGGCGAACGCAGCGAGCCACCGAGTCCGAAGCGTGGCGAGCGCAGCGAGCCCCGCGAGGGGACACGGACACCTGTGAAGCCCGCGAGGGGACGCGGATACCTGTGAAGGTATCCGCGTCCCCTCGCCACGCTTCGGGCTCGGTGGCTCGCTGCGCTCGCCACACTTTCTATTCTCAGCTCCACGCCGACGTGGATAGTGGGGGTATGAAAAGGTCGTAGGACGCGTACCGCCCCCCCTCGCGGGCTCGCTGCGCTCGCCACGCTTCGGGTTGATGTTGATCGTGGGGTGGCGTTAACAATTGGGGGGGCCATTTCACACTTCAGGGTGCCTATTTGGCCTCTGTGGGCCATTTAACATTGTTCACTATGGAAAATCGGGTCAATTGGGACATTTAACATTGTTCCCTATGGGAAATCGCGGTAATCGTGTCGGTCGCATCGCATGCGATTTTTTTGGTCGCATGCGATGCGACCGACGCGATTTACATTTTAACATGTATTTCTATGTAAAATCGCGGGCATCGCATCGGTCGCATCGCATGCCATTATAATGGCATGCGATGTACATGCGATGCCCGCGATGGGTGCCCTTCTAGGTAAAGAGTACCCTTTTGCCACACACAGCCTTCATAAAATTAGAGGGAACATTGGTACTGCTTCCAAATTCTACCCACTACCTAGGGGCTTAATTATATGATTAGCCAGACCCTGCTTCTCCTCTCCGGGCATCTCCTGGAGAGGAAAACTTTAAGGTCGGTAAGTTTGCTCTATATAGGTGTTGAGTTTTGGAAATACTTAGCATCATTTTCCTCGGTACTTGTTTCCTAGCACGGCGCCCCCGATTTCCATCGCAGTGCATCGCATCACATGCAATATAGCGGCATGCGATGCATGCAATGCGATGCAATTTTTAATTGTACAAGCACCCTGATGGGTGCTTACAATGTTAAATGCACCCCCATTGTCAACGCCACCCCCACTATCAACGCCAACCCGAAGCGTGGCGAGTGCAGCGAGCCCGCGAGGGGCGGCGGTACGCTTCCTCCGACCTTTTCATACCCCCACTATCCACGTCAGCGTGGATTTGATTGTAGATAGTGTGGCGAGCACAGCGAGCCCCGCGAGGGGATGCAACGCTTCGGGGCCACGCTTTGGGCTCGGTGGCACGCTGCGCTCGCCACACTATCTAAAATCAATAGTGGAGGAATGAAAAGGTCAGAGGACGTGTTCCGCCACCCCTCGCGTGCTCACTGCGCTCGCCACGCTTCGGGTTGGCATTGATAGTGGGGGTGGCATTGACAATGGGGGTGCATTTAACATTGTAAGCATCTGCCCCACTGCTCCTTATGTAGTGTGTGTGTGTGTGTGTGTGGTGCATGCGAGCCACAGACCCGGTCACTTTGGCCAGCTGGATGCGTCATCCCAGTCACTTGATAGCGACAGGGACCAGTGGGGAATGAGATGCAGTGGTGGCTCCTAAGAGTGTCCATCCCCCCTAATTGTCAAGGAAGTGAATTTGACCACTAACCTTATTAGAATCCACATTTTTCTACTGTGTATTCTTAGTTCCCATCTGCGACAAATGGATGCAGCTTGTTAGGATGGTCTAATCTGATTTTTTTGTAAACAAACTGGTTTGAAAAGAGAACAACGGAAGGTATTAGGGATTCTCATAGACCGTGGAACCTCAAGTGAAAGCAAAAGGGTTTGCTTGCTTGACACACTGAAATGGACTAATATACTGTATATACTGTAGGACCACATTTTTTGGAGGGCTGATAAAGTCTTATATTTGTAGTTGACTGCCACTCCCTATTACCACCATGAACGTATTTTACATTCTGGATGACGCCAGTCTGCAAAAAATATCAGACCAGAATGTACTTTCTTCTGCGCACAATTGATCCGAGACACCGTGTTGTGAACCTCAGGTAGATTAGAAGTTTCAAGGAAAGAGATAAGAATTAGCTCAACGGTGATGACCAGTATTACAAAATAATGGAGACATCTTGGTGGATGAATGGAAGGCATTATTGTAGGCAAATTTGGCCAAGGGCAGATGTTCTGTCTAATTGTTGCAGAGTTTAGAAATGTAACAAAGATAATGTTCCAATGGCTGGCTAATGATTAGTAAGTAACAGACCAGAGAGAATATCTATCTAAATACATAAACATTAGTCAGTCACCCCATATACTGAATGAGTGTGGTATGACACACCGATAGTCATTTCTCCGACGTCGGAATCCGACTGCACAGCGGGGGGAGCGCAATGAAGCCCCTTGGGGATGGGGATCGTGGAGCCCCACGAGGGAGCAGTCGGGATTCCGACGTCGGAGTAATGACTGTCGGAATCCCGACTGTCGGGGAGCCGTCCGGCACCCATTCTGAATTATAATCCACATTTACCAGGTCTTTAAAGTAATTCTAGGTCCATGTATTTTTTGCCACCGTAGGCATGCTATAATATGACACATAATATGTAGTATACTTAGCCAATGTCATGGGCATTCACCGCTGTGCACTGCGTGCCTGCTATTCACCCGTCTCTGGGTGCAGGACAGCAGGGGCAGCCAGCAACAGACTCTGGGGTGGTGAGGTGGAGGGTGTTGGCTGGAGAGGGTTGGTAGACGGCCAGTGACACCAGGGTTAGCTGATTGGTTTGGTTTTTTAGCCATCTTAGCAAGGGTGTAACTATCATAGGTGCAAGGGGTGCGGCTGCTATGGGGCCTAGAGCTGAAGGGGGCCCATCTTTACTGTGTAAGTAATATGTTTTACATACATTTGTCACCATCAGTTGCTAAATAGGGGGCCCTTGCAAACCTTTGCTATGGGGCCTACGAATATCTAGTTACGCCCCTGCATCTTAGATATGGGCAAATGACATCCCTGAGTGGGTTTTATAAACAGAATACAAATCTGTACATTAAGGTGTACAGTGTAATTTTGAGCCTTTTATAACCTCAGTATAGATCCTCTACCACAGTTATCTAATACAGTATTCAGGGAGAAAGAACTGCAAGTCCTAAGGGAGAAAAGTGCTTTAAAACTTCTATTAATATAATAAGCCTATTAAAAGTATGCCATTACTAATATATAATGCGCCATATCATGTACAATTCATTGAACAGTATAAAACATTTTTTCCCTGTCAGTGTCTGACTTTGGCCTAATGTACAATTGCTGTAAGCTTTGTTCCGTTGCAGACCTACGTGACTTCCTAGCTTCATTCCTCTTCTACATATTTTATACATCTAATTAATACAGCCAGGAACAAGTCTATAGGTCAATATTTAGTGGGATTCTGTCAGCTATAACAGCCCAGTTGGTGCTCTCAATAATGTGATCCCATTGGCAAATCACAATTGGCTGTGCAATCTGCTTCCTTCTTCATGTCCATGCAGAATGTGTTTTGTTTTTCCTGTTTTTTAACTTCTGTGGGGGGAATTCAATTATTTTGGGCAGTGTGCTAATTAATGGGTGCCCGACGGAGCAGGTGCTGGATGACTCATCAGCAGTCGTGATTCCGATTGTCGTTTCTCTGACAGCTGAATCCCGACTTACATGGGCTATTTTCACTTATGGGGGTCCATAGAATAGGTGGCGAGTGAAGAGAGCCACCACGCCCGCAAGGGGCTTGAATGCACTTTCCCCCTGTCAGGCTGCTGACAGTCGGGATACCGACTGTACAATACCTGACGGAGCAATTCAATTGTAGCTACAATCGAGCGCAAAAGTTGTGTCTGCCACCTCCTGAGCTGAAATGTGTGTAATATCTGTGGTTTAAGCAGCTACAGTAATCTGAAATTTGGACATTCTTACCAGGATTGTGGATGGGTTTAGCCTCTATATTTGACCTGTTGATAGAAAAATCTATGAAATTAAAATTATGTTGAATATTATTATTATTATTATTATTACAGTCACAAGAAAATGAGTGTGACGTAGTCACACTGAACCCATGGCGCTATAAGTCAATATATGATTAGTAAAATAAAAGCTGCATGTGGCAGCAAGCTAGCCAGCTTGCACAGTTAAATTTTCAAAAATAGAAGTTTCAGCTCTGTGACTTCTGTTTTTGAAAATGATTACAGCCACGCCTAGTTTTTATAATGTCTATTACATATTGTGGATATAATCTCAAGGTCAATCAAGTATCGATAAAATCTCAAGATCATCTTGCCAAAAGGCCCAAAATAAAACATGGGCTGTTATTACTGGAGTGTCAACTGTTTTACCATCACTGGCAGCTGTGTAGGATATTTAAGAAAAAACTGAAAATACAGATGTGTCCTTATAGGGGAAACATATAGATGACCAGCAACCAGGATGCCGCCGCTGGCATCCCAGTAGATGGAATTCCGACAGGGAAATAGCCAGGGCAGTATGCTTACCTTTCCCCCCTCCTTACCGCCCCAACCCCACCCCCTAGCCTAACTGTAACACTGGCCGCACATTCCTAACCCTAACCCTCCTACCCTTGCACCTAAACCTAACTCTCTCGCCCTGCTGCCTGATCCTAAGCCCTCTAGTGCCTAAACATAAAACCCCACCTCGATGGCCTAACAAGAACCGGACCTGCATACTTAAACATGGGACGCCGGCAGTTGGGATGCTGCTGTCGGCATCCTCTTTGATGTGTTCCGGTGCCGACCTTCTGGCCAGCTAGTCAGTATTTCAGCCTTGGTATTTTCACTGCTGGCATCCTAACCACAGGGTTGCTAACTGCTTCCCCTTATACACCTAGAATCTTTACAACATATGGAGCAGGACGCCCATTGCGTCTGAGCAAATCGAAGAGGATTAGAGTGCCATATTCTTCATTACATATTGCATCTTATATGCATGGCAGAATAAGAGAAAAGCACTTAATAGTATACCAGCGACTCTCTAACCCCACAGTAAAAAATGTAAATACATACAAAAATACAGAAGAAACACAACAGATCTTGGCAAGAGAAGAAGATTGCATAATTGCATTGTTGCATTTCCTATACAGATTCAAAATTGGTTGCACACAAAAGCAGAACTGGACGGATGCAAGCTCATCACTGATAGGCTGGGGTGTTTCTATTGCAACTTTGCACCTTTCAGCAGCATTCATAAATAACAATCACTAATGGGAATAGATTTTGCAAAAATCCATTGCCAGCCAATCTGGTATATCCGAAGAAGAGAATGTGCCAGCGCTGGCTAGACCAATAATTGGATTAGACGGTTCTCAAAAAGTATTACAATTTTAATAAAACACAAATGAAACACAATATATAAAATCTCAGGTGAGAAGTATATCATTAGACTATGAGTCCAAAATGTTAACATGTATCGCCGGGATACTTATAGCTTGGTGATGAATCATAAATTGCTGATAAAGGTTATTTATATTACCATCCTGAATGGTCTGGTCGATGTTTGAAAGTGTCCAGACAAGTGACGTAATGGTCCTGGGGTGCCCTATATTTTCAAGGGCTCACGGTTCCCACTTCGTATAGTCCTCCTCTTGTTTTGCTGGATGAAATTAGGGATCATAAAGTTATCCCAAGAAGAATTGGTCCAGATGATATTGAGGGGCATCTGTGGGTGAGTTAGACAGGTCACTGTGTCATCAGAGATGGTGTCAGCAAAACCAATTTAGTTGTGCTCAACGTGTTTCCCCGGAAAGTTGTGCATCCGGCTTCCTCAGGAGCAAGTACTTGCTCCTGAGGAAGCCGGATGCACAACTGCTCCTGAGGAAGCCAGATGCACAACTTTCCGGGGAAACGCGTTGAGCACCACTAAATTGGTTTTGCTGACACCATCTCTGATGACACAGTAACCTGTCCAACTCACCCACAGACGCCCCTCAATATCATCTGGACCAATTCTTCTTGGGATAACTTCATGATCTCTAATTTCATCCAGCAAAGGAGGACTATACTATACTAACTGGTGAGCCCTTGAAAATATAGGGCACCCCAGGACCATTACGTCACCTGTCTGGACACTTTCAAACATCGACCAGACCATTCAGGATGGTAATATAAATAACCTTTATCAGCAATTTATGATTCATCACCAAGCTATAAGTATCCCGGCCATACATGTTAACATTTTGGACTCCTAGTCTAATGATTTACTTCTCACCTGAGATTTTATATATTGTGTTTTATTTGTGTTTTATTAAAATTGTTATACTTTTTTGAGAACCGTCTAATCCAATTATTGGTCTAGCCAGCGCTGGGACATTCTCTTCTTTATTAAACTTCTACTTGGGGTCTGACAACCCCGTGCCAGCTGCTGTTGATTGCGCACCGCGCACACACACTCCCTGCAATCTGGTATATCCGCTCGGCAATGTCTAGGTTGTCACCAAAAAGGTCAAAATTGCATAAGGTCAACACTGGAAAAAGGTTGACACAAGGGAAAGTTTGACATGGAAAATGTTCACACATGAATAGGTTGATATGCGTTATTCACCTTTTTTTGGTGTCAATGTCGACAACGCCTTGCTTCAGGTTGGGTGCCTTGCCGTACATTTTACCATTTCCAATAGGCGTCCACATCAATAGCAAAGTATGAAAAAGTCCCCAAAAATATATATATTTTTTTAAAAACTCATGTTGACCCTTTCCTTTGTTGACCATTGCCATTTTGGCCTATTGCCTTGTTGACCATTTGACCATGTTGACTATATGTACGTCAACCATACAGTATGCTGTCGACCGGTTGACTGTAAACCTAGATATTGTATGTCAGCCATATGGATACCACAAACAATACATTTCGCCTGGAATAATTGACAGCATCCCAAAAATTCTTAATTTCGTTATGGTGATAATCTGCAGTCAATGTAATATAACAATAATGTTTAATGTGTTTATTGTAACAGAATGACCCTGAAGAAGAAGATGAAGACATTGATATGAATGGCACCATCGCTGCCGTTTCCAGTGGGGAAAACAGACCAACGGGAGCGGCCATCAAAAAACAGAAGAGTCGAATCCGAAATATCTCACCGGCCTTGAAGAGACTCCTCTGTATTTTCTATTGCTTCCAGGTTGAGAATCCACATCACATAGACAATTATTCCAGGCTTTCCTTCCCGTTGTGTTTTATAATAGTAAATGTTATTTACTGGGGGTATTATTTGTATTTTTGAAATATTTAGGCCAAATAATACGGTTATCATTTATCTGAAGCCGATAAAACAAGCAAAAAATATACAGTATACAGTATACTCCTGGAAACTTAAAAGGGACTATTTATTTTTCTGAAATGTATTTTCTACATTAAACCAGAATTATTATATCATTAATTCTTTGAGTGACAACGATGCTGCGAGAGAGCCTCAAAATATCCGCTAACATTGCCGGTGTCGCTCACAGCGACTGTTCTTTTTTTCGGGTGCAATATTTAACTAAACCTCATTTAATTGACGGCTGTGTTTGTATTTATTTATACTAGAAGACAGTGGCGTAGCTAGAAATTTTTCTCCCCCTTGCCCAAAAAAAATTCGTGCCCCCCCTCCCCCAAGAAGGGGCAAGGCAATGAACTATGGGCGCCGCTGACTGAGCTGACAGGCGACCCAGGCAGCAGTGAGCGCTGAGCTGGTCCCGCTCGGTGCATATCTAATGAGCAGGGACCCAGTGCAGTGAATATTTAATGAGCGAGTTACCGCCCTGTGCATATGTAATGAGCGGGACCCGCTCATTACATATGCATGGGTGGGGACCCGCTCATTCATTATGCACTGCACTGGGTTCCCGCTCATTGGATATGCACAGAGCAGGACCAGCTCAGCGCTCACTGCTGCCTGGGTCGCCTGTCAGTTCAGCCAGCGGCGCCCACCACATACCCCTCTGGCGCTGCTCCCCCAAGCTGCCGCAGGGTCTGCCACATATGTAGCTACGCCACTGCTAGAAGAAGAGTCGCAGTGAACGGCGTGGGCATTTTTAGCAGCAATTTTGAGGCTCTCCCACAGCAATATTGACGATCAAAGGGTTAAGGCCTTTTTTAAGGTGCATCTGTCACTTACACAGAGAACAGGTACTGGTGACTCATTTTCACTACCTGGCATTACCTGCTGAAACTTACTGCATCCTCATGGTACCTGGTGCAGCTCACAGAATAAATGCTTTCACTGTGTAAATGAGAGGAGCAATTTAAAATAAGTCATATTTATTTATTTATTTATTTATTTATTTATTAAGATGTATTTTCGTGATTTATTAACATGCTCAATTTAACATGTGTTTTCTCTAACAGCTCATTGAATAATACTGTACTCAAGCGCAATGTTTTGCATAGAACCAAAGCAACCTTTCAAATGCTTGCTTTCATTATCTCACTTGCATTGTACAGATAAAAGCTATTTGCCAATTGGTTGATGGGGTTCAGAACCAGATATGCTCTTAAGTGCAGTGTTGGTAAAGTAAGGGAGAATGGATGAGTGTCGAATGATTTTTTCAGTAATTAATGTCTTTCCTGTGATCAATTCGACTCTTTTTGTAGCAATACCCTCAATATAAATTACAATATTAGAATTTTTTTGCCATGTATAAAATGAAAGCTTATTTATAAACGTATAAAGGGGGGTATGCAATCCTCCGCCACTGTTTCCGACGGTAGAGATAGCGGCGGGGACCTATTCTTTACCGGCAGCATTGAAGAGGGATCATGGCAGAACGAGCCCTACTTTAGAAGCTGTCGGGCCCATTCTGCTCATAACAACCGTGGATTGTCGTGATCCCGGCCACAGATCGATAATCCATGGGCGTTTACACGGACACGCCCCCTTTTCACATATCGGCAGGCGGCACATTGAATCCCTCCTGCAATTTGCTGTTGGGCAAACCACAAATGCGTCTGGCTGTCGGGAGGGATCGACAGCCATGGACCTGCATTGCATACCCCCTAAGGACCTTATTCTGGTGCACATACAAAGCTGCAAAATTAGCAGCTTTCCATGTGGATTAAATGCCCCCCCCCCCCCACCTCTGCTCGCCGAGTTCCACCGCATGCGTGTGAATGGATGTTTAGCATAAACATTCTCAGCTTGCATGCAGGGAGGAAATCATTTGATGGTCATCGATCATCGGGGGATTTCTACAGTGCTTGCAGACCTAAGACCCCTCTGTAGTGTCTTAGGCCTGCAGGCACCCAGTGTGGGAAGCAGGCGGGCAGCTGACATCCTCTAACATCAGCTGTCCACCCCCAGCACCTGCGTCATCGAGTAATTACCATGGGAATGCCCAGCATTTTCATGGGAACACCCATCAAACACTCGCCATTCCCATGGGCATAACCCATCGCCGCTGCCCTACGCCCGCACTACTAGGTGCAAACAGGACAGCGAACAGGCACTTCGCCGTGCCTGCTCGCACCAAGTGTCTGCACATGCACAGATGCTAAACATCGTTCCCCCGTGCGTACGACAATGGTCCCGATTCAGCATGACAGCAAATATTCATCGGCCAGCGATCCTGTAGATGCCGCCTCGCTATAGTAATTAGAAGCCAAGCAAATATGTCCAAAACCATCGGTAAGACGCTCACCATCGATTGACTTTTCCATTGGTCACCACTCATCGCAAGCGCCGCGTAGCCCCGGACTTACTTGGCGGCTGCGATGAAATCAGCCTATTCGAGGTCAAAGCTGACGTCACACACCCTCCCCTAAAATGCTTTGGCACGCCTGCTGTTATTCAGCCAAGCCTTTGGTTTTCTGGGTGCCGCCAATAAACGGTCGGTTACCACCCCCAGATGCCGGCTTCCTGTCAATCACCTTGCAAATGGCTAGGGAAGGGCACAAGCAGCAGGGCTTCATCCCTGGAAGGCGTGGCGCACACTCATTGTGGCCCAGGTGCATGCGCAGTGTATCGATAATCGCCCACTGTGCAATATCGCACAGCAGCCATCAGGTCTGAATCGGGCCAATGATTTATAGATCCTATTTATTGCTGAGCAGATTCACCCTGCATTCCATGCCCTGTACGGTTTATGTACAATTTGGCACACTGCAACCCCTGTAATGACCTTACCCAATCTAATTAGGGACGTAAGTATTGCTACTGTAAATGATACAATGAAATTCAATGTCCCTGAACTTTACGAACACACCAGAACTTTCTGGGTCAAGTTGTGCCCCGGTTCCTAAACACTTTGGTGTTCCAAATGGAACCGAATCCCAACTGTTGTCAGTTTAGAATTCGGATTTGAAAACCGAACTCTGACTTTGTATTGTATTTATTTTTATTTCCACAACAATATTTATCGATTTTAAAGAAATGCAAAACTGAACCAGAAACAGAATCTGAACCAAGGCTCTTTGATGAACTGGAGCCATAAGCAAACACAGTGGTCACACACATATGTACTGTCAATTATGCCAGAGATCCCTAGACTGTTTGTCTAGGTTGCTTGAAAACTATACTGTACATTACGTTTAACTATGTACTGTAGGCAAACTTTATATGAAGAGTTCTGTGCGCACAGGACTGATTGGAAGTCTATTCCGTACTTGCCTACTCTTCGCCCAGAAGACTCCTATTATTTTATGACCTCTTCTAGTATGCCGGGAAAGTAGACCATCCTCAACAGTACAGTGATGTGCTCAGTGTGGTCGTGGTCTGCGGTGACTCACATCATCAGCGTAACCACCCCCACAAACCACAGTACTGGACGGGGCAGTGGGGCCACGATGATGAACAAATCAGGGGCGGTTTAGGAGAGGAGGGGCCTGTGTGCAGACTCTGTGCATGCCTCTCCTCTCTGGCAGAACACTAGAGTATGGCATGGGTGAATATATTCACAAGCCAGGTTTCCTATACAGCACTTTGTGAATACACACTGAACTTGTGTTGGAACATTAGCAATTTTTGTATTTGTAATTATATAACATGTATGTGATGTATATACACAGAAAGCGCTCATATAATGTTTTCCTTACTCAATGGCCCTTATTCTGCTTCGTGCGGTACGGCCCGCGTGCGGCCGTACCGCCGATGTTTTTACTCTGCACATGCGCAGAGGTCAATCTGCGCATGTGCAGCCCCCTTCGCCGCAGACGGATTTCGTCCGCCGCAAAGGGGGCGTATAGGGGCGTGAGAGGCTTCATGCCCTCATTTCCCTATGTGTACGCCCCGCGTTTCATGGGCGTTCCCATGCAAACGCGGGGCGTATGCATGGTAATGAGGGCATGACGCAACTCATGGGGGCGGAAAGCTGACGTCGCCGGATGTCAGCTTTCAGCCCCCATACAAGCTACCACACGGACGATTGTCCGTGTGGTCTCAGCTTGCGGGAGCTGCCGGGGCGTGCGGACCTGCCTTCGATGGTCGACGACCATCGAATGCAGGGGGCAGCTCCCACCATGGTGGAGGCGTACGCCTCCACCATTTTTATGCGGATCGCCAGCCGTCCGTGTACGGACGGCCGTGGCGATCCGTAGGGTGGGCGGGGATTGGTTTGTGCGGCCGGAGCCCCGTGTGCGGCTCTGGCCGCACCAACCAGAATAAGGGCCAATGTTCTTTCATTCTAATAACTATACAAGACGAATAACAGGGCATTGTATATAAGGACAGGATCACTGTACCAAGTCTAAACTGCTGTACATTGTATGAGAACTCTGCCTGTATTTAAAGCATCCAGTTATTATTACTAGGGGACCATAAAAGCCACAATAATAATAATAACAACAATATATAAGTATGAAATAAACCTAATTTGTGTACTATAGAGTTCCTGTTGTTATTGGTGTGTAGTAGTGCAATAATTCTCACAGCATGGTGTGTGGCTTATGGAGTTACCGGTGAGTGAAATACCAGTGATCATTCACCATCCACCATTTGTATGCATACAGTATGCTATTTTTATTAATTGATTTGCCTAGGGGACTTGGATGCATACACAAGCCTAATGTGTGGGCACCGTGTGTGGGCACCATCAGTCGTATCTTCACATGTGACTGAGTGGGTGCAACTGGGTGTTTGCACGTAGGATGTACATGGGGTGTAAACTGAATTGATCCAACTTCACTCCACCCGTATCTGGGAGGGTTGCCCACCTTTCCGGGGGGCTGGGAGGGGGACAAGATTTTCGGGAGGGTAAGACATGGAGATCGTCTGTATCTGTGGCACCTTACCCTGCAACTCTGAATCAGACCCAGGGCTGAATGCAATGCGGTGTAAGTCTGGCTGCTGTGGAGGATTCTGGCCAAAACGTTTTAAAGGGACAGACATTTGCAAGTCAAAACCAGGCCCACTAGCCGAACTCTCACCATATTTTAAGGACTGACAGTCTACACCAGGGGTGGCCAACCGGTCAGAGGTAAAGAGCCGAAAAATATCGTCGGTCAAGCCAAAGAGCCAACATCATGCACGAAGACGCGCGCGCCAAAAAGGGGCGTGATCGGGGGAGTGGTCAGGGGCGTGGTCATATGACACAAGGGGAGTGGCCACATGACAAAACTTTATGCCCCCAGTGCCAGATATGCCCCCCACAGTGCCAAACATCATATGCCCCCCCCACAGTGCCAAACATCATATGCCCCCCCACAGTGCCAAACATCATATGCCCCCCACAGTGCCAAACATCATATGCCCCCCACAGTGCCAAACATCATATGCCCCCCACAGTGCCAAACATCATATGCCCCCCACAGTGCCAAACATCATATGCCCGCCACAGTGCCAAACATCATATGCCCCCCACAGTGCCAAACATCATATGCCCCCCACAGTGCCAAACATCATATGCCCCCCCCAGTGCCAAACATCATATGCCCCCACAGTGCCAAACATCATATGCCCCCACAGTTAGGAAGCTGGGCCCTCCAGCACAGGTGTTGCCCACAGTGCAACACCTATGCTGGAGGGCCCAGCTTCCTAACTAAAGGGCCCACCTAGAGGGCCAGGAGGGCCCAACAAACAAATGAGCCACGGGCCAAGAGGGCCCGACTAATGCGCCCACAGGCCGGAAGGGCCTGAATGTGCCCACGGGCCTAGTGCCCGACACCCGGAGGTCTAGGGTGGATGGGGGGTAGGAGGCCAAAGGCCCCTACCTGGTGTTGGGAGAGGCCGCTGGCCTCTTTTGCTTCCCACCCCCGCTGGCCTCTCCGGGAGCCATCTTCTTTCTTCTTGCAGAAGGCACCGGAGATCTTCTGTCTTGATCCCGGCGTCTTCTGGCCTCTTCAGCGGCGCTGGAACTCTTCTCCCCGCCGCCGTCTTCTGCGCCGTCTTCTGCGCCGTCTTCTGCGCCGTTGGGGGCGGGGTGGAAATGGCGCGGCGAGCGCTGATTGGCTCGCCGCGGCCGTTTCCTATTGACCACCGATGAGGCGTTTTGAATTGGCAACCGAATTGGCGCCAAATTCAAAACCCCGCTTTGCCGATAGGACGGGAGCTGCACATTACAGCGTGGCGAGCCGCATGCGGCTCGCGAGCAGCGGGTTGGCCACCGCTGGTCTACACAATACATTTCAAAAGTTTTACATGTTAGATGCAATTATTAGGCATTGTACAGTTGTAGCCAGGCTCCTCCTTGCTGCGCCAATCACCAAGTGCAACTTATGTGGTGATTGGCGCATTCCTGTTGCCACACACTTGCATCTAATTCAATCTGGGGACTCATTAAGTAGCAATGTAGCAGTGCGGCGATTCTGCACCGCAGGTGTGACTTTGGCAGAACAAACGAGCACGAGTGGCCAAATGCCATAATGATGAGCGTGGCAACATCTGCATATTAGGTCGACAATGCCCATGTTGACAATGTCCACGTCCACACCATAAGGTCAACATGCCCAAGGTCGACACTGTAAAAAGGTCTGCACACACAAAATGTCGACAACTGAATACAGTACTGAAGGTTGACATTGTTTATTTATTCATTTATTTTGGTGTCAACAGGTTACTAGAATCAGGTACAGGTGACTAACGCCAGGTGCATCTGACTATTCTCAGGTGCAGGTGGCTAGGGTCAGGTGATTCTGTAGAGTTATATACAGGTGACTAGGGCCAGGTGCAGCTGACTATTCTCAGGGGCAGGAGGCTATGGTCAGGTGAATCCGTAGGGTTATATATAGGTGACTATGGCCAGGTGCAGCTGACTAATCTCAGGTGCAGGTGGCTAGGGTCAGGTGATTCCGTAGAGTTACATACAGGTGACTATCGCCAGGTGCAGCTGACTATTCTCAGGTGCAGGTGGCTAGGGTCAGGTGCAAGTGGCTAGGGTCAGGTGATTCCGTAGGGTTATATACAGGTGACTAGGTCCAGGTGCAGCTGACTATTCTCAGGTGCAGGTGGCTAGGGTCAGGTGATTCCGTAGGGTTATATACAGGTGACTAGCGCCGCACCAGGTGCAGCTGTCTATCCTCAGGTGCAGGTGGCTAGGGTCAGGTGATTCCGTAGGGTTATATACAGGTGACTATGGCCAGGTGCAGGTGGCTACACTTAAATGCTTGATTAAGAGTAATTAAATAATGGTGGCCAAGAAAGAACGGCTATCATGTAACCCACCTATAACTATCCTACCTAAACAACAACAGCCTAACAACAAGCAGCTTCTGCTCGATCTTCTAACTTGACTACCCACCAGTCTGGGTGCTTTTGCTGTCCCCGATCGGGTGATCCAGCAGAGGCCTATAGTCAACGAAGGTGAGCACACCAAAACCAACTATGAACAATCAATCAACCCTTAAATAAGCCCCGAAACCAATTAACCTGCCGTTCTTTCCAGCCAAACAGCCAACGCATAGAAAACTACCCACCACCACTAAAAAAAAGGGGAGAGAGGGTGGGAAGATCAGGAACAAGAGGCAGACTCCTCCTTTTCCTGAATCCTATAACCCAGCTAGCTTTGACATCCCTGCATCTTTATTGGATGCCGAGTCACATGCTTCCCCAAGGCCATCCACAGCCCTAAATGATTAACCCACTGCATTCCTATGTCAGTCATTCTGTTCTTCAAAGACATTTATAATTTTGCTTTACTTCAGAAGAACTGACCCAGTGTCAGAAAGCCACAGCCAGACACTGTAATGGAAGCAGTAATTATGTGACATTCCTATCAGGCTGATTAACGCAGGTTGTGGGGTGACACTCTCATTTCCTCTATACAGTATGTTTAACTAAGCGATATTGTTTTGACATTGAAATATTGATTGTTTTAAGAAGTATTTAATCTGAATTATCCTCACAAAATTTAGCAAATCCAAAAGTCTGATGAATTCTGAAAACTATTTTTCTTCGCTCTAATCACCTTAGACTAAACCATAATTACATTTCTAGCTCATTACAACATTTTAAAACATTTCAAACGCATGGGATGAAACAGCTGAGAAACATCTTACACTGTTAACACTGTCCTCCCATTTGCATTAATGAGTCGGAATTAAAGTAAAAAATACACTGTGGTAAAATCTTCAAAAGTGTTCCATCTTCTAAAAACGCATCATTCCTTGTGTAAGAGAAAGCCTTAGTGGCTGTGGGATCTGAAACACTACAGTACTTCAAAACTCTATACCCATATCTATTAAAAACAAGCTCTTTGCTCAGTCGCCGAGCCAAGGTCAGACGCAGGCAATATAATTCACAATGAGGGAAGGACGGGATTGTTGAACTCAAAGCCTTTTATAAACGGACAATACGTCTTCTGGAAACTCAATTAAATGGTTTACATGTGCAGCTTCCTTCTAGATAAAAGTTACAATGCAAGTACCAGTAATGTCATTTTGTACAGTATATGTTTCTGTGTAGCTTTGTCTAAACCAATGCTTCTTCTTAAATGCACTGCCCTGCCATTTATGTGGGTCTTATGTCATGTGCAATGGATTGTCTGCCTGTTTTTGTTCCTTTTTTTACAAAAGGAAATATGTCCTACACACAGCAGCCTTGCTGTCAGTGATTTCATTGACGGGTACAAGAACCACTTGAATTTGTGGGAAATGTGTAATGCATACATCCCAACTGTCCCAATTGCAGCGGGATAGTCCTGATCATTAGACACTGTCCCCAGTCCCACCTGCAGCCCACAGTGACCCGCGGGAGAAGCCAGTGCTCACTGAATAGACCTATCAGTACAGGTACGGGAGCCATGTGCTGGCCAGCAGCTCGGGGAGTGCTGGGCATGCCTCCAAAATTACGGGAACAGTGGTCGTGATAGCAGGCCATGCCCCTCTACCCATGGCCATGCGCACCCTTTTGTTGCCCCGTTCCTATTTCAAAATGGTCCCACGCAGCATGTCCTGATTTGAAAAACACAAAAGTTGTGACGTATGGGCAATGATTGCTTTAAAAGGATTAAATAAATTTATAATAAAAAAGTATATAAGGCTCTGATGCACAGTCTTCAGTCATTGGGTGACATTTAATGAGATGCAAAAACGTATGCGAAAAATATGTATGAATGATTAAACCCTATCAGGCCGGCGTCCAAAGCCCAGGGACAGCCCTGGGCTTTAGCCCTGGACTGGTGAAGCCCGGGGTGGACCCCTTTATTGGTACGGCCGGGGGACCTTATGTAAAAAGTGTCTAAAAATCGCATCCTAGTATTTTGACATGGTCTTAGGGACCGATTCAGACTTGATTGATCGGGTCCAAATTTGGGCCTGTTCATGATGGTGGTGGTAGTGAGGGGGGCGAATATGTGCATGTGCAAACCCCCTGTGCGAACGCCTTTGGTGAGTATCACACTCGCCAAGGTGTTTGCACTGTGAGGGGTGGGCAGGTGATGGCAACAGCAGCAACAGCAACAACCCAGCATTTTATGAGCGTCCCCATAAAAACACTGGGCATTGTGATGCCCCCAATTCGGTGATCAATGGCCATCTGAGAAGTAAGTATTGACTTTTTAGACCGAAGTCTGCAGAAATCATTCAATCAATCATCGAATGATTTCTCCTCCATCAGGGCGCAGGCGAGGGGACGTGTAAGCGTACAGTACATCCCCTCGCATGCACCACATTGTAGCGCTCTCCTGACTGGTTGTCACTCAAGCAAAGCTCATACACTTCTTTTGGGTAAGCATCGCCATAGAAGTGTATGTGTGGGAACCTGTGGTTTTTAGTAGACCACAAAGGTTAATTAGGTCAAGCTTTTGGTTTGACAGGTGTCACATAGAGGAGCTCCATTTGGGGGTAAAAGAATCCAGCCCAAAATAAGAGGTACTGTACTATAATCTAAAATAGACGCTTAAAAAACAACTGCAGACCTAAAGAATTAAAATGCACCCCACCAGGCTGGGACCTTTAATTCTCCTGTAAGACACAGGCCTTGAGTGTCCCAGAGAGGAGGGACCACTTTTTTTTTGGGGGGGGGGGGGGGGGGACCTCAATTCCCCTGGAATTTCCAACCAGGGCTGACTTGTTAGTGGGAATTAATGCTTTAGCTGGGTCACCCCGTTAAATATGTCCCCTGACTGTGACATTACCCCCTACTAGTAAAGTATGGAAGGATAGGGGGTTAGGGAACCATATAACTCAGGCGCTTGGAGTAAGATGTTGCAAAAGCCACTATCTCAATGGTAGAAATTTATTTAAAAATACATATATAAAAAGATTGAAAAAAGAAGAAAAAATTCTCTCACATAAAAATTCAAGTAGATTGTACTAAGTTAGAGTCGTCCCGTGTGTATGCAGGGAGTGGAGGATGTTTTTAAAACCTCCTTCTATCCGGGCTTATTTGTAATCCAAAGTGTCTGTGTAGACAGAAGGGTTATCAGGCTCCCCGACAATTGCTGCAGCCGTGGGACCGGCTTCCAGTGTGAAGGGGAATCTGTGCGCTGATGTCAATTTGGCAGATAGAGATCTTGCAGCTCCGTCCCGGTCCAGGATTTTTGCGGAGAGGGATTTTTAATGCTGCTGTTATCTGATGTGAATTTCTGTAGCTCCGTCCGAGAGCAAGATTCTGCGGAGATATTTATAACTCCGTCCCGGCAAAATTATAGGTGTTAGTAGAGACCACGTCCACCTGCCGCCAACATGTTTCGATCCGCAGCGGGATCTTTGTCAAGGCTAAGGTGGTAGTGGTCACGTGGTCACTTTTATTTCCGTCTGTTGAATTCATTCATGTTCCTGGACCGGGACGGAGCTGCAAGATCTCTATCTGCCAAATTGACATCAGCGCACAGATTCCCCTTCACACTGGAAGCCGGTCCCACGGCTGCAGCAATTTTCGGGGAGCCTGATAACGCTTCTGTCTACACAGACACTTTGGATTACAAATAAGCCCGGATAGAAGGAGGTTTTAAAAACATCCTCCACTCCCTGCATACACACGGGATGATTCTGACTTGGTACAATCTACTTGAATTTTTATGTGAGTGAATTTTTTTTTTTTTTGCAGTCTTTTTATATATGTATTTTTAAATAAATTTCTACCATTGAGATAGTGGCTTTTGCAACATCTTACTCCAAGCGCCTGAGTTATATGATTCCCTAACCCCCTATCCTTCCATACATGCACTGTGTCGGCTGATTGAACCGACTGGGGACCCTTTTTTGGGCTGCTGGTAGAGGGGCGCACTAGATAAATCACACACCACCTTTTTGCCCCTACTAGTAAAGCCCAGTGCTGGTTCTAAAAATATGGAGGACCTATATTTTGTTCTACGTATTTTTAAGCCATCTCGACAAGCCCATTGCTGCTTTATTAAATAAAGTTATCTTCCTGATCTGTGCAAGCTTCTGTCAACCTCAAACTTGCCCCTTGGAATAATACTCTCATTAATTGAGTGAGTTTATCCATAATTAAATCCACATTGTCTTGCATTTCTTTGAGCCTTGAACTCGCAAACTCGGACATTATTATATAGTGCAAGTTAAAGCTCACATCAGTGTCGGATGATGCAAGTTTGTACTCAAAATGATATGCACAGCATGTTACATCTAGCCCAATAACTCTAAAAGCACCAAAAAAGCAACTGTAAACCAAATGGAACAGAGCAGCTTCGAAAGCATCTGAATCCCCACCACCTACAACACCAATCAACCGAACAGCTGTCAATCCACAGGCTTGCGCAATTCACCATGGGCCTAGCCCCTAAGGATCCTAGAAAGAACAAAAGATTTAATAGGATCTGGTAAACCTCACATCCCATACATAAAGTAAATCCCCGACAGCTCTGCAGACATAGCAGCCTTAAAGCAACCGCTTTGATAACGCCCCCAAATAAATGAAAACTCCAAATGACTAACCTCCTGATTACATGTTGGAGGTAATCCTTTCAGTCCCACCAGGATGCAGGATAAGTCCTCAAAGTTGTTTGGACCAGCAACTAATGTGCCAGACACTCTATGCCAGTCTGATAATCTGCCTGGAGGGTAGGGTAACCTATCTGCAGAGACTGTTGGGAGACAGCACGTGAAACCAAGCAAAATCAAAACACAGGTTTGCTACAGTATCTCGTAGCAAACACACTGCACATGGTAAGCTGGAGAATAATTTTCAACTCCATACAACATAAAACCAAATGTCTCAAGAGCTGCAAAGCCAGAGGAGAAGAAGCCTGCTGATCAATAATAGCATGTACAACCCCTAAATTGTCACACCAGGAAAAGATATGCTGATTAGTCAGATCTGCAGAGCAATGTTCCAACCCTAGAATAATTGGAAACAGTTCCAACAGCAATAAATGATCACTTCTTATACAGTACTTGCCACATAGCAGGTAAAGGGGCCGTAAACTATTCCCCCATGAAATGAGCTGCAAAATCAGGCGACCCCACTGCATCAGCAAAGGACAAATACTTTCACCACTGAATTGTGCCAAGACAAGAAGGTCATCCTTAGGGGCCCATTTATTAAAAGGGTATTTGCACATCATTTTCACATTATTTTAGTTTTACCAGAATGTACTGTATGAAAGACCTTTTATTCACATATTTTTAGTAATCAGATTGCATTTTCCAAACTTACTGTACAATGGGAAATGTGATCTGGGCAAATTTACTAAAAACATTTATGAAATAAAATAGCCCTTGGCCCTTTGATAATAATGCCAGCTTCAACTGGCGAATCACAGAGCTCAGATTGATTGCTTCTGTGCAGCTTTTTCTGCCCCCAGGCAGAGAAAACTGTGCTGGAACTGGGACAGGGTGACCAGCTGTGTGTGTCTGATCAGGACTGATCACAGTGTAAAAAAAAAAATCATACCTCTCCAGGGTATGGGGATCACTGCTTTGGTGAGAGGTGCCGGGCTCCAGGGCTTAATCACAGGCAAAGGAGGCCCGAAGACTGTCAGAGCTGCAGGAGCCGATCCTCGCGGGAGGTGGTGAGTATAAATCAGTGAGGGGCAGATGCAAAACTCTGGGAGGCAATGGAGTCATCTGCCGCCGGGCTCCTGCTCCCAAGGGGGCACCTCTCCTCCCCTGCAAGTTTAAATCAGTTAATTAAAAGCCAGAGTTCTGAGAAATATGTGCATGCTCTCTCTCTTTATATAGATACAGACATATATAGAGAGAGATATTCCTGTTCAATATATATTGAACACATTTATATTTCAGAACAGACATATATTAGGTTGTGGGGGGGGGAATATATATCTTGCCTCTGGGCACCCGGAGTGAACTTACGCCACTGGGGAGGGGGGTGCTGGAGGCAGTAGCAGCGGTGATGCATGCGCAGTACAGCATTGGGATCTTTTTCATGAAAATATGCTGATGGTGCTGCAGAGACCCATCGCAGGGACAAAGCTTTATTGCGTGCATGCGATAATTGCTTCAGCTGTGCAATGTATGCAATTATTGCATTGCAAGTTTGGGTGATATTATCACATCAAATCTGATCCTCAGATTTAGATGGTGATAAATGGACTTCTTAATCTGAGAACAAATTATGATGATGCAGCTGAGTCATTCGGGCAATGGCCAGATCCACCTTTCTACAAAAACACCACACCCCATGAGAATGAAACGACATGCAAAATAAACGGAAACCAATAAAGATTGTACTACATAGAACTGAACCCTACAGGCCTCCTAACAAACACAACAACCTAACAACTTTGCCACTTTGTTGGCCGGCAAACATCTCTAACCCAGCCACCATATCAGTGCACACATAAAATAAGCACTAAAGGTGCCCATACACGTTGCGATTATAGCATGCGTTTTGAACTTTTAAAGTTCAAAACGCATCGCATGTGCTTATAATCGCACCGTGTACCTGCGGGGATGCGATGCGATGTGCGTCCCCACAGGTACAATATTGCATAGCACAAAAAGTATGTGCAGGCAGTACTTTTTGTGCTACATCGCATTGCATCACTTTTGTAGTACATGCGATGCAATGTCCATTAGGTGACTATAAACTTTAAAAAGAAAGGCTAAATTTGCATCGCATCGCACAGTACAAATTACACATTGCATTGCATCGCATGCCAGTGGCAAAATCACACAGCACCATTCTAAAGCACAAAACGCATAGCACTTAAAATCGCTACGTGTATGGGCACCTTAAGAGAAGTCTTCTGTGTTTTTGGCCCTGCACCCAGAACACAGCTCGAGAATATCAGATATCAAATCCTCCTGGGCCTATGAAAAGAAAGTTATCCAGGTAGTGAACAAAGCTAACATGACCAGTGCCAGCATAAATGTACAAATGTAAAAAAAAAACAGGATAGATTAATTAGGCTCGGTGAAGTTATAAAGTGACCGTTAGTTTACCACTGGCCAATTAGCCACTAGCTGTCAAGTTACAGGCTGGGTTTGAAAAATGACAGTTGATGGTAATTTTTTGACAGGACCCCTGTAACAGAGTGGCGTTGTACCTGGCTTTTTAAAGGTGGCTTTGGTTGATTCGGGACACTTCATGGCCTATTCACTAGGCGCTTGTGGCAGGCGACTGGACACCCCAAGGAGGACCCTCACAGATGAGAGACTACCCCAATTAGCAATGACAACACAGATGGGAGACTACCCCAATTAGCAATGACAACGTTTTATTTATCAGGGACTGACTGGTCACTGCTGCAAGTCAAATAGGGTTAATGTTAGACACGGATAATAAACATTAGCAGTATGCTCAGGCACTGGGTAATCTCATGGACTGCAATCATCAGTTATTCCATCAAACGGTACTTCAATTGAAATTGTAGAAACCAATTATACTAGCAAACACTCTATAACATTATGATAGTCAAGTGATAAAGGCTGGGCATGTATGCATACAGTATAATGATTATTGAACTGGTATGATGTCCATACTACCCGCCAAGCGGTGATATACATAATATATTCAGCTTACTCTGAAGTCAAACTGTCCCAAAGGGTAATGTCCTCCAATGAGAATGAATTAAATTAGAACTGTGCACAGTTATTTGTAATCCAATTAGGCAGGTATTATTATGCAGGCTCTTTCAGTTGCATACTGGTAATGGCAAATAGAGGGCGCTGTGGGGCCAACAGTATATATCAAAGCCACCAATAGAGGGCGCTGTATAATATGAGCAGTGTGGCTGAGTCACCAGTAGAGGGTGCTGTGCTTTATGGACAATGTGGCAGTCTCACCAGCAGAGGCCGCTTGTAATAGGGGCAATACCAGAGTCACCAATAGAGTGCGCTTGGAAGATGAGGAATGTCACCCATAGAAGGCGCTTGTAGTATGAGTAGGCAATGTATACCAGCACTTACAAATAGAAGGCACTGTGGAGTATATCCAAGTGGTGTCTGACTAGGATTCCACAAACAGAGGGCGCTTCTGGGCAAGTACTATAACAGTATCCAGTGGGGCACAGAGTAAATAGCTCACTCTCAACACATGTTCTGCAGCAATTGAAGTGTGAAAGGGGAAGGGAGGATTTTATTTGTTGCACCCGGGTTACTGCTGTCTAGCGACTAAGGAGTGGCAGAATGCCAGGGATGACTGATTGATGTGGCCTGTGTCACTGAGGGGCAGATTTATTAAGCTTGGTGAATTGATAAAGTGTCTGGTTTTTATCACCGGCCAATCAGCTCCTGACTTCGCCTTCCCCTCTTTGCGCGTTGGGATGGCCAATCCCCGCACCTTCTGGCTTGCCTTGCTACTGGGACACCAGCCAGGTGCCCTGGGTCCTAGTCCCCCTCAGCTTCTCCTCCCTGGGGTGTGGTTGCTTAGCAACTGAGGAGGGGCATTAACCCCCACAGTTCCTGTAAGGTCAGGGTTCTTCAGGCAGCAATGGCTGCAATTACAGTCTTTGTTTTTGTGTAAACAAGGGGGTACTTCTTGAGTGGGGTACCCCAGTGGTGGGATTCAAATAAATTAACAACAGGTTCTATGTCCTAATGCCCATTGCACATAAAGCCGCACGCCATAATGCCAATAACACATAAGGCCACACACCGTAATGCCCATTACACATTGTGCTACACGCCGTGATGCCTGTTACACATTTTGCAGCACACCATGATGCCCATTACATATTTGAAAAATGTGCCACTTACCTACATGCTCATTGCTAGGGGGGTGTTGCTCGATGCCAGGGGCTTCATGCTGGATACCAAGGGGCTTCATGCTGGATACCAAGGGGCTTCCCGAGGGCTGCAACCGGGGTCCTTAACTCAGGGGGCTTAACTAGGCCAGGTGACTTGGTCTCTGTGAGCCCTGAAGGAAGGGGGTTATAAGTCCCTTAGTGCAGAAGGGGTGGAAATCAGTGGCAGGGTGCCCACAGTGCGGGTGCAGCGGGTACGTGCGGGCATCTGGTGGGCCGGTAGTTGATGGCTGCTCGTGGTGGGCAGGTAACTGGTGGGCAGGAGACGGGGTGCCACATAAGCAGCTGTGACAGCCGGGCAGAGAGCTGCATGCTGCCCAGCTGTATACTGAAAGCAGGTCTGCGCAGCTATTTTGAATTCTCCCGTTGGACCAAGAGACAGTAGGAGCTTGCAGTCGGCAGCCAATAAGAAGCCCCAATTGCCTCTCCTTATTGGCTGCCGGACCGCAAGCTCCTATTGGCTCATGGTCCAGCAGTAGCATTAAGAATAGCCGCGGACGATGGCGGGTACCTGCTTCCAGTATATAGCCGGGCAGCATGCAGCTCTCTGCCCGGCTGTCACAGCTGATTCAAGTACAGTAACTTGTGAGCCTCCGCAGCACTTCTGGACAACCGATCATAAACGGTTCTGCAGAACCGGTGCGAACCGGCTGAATCCCACCACTGGGGTACCCCAGATTAATGTCTTGAAAAAGGTGTTCTAACACTGAAACGCGTTGACAAGCCAGTGTGGAGTGTGAGCAGCCATCAGCTGCTTCAAGTACAGTAACTTGTGAGCCTCCGCAGCACCGGTTCTGCAGAACCGATCATATATTAGCAAACGGTTCTGCAGAACCGGTGCGAACCGGCTGAATCCCACCACTGGGGTACCCCAGATTAATGTCTTGAAAAAGGTGTTCTAACACCAAAACGCGTTGACAAGCCAGTGTGGAGTGTGAGCAGCCATCACCTTCTTTTGGATCTACATTGGATCTTGTATGTACAGATAGCGCAGGGCTTGTCTTTGCTGGGGATGGCGGAGGACTCGCCACCCGCCATCCCCCGCCCCGCGCCATCTGTATGTCGGAAGGGGACGCGCGTGCACGAGGTGCACGCGCGTCCCGTTCCGACGGAGCTTTTGCCCGGGTCCCCGCCGGCTTCCCCGGGTCCCCGCCGGTCCACACCGCCCCCCCGCAGCCCCCCGCAGCCCTGCCCGTCTCCCTGAAGCTGGAGACGGGCAGGACTGCACCCGCCGCGCCGCCTCGCCGCCCGGCTATTGAGACGCTCGTGCGTGGGAGACGCACGAGCGTCTCATTCAGCCAGAGCGCCAGATTGCTGGCGGATCGCCAGGGACACGGTCCTGGCGCTCCGCCAGCAATAATAACCCCTGCTCCATCTGTATTGTACAATTTTTTAAGAATTTTTTTTTATTTTTTTGGTTTTTAAAGGACTCTTTTTCCTTTTTATTGTTTGATTCTGTGGATGATTTTTGATACTTTTGGATATCTTGGGATCCTTCCATTGTTGGGATGGAGGATTTTTAACTCTGTTTTGGACTTTTCTATTGTCAAATAAATATACCTTTTAAGACATTGGATTGGATATTTTGACTAAAAAGATTTCCATATGAAAAGGATGGCTATCTAAAGATAAAGAAACCGCTATATGTGGTGGAAGACTTGCATAACTGTAAGTCGGGTATGCATACCCTCTATATAAAGAAGCTACTCTTGGTACACTTTACAATTCCTGTATACACGTGTGGCACAAAGCTGAGGATTTTCTGATCTTCATAAAGATACATTTACAGGCTTTAATTTGCACAATATAGTGTGAGTTATGGTACGATATCAGTTCTTCATTCACTAATATATACAGCACGGGTAACACCAGACACAGGAGGTCTGATCTTCATAAAGATACCTTTATTGGTATTTATTTACACAATACAGTGTGAGTTGGGGAAAAGAACCTGCTACGGGCATATACCAAGATCCCTTCACAGTGAGTGGGGTACGCCCGTATACCATTTGAAAAACTTATGTGATACACTGAACAAAGAAACCTTTATATGTCTCATTTTTTGGTGAGTAAGTTACGACCAACACTTTTCCAAACCTATTTTTTTCACTCACCTGGGTGTCTGAATAATACCAAGTGAAATAAGTCTACTCATTGATCCATTCTTTTCTTTTATATCCACGCTTATGGAGATGAGATCACCATAAAATATTGTCTGGAGGAGGAGAAAAGATACCGCTACATGCACATACACTGCTATTCTTACCGTGAGTGGGGTACGCCCATCCATCTACTCCTTTTCACCCCCCTCTTCTACCGAGTATGAAATATTTGTAGCAATTTCTAACTGTTGTTTTCTCTGATTCTCTTCATATATTATTGAGAATAATCATTGAAGATTTTGGGAACACACGAAGATTCAGACACCCTGATCCCCCTCTTTCTGATTGATTGCGCCTCAGATTTGGAAATCCCCAATTTATATAATGCTTGGTGTGTTCAAACCAAAATCTAAATTGCAGTGTAAAAATAAAGTATAATATTTACCCTGCACAGAAACAAAATTACTCCCATAAATCTAAAGCTGCATACACATGGGGCGATATATCGCTCAGCGATATATCACTCAGTGTCCCGTTTTCATCAGCGACCAGAGATGGTCACTGATGAAAAATAAACTGCCGGGGGAGCGCCAGCAGGAAATGCATTGTTCCTGTCCCGCTGCTTATTGAGGACTGCCTGTCATCTCCCGCACCCGCCCGTCTCCAGGGCTCCGGCCGCGGCTTGCAAGTGACATCATCCCTGGGCGGACGCCGACAGCACGGAGGAAAGGAAGAAGCGGCTCAGATATCACCGCCGCCAGCACCTCCGACTGCACTGCTGACAGGCAACTTTTACTTTATCTTCTGGGAGAGCCGCACAGGGAATCAGCTGGTCACAGGAGCAAGCCCCTGCAACCAGCGACCATCAGGGGGCTAAAAACTGGATTGCGCACCAGGCGATTTATCGCCGGTGCACACTGCAGTCGTTGGCAATATGGTTGCTCAGCGACCATAATGCCAGCGATATTTGCCTGTGTGTACACAGCTTAACTCTCTCTGCACATGTTACATCTGCCCCATCTGCAGTGCAGCATGGTTTAACCCATTTGTCGAAGATTTTGCATGTACATGTCGACTTACGTTGAAATTTGGGACAAAAAAAGTGAAAAACTCATGTCGATCTTTTGACTGTCGACTATCGACATTCCCATTGGCAAACCATGCTAAGGTTTGGGCCTTTTCCATCTCAGGACTGGGACATTTAGCCTCACTTTCCGATTCAAGATGAGAAGAAATTTTGAGTCAATCTGAGCTTTGAGTGCGATCAGTAAAGCTCCAAACGGTGGATTATTAGAATGCAAAGAACTTGTCTCTAAGTATATAAAGCTAACATCATCAGACCTTAGTAGATAGAAAGACTAATGTACTGTAACTATCAAAGAGCACAGGCACATCAGCAATACCAGAGGGAAATAAGTGGCTCAACAAGAGCAGAAGGTTTCTCTTCAAAGCCGCAAGATTACTCTGAAATATTTACGTGCTGAAATCTGGCTTCAATAGTCATGTGACCATGGCTTTGGGGCTTAACATACTGTATACATGCATGCACGTCAACAATGAGTGGCGCATACAGTCATTGCTCAAGCATAATTACTACAAATACGGGAACAGAAAATAACTAGGATTCCAACAAGCTGCCTACAGATATGTCCCCATACACTGTGGCTTCAGTTGTGTCAGGCAGCCTTTCTAGGTGCACCGAGCTTCTACTTCCCTCAGAATGTGTTATTCCCATAACTAAGAAACTGGAAGTGACAGAACTACTTTGCCAGATTGCACTGATTTGACGTGCGACAGTTGTACTGCCAAGTTATGTTGTGCTTCATTTGCGACTATGGGTTATATAATATTCAATGCTTTATGTGAGCTGTGGCAGCGAGCAGTGCTGCCTGATCGCTATCACAGCTCGCCCAGTCAGTATTCAACTGCCCCCCCTGCACATGCCATTTCCCCCTTTCTAGGTTTTTGGAGCGAGGGGGAATCGGTGTATGCGGCTGCAGAAACAGCAAGACTTGTGGCTTAATGCAGCGGGCTCCCTTCCTTGCTGTTTAGAAGAATCCTTGCTGTCCTGAGATAGCGAGGATTCGCCTGGAATGCTGAATACGGGGAGCGGCTGGTAGGGAAGCCAATCCGGGGCATTTTTTCAATCCCGGGATTGAAAAATGCTCAATCCCGGGATTCCTTTAAAAAAAAATGCCCCACATGGTTACTCACAGGGCAGGGCAGATGTGGCAAGGAGCCCGAGACGTTGCCGGTTGCCGGGAGCTAGGTGGGTGGGCGGGGTCATCGGGAGCCGGGCAGGATGGGTAAGCGAGTTCTCCGGGAGTTGGGTGGGTAGGCGGGGTTTCCGGGAGCCGGGCAGGATGCGACCAGGACAGTGTAGGTCAAGGCGGCTATGGCTGTCTGTGCGCCTGTGTGGCCTGCGCAGCGTGTACTATGACCTTGTCACGCTGCGCAGTGTAGGTCAAGGCGGCTTAGGCTGTCTGTGCGCCTGTGTGGCCTGCGCACTGTGACCTATGACAGGGCCGAAACTAGGGTTTCCGGCGCCCGGGTCAAGGCAGTCTTTTGGTGCCCCCTAGTGATGCTGCTGCGCGCCGAAATTTTCGGGGGCTAATTTGGGGGCGTGGCCTATAATCGCTGCTCTCCCGCGAGGCCACGCCCCCATTTTGCCGCTATGGGGGCATGACCCAGAGGCTCTGTGAGCCTCCAGCCATGCCCCCAGCCCCCTGGCTGCGGGAATAAACGCTGTGCGCATAGCGTTTATTCCCCGCTGCTTAGTTAGCAGCTGACAGGGGGGACCGACCAAATGACGCCTTGTCCCTGGCGCCGGAGACCCCCCCCTCCCCGCACAGTCCTCTCACCGTTGAAGCCGCAGAAGCCGCAGCCGCATCTTACTTTGACTTCGTCCGTCTCCTACTAGCGCTGCGGCGGGAAGCGCTGATGACTTCAAAAAGACTTGCCGGACGCTGATTGGCTGAATTCAGCCAATCAGCGTCCGGCAAGTCTTTTCGAAGTCATCAGCGCTTCCTGCAGCCGCGCTAGTAGGAGATGGACGGAGTCAAAGTAACATGCCGCTACAGCGTCCACATACCTGTCACCGGACCTCACAGCGCCCCTCACCTCCAGCGCCCGGTGCGCGTGACCCCCCAGCCCCCCCTAGTTACGGCCCTGCCTATGACCTCGTCACGCTGTGCAGGGCCGCACTACCGGGTACAGGGAAAGCCGGGTACAGGGGAAGCCGGGCATCGTCTGAGCGATGCACAGACGCTACCCGGCATTAGACTGCGCATGAAACGCCAATCCCGGGATTGAAATCCCGGTGTTTCGGGGGCCAAATCCCGGGATCCCGCCGATCCCGGGATTGGCCACCCTAGCGGCCGGCGATGGGGTTAAACAGCAAGGATCAATTTCTGTGATGCCCGCCGTTTAACCCCCACGCCGGCCGCATTGAATACGGCACATTTTATGTGTTTAAAACAAAGGGGGATATTCAGACCGGATCACTGCTCTGCTAAATTACAGAGCCTTGCGATAAGCTATACGACACCCCGTCGGAGTGAAATCCAGCCATCTGCAAGGCTGTGAATTGCTTAGCATTACTTTGCATATGGATGGGCGACACGATAGCGGATTGCCATATTTTTGCAATTTATTTGCAGATTTACATGGGGGGGCGTAAGTGCGTAATGTGTACACAGTGATGGCTTTCTAGGGCTGTCAGCTGATTATTGTCAGTCGCAGGATCACACCCAGCACTTCCTTCCTCTCATATTTCATTGGTTGTCTATTCAGATACCAGAGCGGTTATCTTATTATATGTGCAACATAATTCAGAGTTACAAGCAGATTTAAAAAAAAAAAAACGATTCAATAAACTTCTGAGACTCCGCTGTCCTATTTTTTTTATTTTTTTTAATGTAATTAGAACTGTGGGAATAAAACATTTACAGTAGTCAATAAAATATATATTAGTTTGCCTCCTAATTGTTTAACAATTCATTAAATGTGTTTCTGCAAATTGTATTGCTTTATTCTATTTAATGTACTTTCGCAATGTTCTTCAGATGACATTTTAGTCTGTTTTAATGTTCAGAAGTACATTACCGAAAAGTGCTTTCTTTACGCATGGATAGTTAAACAGTGAAAACATCAAGCACATTCGTATATCACTTCTCTTTCGGATAATAGAAACACAAATACATTTTAAGGCCACATTTTTCCCCTTAACTCCAGTTTTTGTGCTTTGTTCAGTATAAGGGCCAATCCTCCGAAATCATCCAGCTGTATGTCCCTGTTTTACGCTCCCATTAAATAAAGCCTCCAATCTTGCCTACGGGAATAAAGTTTGGATTGACGAGTGTGTGTCAAAAGATTTCTACTGTGCAGTATTGCAGAAAGATGCTGAATTATGGATGTCATCATCACTTGTTGCAGCCAGGGGGTGCTCAAGAGCTGTAGATTAAAAGAAAAAAAAAAAAATAACCATATACCGATTCAAAGTCTATAAAGGGTAATGTTAAAATTTGTAAGTATTGAGGATGTTAAATCAAGTCTGTCATACAGGAAATGGAAAGAGCAACCTATTGATTGTAGTATCCAAGGACGCTCAGCAGAGGGAACTCATGCACGGTCAATGGGTTTGAAGATCAAAAACAATGAATCAAATCTGCACAGTGACATTCGGAAGTTCTTGGTATAACCTTATAGTGAAAGGAAAGACTCATATTATTTTATTCTACATTATATTAATAGGTAAAAATCATATATATTTTTTATGATCCATATAACCACATATTGGAAAGTATAACTCACATTGTCTTTTTTTTTTTTTAAACTTCTAAAGTAATTAATGAAAACCCTTTTGATGCTATAATAAAAATATAAATAAGTTACTATGGAGAGAAAAAAAAAAGATTTAGACTTTGCTGTCAAATATATTTTAACTGCATAATTATAATTCGTATGTGTGCAATAATGAAAGGAAAACATCTACAGTATGTTAAAATAATGCAGTTATATCCAGGGTGTCTACCCTCCTGGAATGCCAGGGAGGGTCCTGAAAATCCAGCCCAAAGGTGGGCAACCCTCCCAGATTCTGGGGTACCCCCGCTCTGCCCCCTGATCACGGCTTCCTCCCCCTGACTGCAGTGTTTAAATAACCCTATCTGCTGATCTCCAAGGAGGGGGTGGGGCTAAAGTATCATAATCACTTCATTTTAGCCCCCCCCCCCCCCTCCACGGAGATCAGCAGATTGGGTAATTTTCCATCATGGGGGCTGGGCTTAATGACATTAGGCTCAAGCCCCTCCGCAGTCCTTCTGAAAGTCTCCACTCCAGCTTCTCCCGGAGAGGAGACTACAAAAGTCGGCAACCCTGGTTATATCTATAGAAACAAACCCCCTTTTCTTGTCAATGCAGTGCTGGCTGTGCCCCCACAGCAACTACAATGGGGGCGTGGCCTTGTGGAAATGTCCATGGTGATAGGCCCTGCCCCTTAAGCATGAGATGTAGTTGTCCCACATCCCAGTAATGAAAAGTGGTGAAGTATGTGTAGCACCCCACAGGGTTGCTCATCACTATAAACTGATTTTGTGAGTATCTGCCTAAGGTATGGACCACTGAGGGTTAATTGAGTGCAGGTCCCTTTAATGCTCCCAGCAGGGGTGGGATCAACCCAGCAAAATGTCTGACTGCTTTGAAGAAAAGGGAGGTGGATTGGCTAACAGAGTGTGGGGTCAATAGGTGAAGCAGGAAGAAGCATGTGTAGGAGAGAGAGACAAGCAAGCAGCAGCAGCAGCATGGTGTGTGAGCTGAATGGAACTGAAGTGTGAGGAGAGTGATACACAGAGAGTTCAGCTGCTTAATCTTTCCAGCTAATCTGCCAGCTGTCCCTGCTTGCTGTTACGACTCTAGGAGGTAACCACAGAAACCAGAACCCTACACTCTGTTGCAGGGGCGCTGGAACGTTTTTAGGTTGGGGGGGGCAAGATATAATCTCATTTTGGCGCCCCCTAAATTGCTATATGTTACCCCCGGGCACTATACACACTGGCAGCGGCATATACACGTGGGCATTATACACAGGGCAGCGGCATATATGCATGGGCATTATACACAGGGCAGCGGCATATATGCGTGGGCATTATACACAAGGCAGCTGCATTTACGCATGGGCATTATGCACAGGGCAGCGGCATATACACGTGGGCATTATACACCGGGGGGATTGAGGGGACTGTCACTGCTGGAGCTAGAGCAGGAGTGCTGCAATGCTGAGAGCCTGCTGACACATGCATTCAGTTCTAGCAGGGAAAGTACACTTTGTACTTCTACGGAGCGGCAGACGGGCAAATGATGAATGGGGCAAAGAGGGTCTTTTCCGGGAGTCCCTGAGGCTCCAGCCACACATCAGGGTAGGGACAGGGAATTCAACGTGGGCTCCTAGCTTTAGCACAGCGAGACGTTGGTGGCAGGGAGTGGAGCGTGGGACACCAGTCAGGGGCCCTTGTAAGGGAGAGTACCTGTATCCTGGAACAAGGTGCAGGCTCCTGCCCGTCTCGACTGGTCCTCCGGCCATCGGTCAGGCTGGCGCTGGCTTCCTCTCCTGTGCAGGGGCGTTCTAGTGTGGGCGCTGCTATTGCAGCGTTGCCACACTCAGATGCGCCGCTTCTGGGCTGCTTCAAGTGGGGAGGGTCTCTACGCCCGCGTGTCCCTCCTTCCTCTTCGGCTCCCCGCAGCAGTCATCCATGTGGGCGGACGGCTGCGAATAGGAATCGGATTCTTGCTGAGGCGCTAAAGCAGCTGTGCGGGCGGGCGGCTGCGATTAATCAGTAATATAGGCCAGGGGTAGGCAAGTAATTTTTGATGGAGTCCGGAATTTTGAAATGATTTTGGTCGATGTCCAAAAAATGCTGCCAATACGGGGACAATGCTGCCAATACAGGCACAATGTTGGCAATACGGGGACACTGCTGGCAATACGGGCAATACAGGCACAATGCTGGCAATACGGGCACAATGCTGGCAATACGGGCACAATGCTGGCAATACGGGCACAATACAGGCACAATGATGGCAATATAGGGACACTACTGGCAATACGGGCACACTGCTGGCAATACGGGGACACTGCTGGCAATACGGGCACAATGCTGGCAATACGGGCACAATGCTGGCAATACGGGCACAATACAGGCACAATGATGGCAATATGGGGACACTGCTGGCAATACGGGCACACTGCTGGCAATACGGGGACACTGCTGGCAATACGGGCACACTGCTGGCAATACGGGCACACTGCTGGCAATACGGGGACACTGCTGGCAATACGGGGACACTGCTGGCAATAAGGGCACAATGCTGGCAATAAGGGCACAATGCTGGCAATAAGGGCACACTGCTGGCAATACAGGCACACTGCTGGCAATAAGGGCACACTGCTGGCAATAAGGGCACACTGCTGGCAATAAGGGCACACTGCTGGCAATAAGGGCACACTGCTGGCAATACGAGGACACTGCTGGCAATACGGGGACACTGCTGGCAATACGGGGACACTGCTGGCAATAAGGGCACAATGCTGGCAATAAGGGCACAATGCTGGCAATAAGGGCTCAATGCTGGCAATAAGGGCTCAATGCTGGCAATACGGGCACAATACAGGCACAATGCTGGCAATACGGGCACAATACAGGCACAATGCTGGCAATACGGGGACACTGCTGGCAATACAGACAATACAGGCACAATGCTGGCAATATGGGGACAATGCTGGCAATAAGGGCACAATGCTGGCAATACAGGCACAATGCTGGCAATACAGGCACAATGCTGGCAATAAGGGCACACTGCTGGCAATAAGGGCACAATGCTGGCAATAAGGGCACACTGCTGGCAATACGAGGACACTGCTGGCAATACGGGGACACTGCTGGCAATACGGGGACACTGCTGGCAATAAGGGCACAATGCTGGCAATAAGGGCACAATGCTGGCAATAAGGGCTCAATGCTGGCAATACGGGCACAATACAGGCACAATGCTGGCAATACGGGCACAATACAGGCACAATGCTGGCAATACGGGGACACTGCTGGCAATACAGGCAATACAGGCACAATGCTGGCAATATGGGGACAATGCTGGCAATACGGGCACAATGCTGGCAATACGGGGACACTGCTGGCAATACGGGGACACTGCTGGCAATACGGGGACACTGCTGGCAATAAGGGCACACTGCTGGCAATAAGGGCACACTGCTGGCAATACGGGGACACTGCTGGCAATAAGGGCACAATGCTGGCAATAAGGGCACAATGCTGGCAATAAGGGCACACTGCTGGCAATATGGGGACACTGCTGGCAATAAGGGCACAATGCTGGCAATAAGGGCACACTGCTGGCAATAAGGGCACACTGCTTGCAATATGGGGACACTGCTGGCAATTTTGCTCACCTCTTTGGTCCTTGATTCTGCGGGCGGGTGGGCAGCGCCGGGCGGGAGGGAGGGCGGGCGTTCAGCGCCGGGCAGCGCCGGGCGGGAGGGAGGGCGGGCGGCCGGGCAGCGCCGGGCGGCCGGGCAGCGCCGGGTGGGAGGGAGATGGGGCGGCCGGGCAGCAGGGAGGACGGCCGGGCAGCGCCGGGCGGGAGGGAGGGCGGCTGGGCTTGGCGCGCGCTGGCCGCATCTTCAGCCCCCGCCCACATGAGCCGCTCACTAGTCAGGGGAAGGAGACGTCACGTCTCCTTCCCCTGGCTTCCGCATCTGCCTTAGCGCCGCCGCCACAGAAATTTTGGGGGGGGGCAAGCTGCCCCCTCGCCCCCCCCGTTCCGGCGCCACTGCTCTGTTGTCTCTCCTCGTGGTCGGCAGACAAGTGCAGTGCTAGGCTTCACCTTTAGCAGCGGCGTTCGAAGGAGCTGGTTAGGCCTGCTCCAACCCCGATGTCTTAGTGTGAGACAGCGCGTCTACCAAGACAGAGAGATGACAAAAGGTGAAACTAACTATGGCTGAGGATAGAGTGGATTACCCCTAAAGCCTATGGACCTCCGATAGAAATCTGGGAGCAAAGCTCCACAGGACCCCCAGGACAGCAACAATGCTAGAAAGTGGTACCGGTGAATATTAAAATATGTAACAATACACAAGATGGTAAAAGTAAATCAACAGCAATGAATACAACAATGCACAAGACGTTACCGGGAACTATAATAAGACTAAGATGAGTATCTCCTAACTTACCTGAGATGGTACAAAGTAGACTAGTCCAGGAGATGTGCAACGGATTGTCAGACAGGCAGGCAAGCTGGCTGGAACAAGGCACAGGAACACGTTGACTGAGGCACTACAGAGCAGGCACACAGGACACTATAACTGGGGCCCTGAGAATGCAGGAGCTGGTTTAAATAGTGAACTCCCCACCTACAGGCGTGGGAGCCATGCTGCTGCTGCCACTGCCGGATGGAAGTTCGGGGCGTTGCCTAGCAACGACCTGACAGCAGCCCACCATCAATCACAAGCAGGAAGCTCGGGACATTTCCAGGCAATGCCCCCGGGACTTCTCTGCTGCTGGACCAACCACCGATGGCTGCCACCAGACCTTGTCCCTGAGCCTTCTGGAGGGACAGAAGGAGCGCTCAGGGATACCACAGGTAGGCGGCTACGACGCCTAACAGTACCCTCGAGGAGAAGTCTACAGACCTCCACAACCTGGTTCCCCTGGGAACTCCTTAAAGAACTTTATTTTAAAAGAAGGAGCATGGAGATCTTTATCGGACACCCAAGATCTCTCCTCCTGGCCATTCCCCTTCCAGTGCACAAGAAAGAAAAACCCTTTATGGGTAACCTTGGAGTCCAGGATACTATCCACCATGAATGATTTGTGACCCTGGACCAGAATCAGGGCAGGTCTCCGAAACCTAGGCTGCATGGCAGGTTTAAGCAAACTGTCACATGTCCATGTCCTGAGAACGAGAAGGCTATCGTGCAGATACGGTGAAGAACCAACATAATTCAGTGACCCAAATACCATTTATTCAAGGTAAATTGTTATTTATGAAGGGAAAGGGGAAAGGGGAGATGGATCAGTGCACAGGTAGGCGAAGGTCAGTGTAAATGATACAAGTTGATTCGAGCAATCCACAATTCAAAAAGAGTATAGGAGGCCTGTTAAACAGGGTCTCACAAGGTAAGTGGCGTGGAGGTGCACCCTAGAGAGTAAATGTATATGAAAACAGAGGAAGAAAAGACTCTCTCTTTTTTTGGGGCACCCCAAAAAAAAGAGAGAGTCTTTTCTTCCTCTGTTTTCAAGGTAAATTGTGTCTGATCACCAGTGGGTTTCATATGCATCAGTTGCACATATCGTAATACCGACCTTTTAATTTCCGCTGTATTAAAGTTATCAATTCAAGTTGCACCAAATGGGTCTGGCAGAATCAAACACAAGTCAATTTCATATTTTTGTAAGAGGGGTGTCGGCGGTGCGATGTGGTGCCTGCTGCCATGCATGTGTATCCAGACCACTTAGCTGTGCTGCACCCACTCACCTTCAGGCCGTGACAAACCACAGTCCTGGTAAACTCTGACACTCGGACATGATCACCTAGGAGGAAGGAGAGGTGGTGAGTCTGGTTCCTCCTTAGCGCAGGCCGATGCACCCTCCATCCTGTGACGTCTCTACAGCAAAAGGCTTCCGGCTCAGGGGAGCATCATCCTCGGCACGCTGCCTCAGAACCCGAAGCGTTACCTATTGGCACTCACGCACCTAGTTGATGTCTTGACCTTGCACAAGGATGCAAGGTCCATATACGTCCTGATGGGGGGAAGCATAGCTAGTGACAGCCTGCATTCAACAGCATCAGCTCCCTTCTCACCCACGGCATGAGTACTTAAGGCCACCCACATCCACTATCCCCGACTGTAGCGCCAGTAAATCAGATGTCGGCATTGATATGATGGTGGCGCAATGAAAGGCTTTCCCAGTCCTCCCTGCGCTGCCCTCCATTGCCACCTTGCCAGGACTCCAACACAGCCCTGGGCAGCCAGCAAGCTAGCGGAGTCAGAGCAGCAGCCCGTGTGAAGGCGGTCTGGCAGCGGCAGCAGGGAGTTTGACGATCCCTCTGATTGAGGTGAGGAGTCAGACTTGTAACCTGCTGGCTGTCTGGCTGCTACTTTACAGTAATGTGGCATGCTGGGCAGCAGGGCAGGCTTACAGGCTTAGGCACCTGATCATTTTTACATTATATATTTATTTATTTAGATAAACGATAATATTCTTTATATATATATATATATATATATATATATATATATATAAGCATGTATGAATATGCATAAATCGTTTTTACAGAGGCATTTCTGATGCCTGTTACTGCGTTATTTAAATGCAGCACATTTTGTGTGTATACATGATGTATCCCTGCCGTGGAAAGGTGTTATATCCGAAAGTATAGTTAAGGTGTTCTTTGTTTTGTTGTTTTTTTGGGGGGAGTGGGCACCAAATGACTCATCGAGTAAGACGGGGAAACATTCTAAGGGTCCAACTCTGGGGTCAACAAAACCAGGCCAGCCAACAATCCCCAAGGCCATCACACTAGTAGAGCAAGTAAAGTGTTATCGAATGTTAGACAATCATCTTCTACCTCTATAACACTCCTAACACATGCAGTAGCTGCTCGTATCTCTCTAAGGGCCAGATGCACTAAGCTTCAAAAGGGATAAAATGGAGAGTGATAAACAGACAGCCAATCAGCTCCTACCTGTCATTTTTCAAACCCAGTCTGTGACATGACAGTTAGGAACTGGTGGTTTATATCTCTCCATACATCTCAGCCTCACACTCTTTAACACTTCACTTGCTCCACTAGTGTGATGACTTACAGTACCTGTTGAGGTTACCTGAATATGGTGGGTTGGCCCATAACCCTGGCCAAGATTATGCATAAACCTCTAATATTGCAATTTATTGCAAATTTATATCCTAAGTTCCATTGTGCTTCACTTGTGACTTTGTAGGTGTTTAAAACTAATACCTTTTTGGTTAAAAGTCACAGTTCAGCTCATCTTTAGTACCCTGTGAGTAGTTTCACTACGTCTGCAATGGGAATAATACCCCTTTCCCACTGCAGGCTTTACACGGTAAAATGCCGTTTTTTTAGCCTTTTTAAACGGCTAGAGCTGCAGTGGGAAAGCTCCAGGTTGCTTTACACGGTTAACAAATACCGGTATTTGTTAACCGGGTAAAAAGCAGTGTTTTTACCGTGTAAGAGCCGTTTTTTCGGCAGTGGGAAAGGGGTAGCCCTTTACCCGTTAAAAAAAAAACCGGCATGGGGTCCCCCCCCACTGCTGTAACCAGCACCAGGCTGAAGGAGCCGGGGCTGGTATTAAAAAAATCAGGAAACCCGACAAATAGGGGTTCCCTGATTTTTTACAACCAGCCCCAGGCTCCAGGTCCGGGGCTGGTTCCCAAAATACGGGGGACAAAATGACTAGGGGTCCCCCGTATTTTAGGAACCAGCCCCAGGCACAACCAGCCAGCAGGGTAATGCCACAGCCGGGGGACACTTATGATATAAGTTCCCGCGGCCAAAGCATTAACCCTACCGACCAGTCAGCCTGGCAAGGGGCCCTGGGGGAGTGGGGACCCCCCCAATAAAGGGGTCCCCCCCCTCCAGGACTTACCTGACCAGGCTGAAGCCTGGTGCTGTCCTCGATGCCCCTGGGCGGTGGGCATCGAGCTGATGGTATGGTGTAAAAAATAGAATAAAAACCATTGTATTTTACTGGTGAACTATGAGTCCCAGCAAGCCTCCCCCGCAAGCTGGGACTTGGAGAACCACAAGTCCCAGCCTGCGGGGCATTAAAGGGCCCGCTGGGTCTTGTAGTTCCACAGTAAAAGAAAGAGTTAAATAAACACACTGACACACGTGAAAAATAAAAGTTTAATACATACATAACACATACATACTGATACTTACCTATCTTGAGCCCGTAGGTAGCCCTGGTCCTGATGTCCTGGTCCGTGTCGGCGTCTGTATCCATGTCGGCATCCCTGTCGGCGACGGCGTCGGCGGTCCGGAGTCCGAAGAAATCCATTTGGGAAGCTGTGGAAGGAAACCATACTCACCTGTCCCAGCACGACGTAGTCCAGGTAAGGTCTTTGCAAAAAAAACAAACCGAACACCCGAACCAAGCGAACAGGCAGAGAGCCGCACGGTGTGTTTACATCGTGCGGCTCCGCCCCCGAATGCCGCTATTGGCCGCTAGGCCGCAAGGCGGCCAATAGCAGCATTCGGGGGCGGAGCCGCACGATGTAAACACACCGTGCGGCTCTCTGCCTGTTCGCTTGGTTCGGGTGTTCGGTTTGTTTTTTTTGCAAAGACCTTACCTGGACTACGTCGCGCTGGGACAGGTGAGTATGGTTTCCTTCCACAGCTTCCCAAATGGATTTCTTCGGACTCCGGACCGCCGACAGGGATGCCGACATGGATACAGACGCCGACACGGACCAGGACATCAGGACCAGGGCTACCTACGGGCTCAAGATAGGTAAGTATCAGTATGTATGTGTTATGTATGTATTAAACTTTTATTTTTCACGTGTGTCAGTGTGTTTATTTAACCCTTTCTTTTACTGTGGAACTACAAGACCCAGCGGGCCCTTTAATGCCCCGCAGGCTGGGACTTGTGGTTCTCCAAGTCCCAGCTTGCGGGGGAGGCTTGCTGGGACTCATAGTTCACCAGTAAAATACAATGGTTTTTATTCTATTTTTTACACCATACCATCAGCTCGATGCCCACCGCCCAGGGGCATCGAGGACAGCACCAGGCTTCAGCCTGGTCAGGTAAGTCCTGGAGGGGGGGGACCCCTTTATTGGGGGGTCCCCACTCCCCCAGGGCCCCTGGCCAGGCTGACTGGTTGGTAGGGTTAATGCTTTGGCCGCGGGAACTTATATCATAAGTGTCCCCCGGCTGTGGCATTACCCTGCTGGCTGGTTGTGCCTGGGGCTGGTTCTTAAAATACAGGGGACCCCTAGTCATTTTGTCCCCCGTATTTTGGGAACCAGCCCCGGACCTGGAGCCTGGGGCTGGTTGTAAAAAATCAGGGAACCCCTATTTGTCGGGTTTCCTGATTTTTTATTACCAGCCCCGGCTCTTTCAGCCTGGTGCTGGTTATGGCAGTGGGGGGGACCCCACGCCGTTTTTTTTTTTTTAAATTCTCCCCCCCCCTATCTTTACACTGCTTAAACGGGTTTTTAAACGGGTAAGTGTGAATGTGACAAAAACAGCTTTTAAACGGTAATTTACCGTTTAAAAGCTGCAGTGGGAAAGAGTCTTTATGGCTCTTACCCGTTTAAAGACCCGTTTAAAAAAAACGGGTCATTACCCGTGTAGGCAGTGGGAAAGCAGCATAAGATGCAGAAATGGAATACTGTAAGAATACAGAAGACGCCTATTCTTACAGTGGCCTAGTTTCTCTGAGCATCTCATACCATTTGGGGTCTAGGCACTGGCATATCTCCCAACATTGTATAGGGCCATGTCGGGACTCCTGAACGTGCCAAAGGAATGCACACTCGAAAATGGTTGTAGCCTCAGCAAAAGGGGGGGCATGGCGGAAAATTATTGCGGGCCATGCCAATTTTTTTTACATTGTGGTGGCATGCCTAGTGCTCTGTAAGAATAGCAAGTGATAGGGAGCCTCAAAGCTTCTTCAACCACCGCAGGACACTGCAGCCCACAGGTAGGACAGTGGGACAGTCCCCTTAAATAATGGGACAGTTTTGGGGGATGCGCTAGGTGTGTGAGAACATACCTGTAGTATTTATCAAGAATGTTCTATAAAATGATAGTTCGAAACTGGTTGGTTTTCATTGTTTGGCTTCTCCACTGTTCACTTTGCTTGATACATCTCCCCCCCCCCCCCCCATTTCTGGGCATGCAGCAGAAGTATAATCGTGGCCAATTTGCATATACCTCTGGATCAGTCCCAATATATCTATAGATAATCTAGATACTTTCCATAAAGTAAATTCAATTTAAGTCTTGGTAGCAATCCATTATTATCCGACTGAAGCTGTTTCCAGGATGCGGGACCACCTGCTGTTTTAATTATTATTTTTGTATAGTGTATTGTGTTGTAGCTCACTGCATTGTTTAGTTCTTGTTATTTACCCTTCCTCATTCATGTATCACAAAGCGGGATTACAAATATAGTTTTATTAACAAACAATTTCAAATTAGATGTTTCAAAGTGTCTAAATTAGAGGTTTCTAATAGGGATGTACACCGGCCCCTTTTAGTGTTTCGTGAAACGTGTTTTGGATCTGTATCTCCGGCACTGTTTTGGATCTGGATTTGTTCCAAAACACCAACCTTCAGTGTTTCGTGTTTTGTGTATTGGATCTGTATTTTCTTTTTTTTATATAGTGCTCCTACACTATTATTAACCACAATAACATTAATTTCCAGTCTATTCTGAATACCCTTTTAGGCCAAAAGGTTGCCCAAGTTAGCTGGATGACTATGCTAAGCGACACAAGTGTGTGGCACAATTATGTGGCCCATATAGGAGTGGCACTGCAGTTGCAGACAGGATGACAGATTGAAAAACGAGGTCCCAAAGAGCACATAAGGCAAAAAAAAGAGTTACAAAATGGAATTGTCCCACCCACCCTTATGCTGTATAGTAAACAAGACGTGCACACTGTGTTTAACAAACCAATCATTTCAGCAACAGGGTCTGCCACACAACTGTTGCTGAAATAATTGGTTTGTTCGGGCCCCCACAACAAAGCAAATCATCTCTCCCTATGGGCTTCATACCACATCCCACGCCGCCCCACATGGACCCCCGCTGCCTGCACCAACCCCGTCGACCCCCCCTCACCCGTGTTCAGGCAGCCTCCTGCTGTGCTGCCCAGTTCAGCGACCAGCTCCTCCGTAGCCCCTATTTCCCCTTCTGGATGCAGACAGGAGTAGGCGGAGCCCAGCAGCCAGGCAAGAGGAGGGGGGAGAGCTGCCAGGGACCTGCGCCCCCCCCCCCCCCTTCCTTTGTTGGTTGCTTATCACAAGAGCTGCCCTTTGTCATACTATTCGCATATGTTAGAGCATATTTGTATTGCTGAGGTAGCCGGTGGAAGGGGGCGGTAAGGGGCAGCGGATTGTAGTGCATCCCGCTCATAAATCTAAGACATAACTAACATTGCAGAAAAATCATCCTTTACCTGCATCCGAGTAAGCAAGAGTGGAAATACGCTATTTTTTAACCTGTGTTGTTTTAGCTTTTGTGTCCAGACCACCTCTTATTTTAAATGTAAGTCCATAGAAATATAGTTAAGATTATTACACAGTTAAAGGTTACGAGCAAATAGCTGTATAATTCTCACATTTTCTCTTGCAGCTGTGTCTTGTATAATAATTGCTATTTTTTATGAGTCAAGTTTTCTGGAAAATGTAATGAAGGTCAAATCTTCCTTTCTGTATTCGCAATATACATAAATGCTAGCCAAGCTGAACTGAAATGTAAAAATCTGCTGCATCAAGCGTTTACAAACACTAGTATATATATATATATACGGGGAGAAATTGGAAATGGACAAAGTCTGTTTGGCAAGCAGGAATCATACAGTATACTTTAGACAAGATTCCGCTAGGAAGGAGCAATGACAAGTATCTGCAGAATGCTAATGTAAGACAGTAACTGGTTCAGTGTGCAGTAAATAGAGATTATGCTGTAATAATGCAACTCGTACTAAATATTAACTAGATAACCCGGGATCTTGGCTGCTCTGGATTTTGTTGCAGTAACATGCTAATTCCTGCCTTCCTCTACCCAATCCCTTTGGAGCGGTGTTTTATTGTGAGTCTCTGCTTGCTGCAGTCAGGCTAGGTGAATTTGTATGTACAGTGCAGCATTCCAACAGGAGTCTGCATGGTACGTGAGCATCCGCTGTATCGTACGGAGATTGCCAGCAGTCTCTGTGATTACATTTCCCTCTTAAATAAAGTAAACAAATTAATTTCTATTTACCGGAGCCTTATGTTACCACTAGACTCAGAATGAGAATTACAATATTTTCATTATTCAGATTATTTTAGTTGGGAAGCTTTCCGCTGCTTTCCATTCATTCTAAAGCTCCATTACAAAATTACATTTTGTTACATTACACACAAATCTTTGCACAAATGTTCCCGCTTTTAGGAAGAGGACAGTTAAATGTGTTAAAATAGTGGTGTTTGTCTACACGTAGGGCCCCGATTCTGGTTCACTCGCAAAGGCAAACTCCTTCTTTAATGGACGAAACTATGTGCACTGCAGGTGGGGCAGATGTAACATGTGCAGAGAGATTTAGATTTGCGTGAGTTATTTTGTTTCTGTGCAGGGTAAATACTGACTGCTTTATTTTTACACTGCAATATAGATCTCACTTTTAAATAAAACCCCGCCCAAATTTAATTCTCTCTGCACATGTTACATCTGCCCTCCCTGAAGTGTAGATGGTTTTGTCCATTAAAGAAAGAGTTTGCCTTTGCGAGTGAACCAGAATAAGGCCCATACATATCTACTGTTATGGAAGCATAGCAAACAATGCATTTAGGTCCCAGTTATCCCAGAATTCCAGTTATAATCACATAATCCTGCCCTCTTCACTAGAAAATGGGTTGAATGGAGGAGACTTGGCCACTCTTCTGCGGGAAGGGGGAATGCTCGAAAAATCATGAGTCAATATGGCCAACTTCTATATTTGTCCATGCCTCTCTAGTTTTAAGATTAGCAGGACCAGATATTTTGCGTAAAACCCAAAAAATGACATGGCCTCATGACAAGCTGTGTGACGTCGCTGGAAATGCCATAGCCACGAGTCATGCCAACCATTCTCAACATGCAGGATACAGGCGCAGTGCTCCAAGGCATTCCCCAGCCCCTCTCTCCTGTCAATGGACACAATTTGGGTGTGCATGGCATCTATCTACTGCTTGCTCTGATAATCAGGGCTTCAAGTTCAAGGATGTCTCCCAGCCCCCCTCCCTCTATCCTTCACCATGAGACACTGTGGCCCCTGGGTGGGACCGTGCCTGAAAAGAAGGATAGTCTTGGCAAATTAAGATGCTTGTGAGGTATGTCTTGTTGTCTTTTCCACTAAAGTTTGATTCATCTCCTACTTATGTACACACCAGCAGATGCACTACAACAGCCAGGTTACTTAACAAGTGGAGTTGTTTTTTGGAAGATAAAGCAGGTATTATTATTATCATTATTATTACAGCTGTACTCACTGTTATACACACTGGTAGATGTAGTGGGGCTTGAGTGGAGCATCATACAGATCACCAGCTGGTGAAGGTAGGTAGGTATCGGGTAGAGGTAGTGGATGCTGGGGAAAAGTTTAAAACATTAGGTAATTGTAGGTCTTTCTGGAGCTAAGTGGAAGATTGCTCTGAGGCATATACTGTAATTGATTGGAGATGATGCTGTGGGGGCTTATAAATTAATTTGGGTCAATTCTGTTTGGCATATATATTTCTAGTGGGCACTTGTTTTTGGCAAGAGCCAGTTGCTGCAATGTGACACCAGGCTCCTGTCATAGAGGTGTCACCAAACTCTGTGATTGTGGGCACTGTTGTGTGGCATATACTGTATACATTCATTGTGGGTACTTCTGTGTGGCATATATATTCATTGGGGGCACTACTGACACATATATTCATTGGGGGCACTACTGAGTGGTATATATCTTCACTTGGGGCACTACTGTCCGACAGCATTGAAGGCAGATTCTGACAAGACAGATCTGACTATTCTGATTTGTCTTGTCGGAAACGGCCACGGATTGTCGATTTCTGAATTTGACATTCCGCAGCCGTTTTCATCAAAACGTCCACTTTTCGACACTCGACTGGCAGAACCTTGAGTTCGGCCTGTTGAGTGGAGCAAAAACGGACCGGGATTCAAACTTTTGGGACGTTCAGACAATCGGCATCCCGGATTAAATACCGCCCGTAGTATGTATGAGACAGTTTGGGAGACTCTCCACATTGGGTAATAACAGTTTGTGCATGGGTTTAAAACACACAGCAACAACATGTGCAACAAAAACTGTGGGGGTCCCCTCCTCTCATACCCCCCCTCCCCTCCGCAGCACTAACCGGAGCAGTTCTTCTTGCTGTCCATCAGAGTCGAGCTGCTGCATGGGCACGGCCTCTTCATGGCGCCTGGGACACGGGGTGATCAGGCGGGGAAAACGGGGTAGGTCCCCCCGGAGACAGTGTGACAAGAGAGTAGGGCAGTGGGGAGATTCGGGGCTGGCAGATGAGTGGGAGAACACGGCATCTATCACTGCTACAATGCTTCACATGCTGCGGCAGATGGGCAGTGGCGGGTCCCTGCGGCAGATGGGAACTAGTTCCCATCCGCCGCAGGGACCCCGCCGCTGACTGTCCAGCCACCGCAGGGACCTCCTGCCCACCCCACGCTGCCCGGACATCAGAGATGCGCTGCCCGGACCCCACTGCCTGCTACCCACCTGGAGTGTGGGGGCCCCTAATGTGATCCACCACTGGACTGTCTTATTAGACTCTGTAGATCTATCAACCGGAACCAAAATCTACTAATGTACAGTATTATGCAAAAGAATATTGCTCTATACCGCAAGTAAAGTTACTAGTCCTATGTCTGGATCTAAACACAGTGGCTTTATCAGCGGTCCGTCACAATGTTAGGGAAGCAGAGAACAAATGTGAAATGGAGAAAAGTCAAGATAATTTAGGAGACACACAGTAGATAACTATTGTTTCCCAGATCCCGAGCACCGCTAGATGCTTTACGTCAAACTCCTGCTAGATAAAGATACACTCACGTCTGTCCCAGAAATTCAGGTTATATCCTCCAAATGATACACAAGCAAACTGGTATATTAATATTTGATTGGAAGTACAAGAATTACCTTTCTGTTGTAGGCAAAGTGGTTATACTGTATATGTCCCAGAATCTAAATGCTACTTTTGCTAAAACACTTTGGTTCCTTAGGAGTTTAGACAAATTAGGTTAAACCACCCCCCACCCCAGGTGTGTGTGTCTGATCTAGGCACCAAGACCCTGAATCATGTTTGTTTTGTAAGTAAAGGAAACAAGCAAATAATTGGGCAAAACAATGTTGCACTGCAGATGGGGCAGATGTAAATGCAGAGAGATTTAGATTTAGGTGGGTAATATCTTTTCTGTGCAGGATCAAAAATGGCTGCCCTTGAATGTAGCCCATAAATACTGGCTGCTTTATTTTTATACTGCAATTTAGATTTCAGTTTGAACTCACCCACCCAAATCTAACTCTCTCTGCACATCTTTAATCTAACTCTCTCTGCACATGTTATATCTGGTTAGTATAAAATAGATATAAGCTACAGTATAACTGATACTATCAAACTCAGATAGTTAAGCAACAATTTATACCCATCAGTGTCCCCCCCCCCCCCCTGAATCTACCTATTTGCATGTCTACGGGGCAATGGCCCTGATTCTAATTGACTTGGTCCCCAGTGTGTTCGGTGGGGGACCGATGTTTAAGTTTCGCGCATATGCTCATATTCTCATTTGCAGGGCTTATGTGCGGCCACCTTCGTTGACTTGCATAGCTTGCACATGGGGATGGAGGTGGGCACGCCCTGTATTTTCTGGGCATACCCACGAAAACACTGACAGGCACCTTCCTGCTGGGGGCTGACATCACAGGACTGACTTAGACTTGCGAGCAGGGTAGAAATCATTTGACGGTCACGGACCATCGAATGATATCGGTGCCTCATGCTACTCTGGGATGTTTATGCAAAGCGGCTAGGATTTTCACATTGTGGCGTAGGGGGGCATTTGCAATCTTGGCGGGCGGAGTTAGAAGGCTTGCTTAGCCGCGAATTACTGATGCTTAGTGAGCCAACCAGAATGACCCCCAATGTGTGTGTGTGCAGGGACGCTGAGAAGTATGCCGGGCCCCGTTAAATTTTTTGGGGTGTGGCCTAATCACGGGAGGTGTATCCACCTCCCGCTAGTAGGCCACGCCCCAAACATTTTTTACAGTAAAAGAGTGAAAAACCCTCTAAAGAAGTTGAGGGAGGGAGTGTTATTATCCCCCCTACCCCCTCAGCAGCATGTGCTGTACTGACATGAGGTCTCACACTTTCAGTGAGACGCTCATGCTGAGCCTGCTGTCTGCGCAACTCATGCTGTAGGCGTGTGCTGCTGCCCTGGAGGGACAGAGGGGGGGGGGACGGACCAGGGCCCATGCCGGGCCACTCCTGCAAGCCGGATTAATTAGTACCTGCCCCCTTCTCAGCAGCCCTGTGTGTGTGTGTGTGTGCCTTTCCAGCGTGGTTTGCTGTAAGGTTACAGCTTTTTCACACCTGGTATAAGCTGTAACACTACAGCAAAACGCGTTGGTTGGAAAGACGTTTTATCACCCTTACCACTAAAGACCCTTTACTTACATCAATACTCCGGTACCGCTGCAGAGAACACTCTCCAGTAGCCACCTCTTTTCTATGACTGGCACCAAGAGAAGGAGATTCCTAAAAAGCCTGCTGACACCATACAGCTCATCTCATCTCTAGAGAGTAAAGCCATCTCGCCAGCATCTGCTGAGGAAACTGGACTTATTATACCCCCAGAAGGGAACTCTGTGGGTGAATATATTTTTCTGATTTTTATTGCACCTATTTAGTCATATATTTGACATGTATTTCTTTATTATCTTGTCATTTTTATTGCTTGAATCAAGTATATTAATTGTTTTAGCGCAGCCTATCCTTTTCTTCTTTTACAGTGGTTATGGGCCCGATTCAGACCTGATTGCTCAGTTGCGAATCTTCAAAACCCAGCAATCCGATAAATGCTGCCCCGCCAGAGTCCACTCCCCCTCTCTCTCCCCTGTGCGTGGCTGTCAATATGTTTTAAGCTGTGCACACAGGGGAAAAACCACTCGTAATCGCTCACCAACGAACGGTTTTCCCCGTTTACGGTGTCCAGTAAGTGTAGACTTACTTGGCGTTATGATCACCATGGGGAGATCCCGCCCACTTGGATTTTCAGGTGGCACTCCTAAAAAACACTGGGGTACCGCCTATAAATGCCCCCCGGCTGTCAATCACCTTGTAAACAGCCATCGCTGACTTCATTTGCAAGGGACCCCCGCGCACAGTGTACCGTGCGCATGCACGATCATTTGATAATCAGGCTTTAGAATCAGAATCAACTTTATTGGCCATGTGTGCTTGCGCACACTAGGAATTTTTTGTGGAATTACAGTGCAGCATCAAGCGGGGATGAAGGGGGGGAGACATTATATACATTCCATTGAGACATTATACACATTACATTGAGAGCATTTAGACATCACTTGTGGGGATCACATGCCTGCCGAGCTGCGCCACTGGTCGTTGCAGCAGCCAGGTAGGTGACAATATAAGCAGGAACAGTACAGTTATCACACCGGGAACACGTGCCCGCCGAGCTGCACAGCGCCTAGGCAACCATCAGCGGCGCCACTGGTCATTGCAGCAGCCGGGTAGGTAATAATATAAGCAGAGACAGTACACTTATCACACAGGGAACACACACCCGCCAAGCTGCACAGCGCCTAGGCAGCCATCCGCGGCGCCACTGGTCATTGCAGCAGCCAGGCAGGTGACAGCATGAGCAAAGACAGCACAGATTAAATCAGGGACAGTACAGTTATCACACAGGAGACACGGGATACATATTGCTGGGTGCACAGTTCCTAGGCAGCCATTTGCGGCGCCAACTTAAAGGCCTCACCAGGCCATCCTCCTGTATGGAGAGCCAGCGCGGGCAGCGTGGACAGCACAGGCAGCGGCCGGGGGGGGGGGGGGGGGGGGAGAGAGTCAACGAGGCTTGGAGTCCATGAGGCTGGGGGGCTTGTTCAGTCAGTAAGGTCATGGGCCTGTGATAGATAGTGAGGCCTATGGCTAGGCCCTCTCTGGCCCAATCTCTGGAGCCATACCTTCTCCCGGGCACCACGTTCATCCAGAGATCCGAGGGGGCGGTCGGGTTTCCCAGGGCTCCCAGACAGGGCCTGCCTGGAGTCTCCTCCACAAGTGCCGGGATCATCTGCTGCAGGCCAGGGTTCTCCTCAGTAGGCCCGGATCCTCCACTGGGGCCGGGGCTCCATCTCTGCTGCGGCGGCCGGGAGTCCCGTTGGCACTACTAGGGACAGCAGCGGGTCCTCACTGCAGCATCATCTGGGCGCCATCTGTCTCCCCCTTCCTGCTTCCCAGTCTGTCTGTCTCCCCCTCCATGTTCTCCGCGCCGGGCGAACACAGCGCCGGGTGGACACAGCGCCACAGCACCGGGGGGACACAGCGCCGGGGGGGGGGGGCACAGCGCTCTGACTCCTCCGTTCCCCCGCCGCCACCCGCACCTTCTCCATGGGCCGGGGATGGGAGCTCCGTGGATGGAACACCGGAGCTCTCCTGCACGCGACCATCCCCGGCCCCACCGGAAGTCTGAATTTATGTGGCTGTGCGTGCATTGGTGGGGGCAGGCCTAGTTTGTTAGACCTGAGCCCCATTATTTCAGATGGCAGCACAGGGCCCAGCGTTCAGTCAACCTATAAATCTGTTTACTTTGCACAGGTGGCCGGGTGGAACCTGTAGGGCATGTTGCCCTTCTGCCATGCTATCTGCTTTGCAGAGTCTTTGTCTCCAACTAAAGCCATTTCTACCTTACAACGAATGGAGTTAAAGGAATTGCAGTGTCATGCTGATCATGGTGCAAATGGCCACATACAGTCCTTGCTGTGCAAATTCAAACAGTGGCCGATTATCGATGGGCTATGCATGAAGGTCGACATGACTGAAGGTCGACATGCAGGAAGGTCAACAGGGTCATTACTTCGACATGCATTAGATCGACATGGCGAAGGTCAACAGTCAAGAGGTCGACATGGGGATTTCCCCTTTTTTTTTTGAGCCGACATGGGCCGACAGGTGGTATTTCATGACCTACCATACACTAGGGCGTGGTGGAAGAATAAAATAGTGTGCCGAACGTAGCGAGGAACTGTGCCCGAAGCATGGCGAGTGCAACGTGGGGACGCGGTGCTATGTTTCAGTGTCCATGTCGACTGTGGCGACATTCGGGACAAAAAGAGCGAAAAACCCCACGTTGAGCTTTCCCATGTCGACCTAACCCATGTCGACCTTCAGTCATGTCGACCTAGTTGCTGTCTACCCAATGATCCATACCCTTATTGATAGACTGGGCATGCATATGGGCTACAAAAAGAAGGTATGTCCAAGTGGTTTAGGGGAGGGTGCGTGACATCAGCTCCAGGCCGATTGTGCCTTTATTCAACGCAACTGCCGAGTAAGTCCAGGGCTACGTGACGCTTGCAATGAGTGGTGACCAGTGGAAAAATCATTCGTTAGCGAGCCCCTAGCAAAGGATTTTGGTCATATTCGCCGTACACATCTATTCGCAAAGCATGCACTTTAATTTACAAGGCGATGGCTACCTGAACAATGGCCGCTGCAGATTCGCAGTATTGCAATCAGGTCTGAATTAGGCCCAACATGTCTATTGCACCATGGCTGATTTAAATAGCTGCCCCTCTTCACCAATTACCGTTACCCAATTAAAGTCAATGGACAGAGGAGGAAAAAGAAATCTTTCCCATTGTGGATGCTATAGAGGTCGACATGCCATGTAATTAGCGGGACATGACTCACAAGTAATCATGCGTTGTCCTGATTAGCAGTAAATACCGCCTCCTCGTTCAGTTCTGAACCTGCTGCCAAAATCCGTCAAAGTGAGTAAGCACAACAGAAGGTGCACAACCCCCTAATGCGTGTTTGCCATATCTTCAGTGTTTTTAGTCTATTAAACTCCTTGGAGAGTCCACAGACACCATATTTTACTGTCTCCGGCTCATCGACTGCATTCGGCGCTCTCAGGCCCTGCGACATTTTTTGTTAAGAAATGACTTTTCACTTGATTAATTTAGGTCCCTGAGGTCTGTTCTGTACCAGCACAATCTGATATTTTGACATTCATGCTGGCAGGAAATTGGAGAGTGTTTTCGTGGTTCCAGCAAATGTTTAGTGATAGGTGCAGTATATATTATTAGAGCCTTGTCTATTTATAGCCCTGACAACTTGAAATGTGTTAAATTCATACAATAGATGACTAATTAGCAGGAATATTATTCTGCCTTTATAACCAGACCCAGACGCAATTTAATTTTTTCACGGGACAGACCATAAATACAGTCCATAAGGGCAGACTAATTCAAGCGATGCAAAATATAAATGTTAAACATGTATTATATAAATACATATTTAATGCATCAAATAGTCAGTAGAGTTTCCATCAAGGGTTCAGGGTGGACGGGTGCCGGATGACTCATCGACAGTCGGGATTCTGGCAGTCGTTTCTGTATTCCTATTCACCCCATTGTTAATTCACTCCTGCAGTCTGTGCTTCTATTTAAAATTGCAATCCCAGAAGTACCTCCTGGAGATATTATGGCCCCCATACACTACTGCGATCTGTGCTGATTTCACCCGATTACGATCGGGCCACATCGCATGTGTTTGACATCCCATCCAGTCCAATTTGAGGTCCGGTGTGCATGGGATGGGATCCGGAGGTCAGATCTGCAAGTAGGTTCAGAAAAAAGAACCAGTGGGCGCCTTATGTACACAAATAGACAATTTAATTAAATAACATAAAAACAATAAATTGCATGCATGCAACAAATAAAGAAGGGGGTATTTAGCAATTAAAATAACCACATCAATGCAAATGTAAAAAGTATGCGTTAGAATAACCGATAATTTCCAAGTCCTGATTTAAACGATCAGAATATCACAGAGTTGGCCAGATTGCTGTCAGTCCCACAGCGGAGGGTAGGTTTCCAAACACTTGATAGGGATAAATTGTATGTCCTCCCAATTGGCAAGTAGATAGGTTGGTAGATTTTTACTCACTCCCGGGTCTCAAGTGCCGATATTCTGTAGATGGTGGTAGCACTTAGCGATCCACTTTTGGCAATAGTGCCCCAAGTAGTTCAGGAGCATAGGCGAATCTAAGGGGTGGTTCGGAGGTGCACCGGACCACCCATTAGACTGCCCGGCGCCTGTACCTTTAAGTCTTAAATTAACACCGCCGCTGCCCGGATTTCGCATATTTTTGTCCGCAGGACCCAGGAGGGCTGCGCGCATGCCCTACTGCACGCAGCTCCTCCCATGGTCCTTTGCGGAGCGTGAGTGCCGTGACGTCAGGCGGCGCCGGCTCCCACCCTCACTTCCTTCTCGTCCGTCTCCCTCCTCCTGCATCTGCTGCGGCTGGGCTAGCGCTCACACGTGTGTTTGTGTGGCGCAGCAGCCCAGCGCACAGCCATAACACTGCTCCCCGGATCAGCTCCTGCCCCTGGTGGTCTCTGACAGTGCTGGTAAGTGCAGCATTGAGAGTGACAGACTCACTGCTGCAGACAGTGCTGATTTATACTGTATTGTTCTTGCCCAGCGCCCTGCCCAGACCAGTACCAGCCCAATGGCTTTTATTTTTTTTTAAATGGCTGTAATCTTTCCCAGTGCCCTGCCCAGTGCCCTACAGGCCCTGTACTATAGGGCCTGTAGGGCACTGGGCAGGGCACTGGGAAAGATTACAGCATTTTTTTTTTTTTTTTTTATAAAAGCCATTGCTGGGCACTAGGCAGGGCACTGGGAAAGATTACAGCCTTTTTTTTATTTTGTATAAATAAAAGCCATTGCTGGGCACGGCCCCTGCCCAGTGCCAGGCCAGCCCAGCAATGGCTTTTATTAAAAAAAATGCTGTAATCTTTCCCGGTGCCCTGCCCATTGCCCAGCAATGCCTTTTATTTAAAAAAAAAAAGGCTGTAATCTTTCCCGGTGCTCTGCGGTGTCGATGCGGTCTTGCCACCCGGGAAGGTCCCGGATGGCTCAAGAGGGATCAGATGGCAATACACCATACTTGCCTACTTTTGAAAAGCAAAATGAGGGAGATTTTAGATGCTAGCAAAATGCACCAAGCGCAGCGTCGCGCACCATTAAAGGGGTGTGTCAAATTTCAACCAAAGGGCGTGTCCAGTGACACATATGGGCGTATCTATTTCCACCCAGGGGTGTGTCCTGCAGTGGCTGGTGAAAAAAAATATGAAGAGCCGCATACCACCAGAGCAAGTTTGTATATGGCAACCTACAAACAGAAGCTGTACAATTGAAACCAGCAATCATGTGTGGTTGCCATGTGTTCAATGGTCATGAAATATTCTCATATAAATAAGTTCATGTTTTCAGTCAGGCTGAAAAATTATAATAGAAAAGCATATGGGCACAGAAAGACATAGCAGCATACCTTCCTAGTTTGGCATTACATAAGTCGTAATCTGCCGCGCCGAAGGCGCGGCCAACTTGAAAAGGAGTGTGGCTCTGATTAAAGGGGCGTGGTCTAAGGACAGGGTGGGGCCTAGCAGCACAACCCTGTTTTGTCACTTTAGGGGCTTGCCAAGCGCTCCCTAAGCAGCCCCTGGCTTTCTCCCTGCACTGGAGATGCCAGCTGAGATCTCCAGCTCCCACAACTGCCCCCAGCCCGCTGGACACTGCCACCCACAGGAGGAACTGCAGGACAGTCTCCAATTAGTGGGAATGCCCCGCAGTAATTAGGACAGTTGGGAGGTATGTAGCACTATTACTACATATTTATTAGCCCAGGACACACGACCTGACCCACCATACACTGAGAAGTTGTGTAATTATGGCCGCCAGGGCTTAGAAGGGCAGGACTGTCAGTGCAGCTAGGGAGACTGCAGGCAGGGCTGCCATCAGAAATTGTGGGGTCCGGGACAGACACAATAGGCAGGGCCCCCAGCTCCCCACCATAATACTCATTACATATTATACCACACGCTTTAATGCCTATGACACAGTATGCTACATGCTGTAAATGGCAATTACACATTATACCGCACACCGTTAAGCCCACAACACATTATGCCACACACCGTAATGCACATCACATATTATACCACACGCTGTGAGGTAAGGAGACAAATCAGCAGAAAGTGAGACCCCAGATTTTTCTTTTTAAGTGTGCATTTTAAAAAAAAAACAGCAGGATCTCTGCACATTTCCATAATTTACTGGAATTCAATTGTACACAGTGTTCTGTTGCAAAACACCATATCAATGCCAGTATTGTAGCATTGTTTAAAATATCGCCCAGCATGTACAGTACAAACGATATACGTTCCCGCTGGTTTTACCGACCACCCGTTGTCATCTGTACATGCAGCTCAAATGACAAGTCATCAATGACTACATGCACATAGCGGAGACCCGATGACATTCGTGCATATGCACTACATGGTTGGCCCAGCAGATTAGAGGGAAACGATGATATCGCACAGGAGCGAATAGTAAAGTGTATGCACCTTTATAGGTGACTGAAATCTTGCAAAGTCTGCACTACAATAACCAGTCAGTCTGTGCACAAAAAGATGTGTACACTACACACAGCACTGACTTAGCAATAAACGCATTAGTTGTAGGAAATGCAGATCTACTCCAATGCAATGATCTCGGGAGAGGTACTGTATATCCTACACCTGATCCAATGGAAATGCCCTCCATTTACCACTGCACCAAGTATGCTGCTCATGGACCAAGCCTTGTAAAGATGAAAGGTTGTGCACAGCTTCTAGCTGTACACAAACTTCATTCTATAAAATGAAAATACAGAAGCCAACTGTTGTGTACGGCTAAGCTTGCCAGCTCCCCTCCGCCATGAATTGTAAACACAGCCACACAAGTGCTGCTTATCCGCACATACAGTAAGCTGTGGGAACATCTGTACATGCTAGCAACAAGCCTAGCCGTGCATGTGCACGTCACCTGTATACACACACATGCTGCTACCCGCTGTCCCTCCGCAGATATAACTAGTGAACACAGCGGCACTATCTGCGTTCCCAGCTGCAGCCACCCCAGGACAATGCACATACCAAGAGCAACAGCCCCAAAACGCACCACCCTATCAGCAACTCTGAATCTGCCATCTTCGCGCTTCCTGCTTCTACCGACAGCTGACAGACCCTGTGAGGGGTGCGGGTAACAGTCAATAGAGGATATGAGGGGGAGGAGGTGATGTGATGGGGGACGAGAGGGGCTAAGGTGACATGGGGGGAGGCAGTGAGGTGAAGGGGCAATGGGTTGAGGTGACAGGGGCGAGAGGAGGCTGGTCTAGTTCTTACCAGTATTGTTGGGCCTCCTGTTCACTGGCGCTGCGGCAGTGTATATATAACAAACATGTGAATGGTGCAGGGGGTAGCTTGCTGGGCCCACCCCCGGCTCCCCCCCCCCCCCCCCCCCAGCAGCCGGGCACCTGGGTCTGGGCAGCGCGGGTGGGCAGTGGTGTCCAGACAGGAAGGAGGTCCCTGCGGCGCATGGAGAATTAGTGGCGGATGGGAACTAGTTCCCATCCACCGCAGGGACCCCGCCGCTGATTGCCCATACGCCGCAGGGACCTCTGCCCACCCGCACTGCTTGGACCCCACTGCCCAGGTACCACCTTCCTTCCAGGGCCCCCACAGACCTTAATTTATCAGAGTCTGCTATTTACTGTGCAGGACGGCAAAAAACGGGCAGGGCAGAATTTGTCGGCTTTTAAAGGGGCGCCCTGTGAAATAAGCCTAGCGGGAACACTACATATATGTGTGTGTGACGTCATAGATGATGTACAGTCTCATCTCTAAAGTGATCATAATATATAGCTATGGTCAGAACAAAAGTATAAACATAATATTGATATAACATTCAAAATAAGAAGAAATATAGCACTGGTATCACAACTTTAATAATCCGCATTGAGAAGGTCAGTGTTGCTGTAATGCAAATAATGTTACCTGTTTTATGGCTGGCTGTGAATGTTGTGTTGCCTGTAACAATAAAGATAACCAGTAAATCGTTATCAATAGTGTCACCTAATTGCTTAAAATGTATACAAAGAGGATTTGGATACTAATTGTGCAGACCTAGTCTATACACGGCCGTAATGCACTAAATCCAAAATGGCCGATTAACCCTTGTTATGCTGTACAAAAAAACTTTTTTTGGGAAGCAGGAATTTTATTATACAGACCTCGTCTATCCATGACCATTCTATACTTAATATGTGTACTAATTAAAGATGGCCGATTAACCCTTGTGCTGGAAAGAATTTTACTGATATTAAACAAAACATCAAAAGGAAGGAGTTCAAGCTTAATAAATGAGAGTATTTATATAATTAATTAGGTACAGCTCCTGGTGGCTGGAGTAGTCAGTTTCATCTAGATTATACAGGACAATCAAGGTTTTATTTATTTAAGAAGAGAAACCATAACGACCTGACTATGCTGTGACCTTACTACATACAGGTATAACCAAAAAAGTGTAGTGCTTAGGATGGACATATCAATTTGTGGCTAGGACAATTATTTATTTTAAATAGAAACTAGTGAAAGATAAATATATATATATTTCTCTATTTATAGTGAGGTGCAGTGTGCATGGGCTGGGTTTAAGCACAATGACACACTGTAGGAAGCAGTTGTGTACGTTCATATGTATGTATGAGACAGTAGAGTGAGACACAGCAGGGAGAAGGAGGAGGGACGGAGAGAACAGCCCAGCAGCTTGCGGAGCAGCAATGAGGCTCAGGAGCCAGAGAGGAGATGCGGACAGGAGCCGGACAGTGTGAAACGCCCTTATACTTACTGCAGCTGCCGCTCCTGACACTCGCGCTCCAGGCTCACATGCCACAGTCCTCCTCTGCCGCTTCAAAGCTCCCGCCCACAGTCCTGCTGCCGCACCACACAGATTCACTGTTCTTCCTTCCCACGGCCAGCACTACCCACACAGCCCCGCGTGGCTGTCATAATGTGTCATAACGTCGCGCACTCAGGCCCCGCCCCCGCAACATCCCGTTCGCGCATGCGCAGTTGCGCACTCAGGGTTTTTTTTTACAAAGGGGCCAAAAAACCGGGAGAAACCAAGGGATTTGCGGGGGAGCGGGAGAAGGATTGAAAAAACGGGAGACTCCCGCTAAATGCGGGAGGGTAGGCAAGTATGCAATACACTGCTGTAAAACATCGCAGTAGTGTATGGCCAGCTTTATTGTGACTTGTAGAATCTCTGGCATCCATCTCCTTCTACTTGGCCATTTTGGAGGGTTATCTTCAGAAGATTCCATGCTGACATCCAGACCTCATGGAAGCTGCATAGAACATAGGTTGCTGCAGCATTGCTATGCCACTGCGGGTGGATCATTGCAAATGTGTTCAGGGCTGCTCAGAGTGGGGCAGGCAGCGGCACAGGCTAACAGGGATTGACCTTCTATGCTCCATGCTGGTGTGGCCCACTTTCTACATACTGTATTCATGATCAAGTGTGACCATGTTCACCCTGCATGCCTCAGTCATGCCCCTTTTAGGTACGAAAGCTCCATATTTTTTGGGCAGGCACACTCCGGGCAGTGCTGCAGTTGCCTGGAGCGACCTGGCCCTCTTTGCGATGTCACCAACTCAGCTACCCATGTTATTCGTGCTGGTAGCCTTTGGCAACGTCCCACTTCTCCACTGTTTAGAAAATCCGAAAGTTTGATATATTTCCCCCTTTGTGAGCAGTTCCCAGCACCCGGAAGTGTGCTTGGGAGAAAGATAGGAGCAGTAATAAATAACCCATCTGCAGGAAAACCTCCGATAAGTAGCCTATGAACACAGTCCTGCCAGCAGGTAAAAGCTTGATGATGAATTATCTAGCAAGTCAATCAACACATGCTTCACACTCCAGCTTGTCAATTACCCACACGTCTATGTGTAATGTGAATCTGACAGCATATTTCAAAACAGTAAATAGGCTTGGCAGATCCAAAAATGGAACATTGATGAACTATTTGATGTATGCACTCTAGGAAATAAGGTAATGAATTGAGGAACTATGGGAAATTTGCCCAAATCTGCAGATTACACATTTTCTCAAGTGTAGTCACAAAATTAACTTTTAAAAATGTAAAACCAAACGGTCTCAAGTGGCACCCTATAAATCATTTATGTTGTATTGATTTCACAACTTCTTGACTAAATCTGTATGCAGTGGATGCAGAGAGTGAATGGGGAATCTTTTCCTATACAGAGACAAACACATCCTCGGTGATAACTGCTAATTAGTCAAAATACCTCCTGTTACTTACAGTCATACTGCTATTGTTTCTATAATGGGCCAGTACAAGGTTTCTTGGCACTCTGGGCAAAACTTCTGCCAATTGCCCACTTTCTCGGTCAGTCACTCAATACCCAGCACATTGAGCTCAACACTTCACCACATACTGCGGAAAAGTACAAGTCATTAGCATCTGGATGGGCTAGAGAGATGCAGGGTGGTAGGGAGGGTATAATGAGAGGGAATGGGATCATTCGTCAGACTGCATTTAGGTCTACAGTCATTAGGTCGACCCCACTAGGTCGACTGGCAGGAAGGTCGACCTGACTTAAGGTCGACATGGGCCAAGGTCGACATGACTTAAGGTCGAATTTGCATAAAGGTCGACATGAGGAAGGTCGACTGGTCATAAGGTCGACATGGGTTTTTCACTGTTTTTTGATCCGAATGTCGACACAGTCGACATGGACACAGTTGGCAATGAGAATCGGACCCTCGCATCGCTCGCTTCGCTCACAATGCTTCGGGCACGGTGCCTCGCTGCGCTCGGCACACTATTTTATTCTCCCACCACGCCCTAGTGGATGGTAGGGCATGAAATACCGCCTGTCGGCACATGTCGGCTCAAAAAACAGTGAAAAACCCATGTCGACCTTATGACCAGTCGACCTTCCTCATGTCGACCTTTATGCAAATTCGACCTTAAGTCATGTCGACCTTGGCCCATGTCGACCTTAAGTCAGGTCGACCTTCCTGCCAGTCGACCTAGTGGGGTCGACCTAATGACTGTAGACCTAAATGCAGTCTGACGAATGACCGCATCCCAATGAGAGGCGGGATGTAGGGAGGGAATAAAGAGGCACAGAACAGTAAGTAGAGAATAATGAGATGCAGACCGGGGTAAGTCATAGGGGGTAGGGAGGTAAACGAGAGATGCAGTTCGGTAGGAAATGGATAGAGAGATGCAGTTTGGTAGGAAGAGGAGAGAGAGGAGCATGGCGATAGGGAGAGGATAGAGAGGAGCAGGGTGGTAGGGATGGGATAGAGAGAATCGGGGCAGTAGGGATGGGATAGCGAAAAGCGGGTCATAGGGAGGGGATAGAGAGATGCAGGGTGGTATTGATGGGATAGGGAGAAGCAGAGCAGTAGGGAGGGGATAAAGAGAAGTGGGCGGTAGGGAGAGGATAGAGAGAAACAGGGTGGTAGCGAGAGAGTAGAGTGGTGCAGACGGTAGGATGGTGATAGAGAGAAGTGGGGTGATAGGGAGGGGATAGACATTTGCAGGGCAGTAGGGAGGAAATAGAGAGAAGTAGGTAGTTTGGGAGGGGATAAAGTGAGACGCATGGCGGTAGGGAGGGGATAGAGAGAAGTGGGGTGGTAGGGAGGGAATAGAGAGATGCAGGGTGGTATTGAGGGGATAGGGAGAAGCAGAGCAGTAGGGAGGGGATAGAGAGAAGTGGGCGGTAGGGAGGGGATAGAGAGAAACAGGGTGGTAGCGAGGGAGTAAAGTGGTGCAGACGGTAGGATGGTGATAGAGGGAAGTGGGGTGGTAGGGGGGGGATAGAGAGGTGCAGGGCAGTAGGGAGGAAATAGAGAAGTAGGTAGTTTGGGAGGGGATAAAGAGAGATGCAGGGTGGTAGGGAGGGGATAGAGAGAAGTGGGGTGGTAGGGAGGGGATAGAGTGGTGTGCGGTGATAGGGGATAGAGTGGTGCAGCGCAGTATGGAAGGGATAGAGAGAAGTGGGGTGGCAGGGAGGGGATAGAGTGACACATGGTGGTAGTAAAGTGATAGAGAGATGCGGGTGGTAGTGAGGGGATAGAGAAGAAATAAAATGTATTCTTCTATCCAGCACTACACTTGTATCTGTTACATCAGTTTGATACTGTCCAGTACTTTGGGTATAAACAATGATGGGACAGCAGTACATTTCATATCAGTGTATTCTAGGAACCAGTAGTGCGGCACGTGCAAATTGTAATTATTTTTGGTGCATTCTCCTCCTACTCAATGGGGATTCTCTCAGACTTTCTAAATTGGATTTCTCGTGGACTCTTCCATGGCCTTCCAGGGCCTTTCGCTAGTAGCGTGGTTTACAACCACTCACCCAATCGTCCTCTATAGAGAGTTACACCTCTCACCATTTTTCTAGGGTTATCCTAAAGGTGGGGATCCCCCTTGTTCTTTCCACTGATCTCTGCATCCTGCTGCCCTCACAATGTGAATATAGAATCTCTCACTCTTCATAGCGACACCCACATGCTGCTCAATAGCACTAGGGACTGTGGAAACCACTTTCACCTGTCCACAGTGCCAGGACTGGCTTCTCTGTGGATACACTTAGCATGAGCTCTCTATCTAGTTCAGCTCACACAGCTTTACTGTATGTCCTTTATCCTCTGTCCTTAGCCCTCCCTCACTTCCTGTCCTCCCCCATACATATAGAAGAAACTGTAAGAAGTAGTATAGTCTACAATATCCCCTACTCACTGAAAAGGCTGAGGATTTTTTATAACTTTTTAGTATCAGTTAACCCCTGCCTTTCCAGTATGCTACATGCACCCCTGCTAAAACCTTGCGTGTCCTCACGCAATACATAGCCTTGCAAAATGTCTAGCAAGGAACAGTCTCTTGTACTCTACAGCAAGGTCAAAACAAAACATACCAGTAAACCCGGTTGAAGCAAATGCTTCGAAATCTAGTCTGCTACCTTATGATTGCCTCTGTGTTTGTACATGTGTGAGAGAGAAAGAGATGTTGTTTCATTCGCTGCCAATAGACGCAGTGTTTCAGAGACACACAATAAGACAATAGACACACACACACACACACACACACACACACACATATATATATATATATATATATATATATATATATATATATATATATATACGGGATACCAATCCGTGCAAAGTTTTGGGTATATGGATCCGTCCAAAGTTATATATTGTGGGCAGCTCAACTCCAATAGAGATTTGCTCGTGCCTCAAACAATGGAAGACATGAAAAACAGAACAGAAGGAGCGCATCAATGAGTATAAAGGATCAAACTTTACTAAAAAGGGGTAATAAAAGCAAATACATCATAATAAAGGAATATCAGCATAAACACCGTATCTTCTTACACACACCACGTCTGGAAATGTGTAATAGAGTTCCAAGCAGGGCGACGCAGTCACAGTGTGTCCCACAGATGGAATCAACCCAGCGGTGAAGCGGTGGCAGCATTTCAGAACACGGGATGGAGACCCGGACGGAACAGCAGGTGAATGGGTAAGCACGTCGGGAAACCACGTCTGGAAACCATTTACCTGCTGTTCCGTCCGGGTCTCCATCCCGCGTTCTGACACGCTGCCACCGCTTCACCGCTGGGTTGATTCCATCTGTATATCCACCGTATCTTCTTACACACACCACGTCTGGTGTGTGTATCTAGACTCCAGATCCCTTTTGCACGTGCGTCCACAGGTCCACTCCAGGCAGCAGGCAAAGGCAGTGTCCCTGACTCCCCCTTCCGGAGTCTCTCCCTAGCGCAGCCAGGCCGGGACTAACAGCAGAGCATGCAGCAGCAGCATAACATGCATGGGAGAGTCTCTGTCTCTCCCTCAGGCTCACAAGCAGGACAAGTGGCCGAGCCCGGGGCTAATACTAGCAGCAGCAGCAGGGATAATGACGCTACATCTCGCGGGTTAAAGTGCACAGCGGCGGCGTCCTCCCCTCTGCCTGGCTTCTCAAGTTCTCCCCTGGCCAGCCCAGCACTGAGTACACTGCACTGCGCCGGGTCCCATAGCAGCTGCACCCCCTGCACCCACGGTAGTTCCGCCACTGGTTAAGGGATTTTGTATTCCTATATTCAGGGCGTAAAGTGGTCATGCAGAAGTGGGGGAACTAATTTCTCTATGTCACCTAATTACACCAGCTCCCCTTGCCCCATAAGGCAGGGCCAGTGGTATGGTTTTTGGCATCCCCCTGCAAACTACTGTAGAATGCTTTTTTCTGTGAGAATTACTGTGCAGGGCCAATGTGGAGGTTAAAATGTTCCACCTCACCATTAGAGGTGGTGGAACTCAGTTCCACCCCGTTCCCCCTCACTTTAACCCCTGCCTATATTTGAATTATGGCAGACACTCAAACGTGTATAATAATGTCCATCACTAATATAAAGCTAAAGCTTAACAGTAAAAACAAACAATGGAAAGTAGCGAGGATTTGCATCCTCATATAGCAGTGATCAAAAAAGTAAGAACTAACTAATATGACCAATGCTTGTACTATAAAATATATACAGTGGGTGAGATTTAATGGGATGCGATTTAATTTTTTTTTTTTTTCCGTCAAATATTCCAAGTGTGGTCTCACCAATGTCTTGTAAAGGCCAAGTACTCGGTTTGCCCCGTGATTTTATGAAACCAAGACCAGGGAGACCCCACTCCGTTTTTTTAAAAACACTTTTTATAAGCGATTTTGCATCTCATTAAATAGTCGAATTCAGGCAAAAAAAAAAATGTGATTTTAAAAAATGTGATAAGGTGCGCTTTCGGAAACTTAATAAAAATCACATCTCATTAATCTCGCTCAGTATGTCAAGGAATAAAAAAAACAGCAACACCGACTTCTTTTTGCATATGTTAATACATATGTTATTAATGTCATTGCGATGCAAGGCCGGATCTATTTCACACTGTTAATACTGGACATCCGGCCCTCAGTGAGGCCCTTGATATTTTTGGTACAGTAAGGGATTCTATTACCAACTACTTACTCCGCTTGCCCTGAACTGTTAAAATTGTAAGGGAAAAAGTTTGCAATAACAAATAATATAATAAAACACACAATACCTTTGTCTATTTCTCAATAAAGCAGCTGGATGTACTGTAGAGCATTCAAAGGAGAAAGAAAGAACTTAGAAAACTAGGAAAAAAATGAAATCTGAAATGGGTTTTAGATCAATAAAAAAACATTAAAAAAACATAAAAACAAATCAGCAGCTTTTACTTTTTGAAACATTAGAAACACAAAATTGTCACATATTGTAGCATTTTCAACACGTTATTTTCTTTTAATACAATTCGCTGATTAGGTCTACACTAAGGGGTTATTATGGTTGACTCGCAAGGCTGCAAATTTGTAAATCCATTGCCATTGCCACCAGCCCCCCCTTGAATGATGGTGAAGGCCCACGCATATGTAAGGTTGCTCTGAGCAACCTTACATATGCATGTCCGCTCGGGGGGGGTTGGGGGGGGAAGTAGGTGGGCAGCTGACATCTGGTGATGTCAGCTGCCCGCCCCCTGTCTGTCCGTCATGTCCTCATTACCATGAGAACATCCCGCGTTCTCATGAGAATGCCAATGGATGCTGGGTGTTCCCATATGGTAATGAGGCTGCCCGGTTCCCCACGCCCCTCTCCGCCCCCAGCAGGCCAGCAAATGGATAATTAGCATAATCATCCATTCGCAGCCTTGCGTGCGGACACAAAATCATTTGATGGTCGCTGACCATCAAATGATTTTTCAAGCGCTCGCAAACCTTAAGCTGGCCATACATCAGAAAGATCGATCTTAAGATCGATTGCGCTCATGATTGTGTACAATTTCCCTTGAATTCCCCGGCAGTCCTTGGTGGTTTTTGGACACACAATCTACACACAATCCATCTTACAATCAGTCATACAATCCATCTGCTGTATGATTGTGTATACAAGATGTGCACACAATCTGCATACAATCCATCATACAATCAGTCATACAATCCATCTGATGATTGATTGTATGATTTGTGTACACAAGATGTGCGCACAATCTGCATACAATCCATCTTACAATCAATTGAGATTGTATGATTGGGTATAATATCTTTCTGATGTATGGCCACCTTTAGACACATCTTTGGTGTCTTACGGGAAGCAGAGGGGCAGCTGACACCCGCTGTTGTCAGCTGCCTGCCTTCGCACCTGCGTCATTGGGAATTACAATGAGAATGCCTATGAAATGCTGGGGGTTCCCATGGGTGAATCCCCCGGCACGCAACCCCACGCTGCCCAGCCCCACTGTTGTATGCGAGCGTATGGTTCGCCATGGCCATTAACGCACAGCAGCTGCACATGCGCATAACTGACTATGTGCATGCGTGGTCGCAAAACATCGCTCCCCTGCGTGTTATTCAATGTGAATAAGGCCCTAAGTGAAAGATGAGGAGAGAATGCTTTGAGCAGTATTCATTGCCGCCATTCAGGGAGTTTGTGCCATCAATCACTCTTGCCGCATTCAATGTAAGGGCCGAATTCTCAAGAGACCAGCGAGGACCCCTTAAACGGCGAGGTTCGCCACAAATGCAACGAGTCCGCAGCATTTTGTGGCGAGCCTCGCCATTTTAATGGGGACACTTGCCACTTCCACCTCGCCTCAGGGAACAAGCGAGGAGGAAAATGGCAAGTGAACCTCACCTCAAGGAAAGCTGAGGATTCATTGAATACCCTGACGGCGAGCTATCGGCACTTCTATGTGCCAATACTGTAGCTCGCTGTCAGGGCATTACTGCAATACTGCTATTGATATCATACTTACCTACTTTATAAGTCTCCTCTCCAGGAGATGTCCTTAAAAGTTCACATTGCAGGGCACTTCAGGAGGTGTGTACAAAGTACGCTAACCATTGACACTCACCATTCATAGTTTTGGGGTGCCCCATGGTTTGTGACGACATCATTTAAATAGAAATCACTGGGGCTCTGTACTCACTAAATTAACTAACAATAAAAAACAGTGGAGATTTAGCTCATATATCAATCAATGCATTTAAGCCTGCAGCCCCCTCCACGGGACCCTACTTTTGTGCAGGTCCTACTCGATTGCTCAGAATTATTACAATAAACATAGATATCACATTAATGTTAGATACCTATTTCCCTAGGTGCTTTGCTGTGAGCAGTAGATCAGATAGCATGCCTGATCTACTGCTCACAGCAAAGCACCTAGGGAAATAGTTGACATAAGCTATGATAAATAAGTTAAAACAGGCTGCATGAGATGTGACCACAAAGAGACTAATTAAAAAATTAATCTAATAAACAAAATACACTAACCACTTAGAAGGGGGGTTATAGAAGGTTGTTGGGGGGGTAAGGTTTAGGCAGTGAGGTACAGGGTTAGGTTTAGGCACTAATGGTTAGGTCTAGACTGCGGGGAATGAGGGTGGCGGCATCCGTATTCTGAATGTCGGCATCGCGACCACTGGTCATCCGTATTCATTCCGCTGCCTACTGCAGATCCGTCCATCTTTGACTTAGGCCCATTATTAATACACAGCCTCCCATAAACAGCAGTAATATACCCCCCATATTATCACTAAACCTCCACCACATAGACAGCTGCAATATACCCTCATAGTATCACTACACCTCCACCACATAGACAGCAGTAATATACCCCCCATATTATCACTACACCTCCACCACCCAGACAGCAGTAATATACCCTCATAGTATCACTACACCTCCACCACATAAACAGCAGTAATATACCCCCATAGTATCACTACACCTCCACCACATAAACAGCAGTAATATACCCCCATAGTATCACTACACCTCCACCACATAGACAGCAGTAATATGCCCCCCATATTATCACTACACCTCCACCACCCAGACAGCAGTAATATACCCTCATAGTATCACTACACCTCCACCACATAAACAGCAGTAATATACCCCCATAGTATCACTACACCTCCACCACCCAGACAGCAGCAATATACCCCCATAGTATCACTACACCTCCACCACACAGACAGCAGTAATATACCCTCATAGTATCACTACACCTCCACCACACAGACAGCAGTAATATACCCCCATAGTATCACTACACCTCCACCACCCAGACAGCAGCAATATACCCCCATAGTATCACTACACCTCCACCACATACACAGCAGTAATATACCCCCATAGTATCACTACACCTCCACCACACAGACAGCAGTAATATACCCCCATAGTATCACTACACCTCCACCACATACACAGCAGTAATATACCCTCATAGTATCACTACACCTCCACCACACAGACAGCAGTAATATACCCCCATAGTATCACTACACCTCATCCACCCAGACAGCAGAAATATACCCTCATAGTATCACTACACCTCCACCACCCAGACAGCAGTAATATACCCCTCATATTATCACTCCACCTCCACCACCCAGACAGCAGTAATATACCCCCCATATCATCACTACACCTCCACAATCCAGACAGCAGTAATATACCCCCCATATTATCACTCCACCTCCATCACCCAGACAGCAGTAATATACCCCCCATATTATCACTACACCTCCACCACAAAGACAGCAGTAATATACCCCCCATATTATCACTACACCTCCACCACAAAGACAGCAGTAATATACCCCCCATATTATCACTACACCTCCACCACCAAGACAGCAGAAATGTACCCTCATAGTATCACTACACCTCCACCACGCAGACAACAGTAATATACCCCCCATACAGTATTATCACTACCTCTCCACCAAACAGACAGCAGTAATCTACCCCCCATATTATCACTACACCACCACCACTAAGACACCAGAAATATACCCTCCATAGTATCACTACACCTCACCACCCAGGTAGGCCCCCATAGTATCACTACACCTCCACCACCCAGACAACAGTAATATATCCCCCATATTATCACTACACCCCCACCCCATAGACAGCAGTAATATACCCTGATAGTATCACTACACCTCCACCACGCAGACAGCAGTAATATACCCCCCACATTCAGGGGCGGATCCAGGATAAAATGACAGGGGGGGCACCATGATAAAAGAGGGTTTAGGTGGGGGAGGGGCAGTGTTAGTGGTGCCAGTGTACATGCTAAGAGAGCGGCAGAGAGAGGGTGGGAATGGGATTAAAAATAGGCGCTGGCATTTAAAGTACGCAGGCCCACCATGGCGACAAAAGCGAAGGATGTAGTTGTATGCGCGCCGAAGGCGCGCTCCTGAAAAGGGGTGTGGTCACTCAACCGAGGTGTGTCCTTGAGTGTAGTCTACAACACCATATACAACTTCTACACATTATGCAACAAAATACTAGACCCCTTTATACTTTCCCCTTACACATGATGCCAAATGGAATGAAACTAAATTCACATAATGCCAAATGGATTGAGCCAAAATTCACATAATGCCACATGGATTGTGTCAAAATTCACATAATGCCACATGGATTGTGTCAAAATTCACATAATGCCACATGGATTGAGCCAAAATTCACATAATGCCACATTGATTGAGCCAAAATTCACATAATGCCACACAGATTGATCCAAAATTCACATAATGCCACATGGATTGAGCCAAAATTTACATAATAACACACGGATTGAGCCAAAATTCACATAATGCCACATGGATTGAGCCAAAATTTACATAATAACACACGGATTGAGCCAAAATTCACATAATGCCAAATGGATTGAGCCAAAAATCACATAATGCCACATGGATTGAGCCAAAATTCACATAATGCCACACGGATTGAGACAAAATTCACATAATGCCACACGGATCGAGCCAAAATTCACATAATGCCACACGGATTGAGCCAAAATTCACATAATGCCACATATATTGAGCCAAAATTCACAAAATGCCACACGGATTTAGTCAGAATTCACATATTGCCACACAGATTAAGCCAAAATTCACTATACGCTTCATAAACAGGGACATTGTCCACCAAAGGCACGCATTAAACATTTACACCATAATGTCCATTACACGTTAAGTTACATGCCATTGTGTCCATTATGTATTATGCCAAACACCATAATACCTATTAAAAAATTTTGCTACATAAGTGCTGCTTATCTACATGCTCACTGCCAAGGGTTCCATGCTCATTGCCAGAGGTTCAATGCTCGTTGCCATGTGGGATTACATGTTCATTGCCAAGGGGGAATACATGCTCGCGGTAAATGGGGGACAGCCGCCGCCAGGCAAAAGTGATAGCCACTGACAGTGGCAGAGCCTGGCTGTATTCAGAGCACTGCAGGTACCGGCTATTTGAAATAATACCCCTTTCACACCAGAAAATGCATTCCCAGTTTGGCCCCTTTAGCACCAGCCTAGTCCCTGCATTTTCTGGTGTGAGGGGGAGAGAAACCCCCCCCCCCCCCCTTTAACCAGTTATCTCATTTAACCGGCTATATCTTCGGAAGCAACTGACCCATTTACATGAGTATCATATTGAAGAACTTTTGAGTGGGCTTTGAGTGATTTTGGTCCAGTGAAACTGGAACGTTTGGTTCCAGAGTAATCTGCCCTCAAAGAACATGAGCAGCCATGAAATTATATATATAAAAAAAAAATCGGTTTACACGCAATATCTCTGGAACCGATTGACCGATATGGACCAGCCTGGTATCATATTGAAGGCCCAGCGATTTGGAATTGAAGGAGATCAACCACAAGCTTCTGTGTTGCCAGGGCGGGAACTGGCAGCCGTCGGAACCGGGTGGGGGTCGGAATTGACGGGTCCCATATTATCCTATGGGGAAAAAACGTTACAGCTTTGCCAGGCGATATCTCCGGTTCCCGGGGGGCTAGAGACACGGGGCTGGGCTCGTTGGAAAGCCCTGGTCCTCAGCTACAATGAAATGACAGGGGGGCACGTGCCCGGGTGCTCCCCCCTGAATCCGCCACTTCCCACATTATCACTACACTTCCACCACCAAGACAGCAAAAATATACCCTCCATAGTATCACTACACCTCACCACCCAGGTAGGCCCCTATAGTATCACTACACCTCCACCACCCAGACAGCAGTAATATGCAAAACTATAGTATCACTACACCTCCACCCCAAGACAGTAGCAATATACCCCTCATAGTATCACTACACCCCCACCATCCAGACAGCAATAATATACCCCTCATAGTATCACTACACCCCCACCATCCAGACAGCAGTAATATACCCCTCATAGTAGCACTACACCTCCACCACCTAGACAGCAGTAATATGCCACACTATCGTATCACTACACCTCCCCCACCCAAACAGCAGTAATATGCCACCCGTAGTATCACTACACCCCCACCACCCAGACAACCGTAATATACCCCCCATAGTATCACTACACCCCACCACCCAGACAACAGTAATATACCCCCCATAGTATCACTACCCCCACACCACCCAGAGAACAGTAACATGCAGTACCACCCCATTGTATCACTACACCGTCACCACCAAGACAGCACTAATATGCCCCAAATAGTATTAGTACACCTCCAACATCAAGATAGAAGTAACATACCCCATAGTATCACTATACCCCCATCACCCAGACAGCCATAATATACCCTTCATAGTATTACTACACCCCCACCAACCACCCAGACAGCAGTAATATCCCCCCCCCCCAGTATCAACAGTATCACTATATGCCCACCATCCAGACAGCAGTAATATACATCCTCTTATATACTGCAGAATTAATACACCCCACCCCAACTTCAGTAATATGCCCCTATATATAAAAATAATACCCGCCACACACATACACACACTCCCAGACTGCAGTAATATGCCCCGCCCACTGCGGGAGCTGAGGGAGCCTTGCACAGTCATGGGTAGGGAAGACACAGCGGGAAAGCACTTGTAAGAGTCAGGCAGTTTTACTGTACCCTGTGGAGAGACACCTCATCTTATAGAGAGGGACCGGGGCCAATGCAAACAGAGGGGCGTCTCCCTTTCCTCCACGCGCAACTGAATCTTGCATATTTCGGCAATACTGTATCTTATACTGGAATTTCTTTTGTTTGGCTACCATCGACTGCTTAATCTATTGAGCTAACTGCACAGAGAATGCTGTTGGATAACCTGACTGCATTCTCAGACAGGACAGGAAGGTCATCACTGAAAGATCTGATGAGACTTGGTGGAGAAGAAAAAAAATAGTGAATTTGTACGTTATAAGTATAACCTTGCCGGTGTCCTATTATATGATCTTGTGATCTGACTGGATAGTTATTATACGACTGGATCCGTTTGTCTATTGCACTTCTCCAGACATCATTACCTTTATTTTGATATCCATAAAAAATTAATTACTTATTTTCTAGAATAAAATACTACTGTGTTCACTCTGAGATATACACTGTTGAGGGGATTACTTAACTTCAACAAGTACTTTTGTTCTATTTGGACGTTGTTACTATAATCTTCATTCTTATTGGCGGACATCCCGACTGCCAGTGCTCCGACTGTTAGCGTCTCTGACGCTAGGTGGCAGGGGGCGGGTGCACAGGAGGTGCACACTGCGCTTCCGCCCGGCTCAGCCTAGCGTCAGGCGGTCACTTCCGCCCGGCGGGGTGACCTCACTTCCGCCCGACGCGGGCGTCACTGTAGAAGCTCCCGGCGTTCCCCTGCAGCCGCCCAGCGGTTGCCTGGTAACAGGGGACGCCGGGAGTCGCGCGCTCGGCTACCTGAAAAAAGCCGGGCAGGGATATTCCATTGGCTGTAGTATCCCTTTTAAGGGATACTCACAGGCAAGATGGCGCCGGTTATAGCTTGTTCTGACAGCTATCCTGGTCGCATCGCCTGGTCCCAGAACCTGTCTCCCAGTGTCTTGTTGGTCTCAGTCCTGGTGCATCCCTGCCACCGTTCGCCCTGCTACCCCTTCTGGGGTCACGTGAGTGCTCCTATTGGAGCTTTATTCTTTATCCTTCATTGTGGGCAAATTGCCTATTGTCTCTCAGTTATATTCTCTGGCTGCACAGCCATTTCCTTATTTAGGATTAGGTCCCCGTGTTCTAGGACTACCGCTGCTGGTCTCTTTTAGCAGCAGGGCTCATTCTGTATTCATCTCTTTATTTCTGTAATTAGGCAGGGCATTTGTCCTGTTATATTCCTCTGTCGTTTTGGGGAATTCTTTTGGTTTTGTATTACTTTACATTGTGGTGATTCCCCGTGTTGGTTTTGTATTACTTTACATTGTGGTGATTCCCCGTGTTATCTCCCTTGTGTTTGCGACTGGGTCGCATCCCCGTCCTTGACCTGGTGCCGGCAGTCAGGGTGTGTTTTGTCAGTTAGGCCCTGTAGTTAGAATTACCTTTTGTGTTACCTCTGACGATCGCTGGCCACTTGTCCCAACATAAGACCTAGCTGCATCGGGGCTGGAGCGGGTATAACTCGCGGCCACAGATGAACACTAGCTCGCGCAGTGGCCAGTCATCTGCCAGAGGAACCCAACAGAGAGAGTGTAGGGTTCGCTGTGGCCGTCCTAACCGGCGGTCCCGGCTACGGGCTCACGCCTGACATTCTACACCCAGCCTTCCAGCCTAACACCGACAGGGGGATCACGAATGACAGGGGCTATTCTCCCTTGTGTGGGTCCACGACCCCCATAGAGGGAGAATAGAACCTGTGGCGAGCGAAGCGAGCTACCGAGCCCGCAAGGGGCTTCTTTGCGCTCGCCCCCCTGTCAGACTATTGGCAGCCTGGATTCCGATGTCGGTATTCTGACTGTCGGGATTCTGATTGTCGGGCAGTCATACCACACCCTTTTATAGTACCGGTAAGGTAAAGGAGCCATCTAGTGGCACCGTTGGGGATTGTAGTGAATTTATCAGATGGTTGAATAAAGTTATTAGTGAACAATAAAAGTTTATATCAGTATTGCTTCATATACCAGTGCATCTTTCCATAGGCGCCGATTCTGTGGGTGGTCAAGGGCTTGAGCACCCACGGAAATTCATGGGCACCCACTGGCGGCCACCCCCCGTGTCTCGCTGGCCGCTGCAGCAGTGCTGAAAATTTAGCAGATAAAAAAAACATACACGCCACGGCCGCCTACAATAGGACACTTCCACCCTTTGCTTTGCAGAGCAGTGCAAGCCTGAATAAGGAGGTCTGGACTCTGAGCAAGGCAGCTTACCCAGTCCCCGTCCGGAGACAGACTACTGGCAGGAGCGGGACCGCCCAGGCCCAGCCGCCCAGCATCTACTGTAACTAGTGACTGACTGATTGTCTGAGACTGTCAGGTGTTAAATATGTGCACACAGGCCCAAAAATATCTTTATCAATATTAACAGTTATCAGTGCATCATTTCTCATGAGAAGTGATGCACAGATAACTGTTGATATTGATAAAGATATTTTTGGGCCTGACTGAAAGATATTTTTGTACTATAATATAAGCAGGTGGTGTGCCAAGACCCTTGGAGAGGTGCTGCTCGCTTCTGGCCAGCATGGCAGTATGGGCATCAAAGTTTGGGCTGAGCATCTTCTCGTGCCCAGGTGGTCCATAGTTGTGGAGGCTCTACTGGGTGGATGGAGCCCAAACCATTGCCCAGGGGGCTGCCGGACAAGGGTGGCAAGCTTTGGCCCATGCCAGTCATGTCCTTGTAGGGACTGTACAGGTTGTTCATGGCTTGGATGCCCCTGTCATTCCTCATGAAGGTGAAGCTGCCACTGACATTGCCAGTTAACCAGTGGCATTGATTACTTTCAATACATTTCATGGTGTGTATCGTTACATTGTGTTGTAAAAAGGGGGTCTCTGCTGCTGCAATGTGTAATTGCCGTAATTTGAATATTGGAGACAACTTCTGCTGCGTAATATAAATTGGAATTATTTTGTGGCCACGCCCCTTCCCCATGAAGCCACTCCCCTATAGTTTTGGCTTGAGCACCCACCAGCAAAACGATAAACCGGCACCTATGGATCTTTCAATATTTGATCATATCTACACCTCCAAAATATCTGCTAACGCTGCTATTGTTACCATGCTGGTGACCGAAGTATCACAATTGATAATGCCTCACTTTGAAAAAAGATGCAATAGTATATTATCTTTTTTTGACCATCTGGGAGGTCTCGTTAGATCAGGGGTCCTCAAACTATTTTGCTCTGGGACCCCAGCAAGTTACTGCAGAAGGTCATAACCAGGGCTATTTTTGTGCAGGCTCCAGCAGGAACTGAGGCCCTTATTCTAGTTCACTGTTTCTGACAAAATATTCCTCAGATGGACAAAACCTTGTGCACTGCAGGTGAGGCAGGTGTAAAACCCCACCCAAATCTAATTATCTCTGCACAAGTAACACCTGCCTCACCTGCAGTGCACATGGTTTTGTCCATCTGAGGAATATTTTGTCAGAAACAGTGAACTAGAATAAGGGCCACAGTTCCTGCTGGAGCCTGCACAAAAATAGCCCTGGTCATAACATCACATGTGTAGTCAGTAGACAGCACATACATGGCAGCATTGTGGAGGCACAGAGTGATGGGAGGGGTCTAACATAACAGACACCTCAACAGATGTTTCAGACTCCTTGAATCACTGACTGAGATTAGAAAAGTCATCAGCCTGATGGTCAGCAACATGGGAGTCGCGACCCCATGCTGAGAAGGGCGGGACCCACTTTGGGGTCTGGACCTACAGTTTGAGAACCGCTGCTCTAGATAATCAGCTTTACAATACTGAAATTCCTATCCATATACAGAATTACTGTAAAACTGGTAAATATTTTGATGTGAGCCCTCGTAACATCCCTACTCCCAATATCTCCACTGCGGAGACAACCATACCAAATGTATCTCTGTTCTGTACTATGGGTTTAACAACCCTTGTATACCTTTGCATGCAGGGACATTAGATTTACCCATGGAATGAGCTACATATCCAAATATGGGAGAATCGCCAGAGCAGGTTTTATGTGGCTTAAATCTGAAGCCTTTGATTGATAACAGCACACTTCATCCGGACTACTATGGATTTCCACTAGTTGTACCTACTTCTGGAATCATAAATTCAACTATGAGATGGCTTCCTTCACCCCCGAACCCAGTTTATGCTATGTTATTTTTACACATTCTCTGCTTGCTCCTGGCTATTTCTGCACATGTTCACGCACACACACACTCTCTCCTCTCATAGGGGGTTATTCTAGTTCATTCTTTCTGACAAAATCCTTCTTAGATGGACAAAACCATGTGCACTGCAGGGGGGCAGATGTAACTTGTGCAGAGAGAATTAGATTTGGGTGGGGTTTTTCTTCAAAGTGAGATCTATATTGCAGTGTAAAATAAAGCAGTCAGTATTTTCCCTGCACAGAAACAAAATAACTCACCCAAATCTAATTCTATCTGCACATGTTACATCTGCCCCCCTGCAGTGCACATGGTTTTGTCCATCTAAGAAGGATTTTGTCAGAAAGAATGAACTAGAATAAACCCCATAGAATGTTTCCCCCCTCATGCCCCCCCCCCCCCCCACAACAAATCAACTTCCTGTCATGGCTCTGCAGTAGCTCTGCCCCCACTCTCATCTCTTTAATCTACCTGTTTCCTGCTTCCATGGGCACCTCACAGGATGAAGAAGGCTGGACCTGAAATTTGCTGCAGAGCACAGAAGTACCCCCTGCAGTCTCTTTCATCTACCCTGCTGTGTCTCTCAATATCTCCCAAGTTGTCTCTCTCAATATCTCCCTCTCCCCTGTGACCTCTTTCTCCCCCCTTCGGCCTCTATCACTATCTACCCTGATGTCTTTCTCGCTATCTCCCCTGCTGCCTCTCTCACTATCTCCAGCTCCTCTGCAGCCTGTCTCTCTCCCTTGCAGCCTCTCTCTCTCCCCTGTGGCCTCTCTCTCCTGCGGCCTCTGACTCCTCCATGGCATCTCTCCCCCCCGCTGTCTCTCCCTTTCCTGCTACTTCTCTCTCCACTGTGGACTCTCACTATCTACAGCCTCTCTCCTCTGCTGCCTCTGACTCTCTCACTGCATCTCTCTCCCTTGCTGCCTCTCTCTTTCCTGCTGCTTCTCTCTTTAGATTCTCTATGCAAGAAATGCGGTAAAAACCCCGTTATCGGGGTTTTTACCGCATTTTGGGATGCTGTAAGCATCCCCGCCGGGTTAACGCAGCGGGGGGCATCGCCAGAAAAATCTGGCGATGCCCCATAGAAGCCAATGGGCTTCTACCGCATCCCAGCGCCGCCCCGCGCCGACCCCCCACCGCCCCGCATCGCCCCCTCCTCCGAGCTGTGCTGCCCGGACCTGTGCCCTCCTCCCTGCACTGATCCTCTTCGGGGTGCAGGGAGGAGGAGAGCCCGGCGCAGCAGCAGCAGCGCAGGGTGTGTGAGGGAGGGGGGAGCCGCCGGGACCTGCTGGGACCCGGCGACTCTCACCGCAAAGGACAGCTCTTAACGCAAGAGCTGTCCTTTGCCTTAATTATCGCATATGTTACAACATATGCGATAATTAAATATGCGATGGGCGGCGAAGGGGGGCGGAGATTCTTAGAGAATCTCCCCCACTATCTCCCTGTCTCCTTTGCTCTCTCTTGCTATCTCCCTCTCCCCTGCACTGTCTCTGATAATGATGTTACATCAGGGCCACACATCTTCCCATGAGACAACCCTCAGCTGAGACAGCCCCACCCCAGAATAGGCAGCCAGGAAGTCAAAACAACAGCTGTACCACTGCATTCACCTATTTATTTACCACTTTATATATGGGGAGCGGGGGCTAGCACATTTACTACAGTGCTATTTAAATAGTGAAAAAGCTAAAGCAATGTCAGTCAGTAAATGCACCACAAAATTATTAGTGTGATGCATTGCAAGATTACAGATGTGAGATTATATACTTAGATACAACCCACTGTAAATAAATGGCAAAATGTGCTCTGGAATGGAAGAATAAACATAACTGACAGCTGGCAATGTGATTTCCTTGCAAAATGGGACATTATCCTCGGTCTAATGAATTGTTTGGAACTTTGATATATCTGGTTATTTTGTGTTCTTCAGCAGCAATAGGGGAATTAATCCAAGGAAACTATGTTCCTAATCTCATAACACCGTCTCCAGCAAATGAGTGTGATTTAGCTGTGAGGCATTAGGACTTGTCATGCAGCCTTTGGGTTTCATACGTAGCTGACATATTGGTAAACACATCAGTGGTAATTCTATGCAGGCAGTCTAAAATATGCCAGGGAAATCAGGAGTATTATACTCCATACCGGAAGAAAAGAATGCACAATCTTCCAGGATTTATTAGGAAGGAAATTATATCTGGCGGCCAGCTATTTGGAGACTGAGCGGCATACCAGAAATGTGTTAACTTTCTAGTTTGATTATGCAAAGTGAGTCACTCCTAGAACTTAGCTTGGTTGAAATACCATAGCTACAGCAAGTGGCAGAATTTGTGGGTGGTGAGCCCAGGTGCAAAAATATTACCCCCCCCCCCTCCACCCCAAACCAAGTTTACAATATGCAACATGGCAGTGGGTGGCAAGGAGAGGCAGAGGGTGACAGGGAGAGGAGGGGGGGGGGACAGAACGTGACAAGGAAAAATAGTGGGTGACAGGAAGAGGGTGTCAAGGGCAGCAGTGGGCCCCTTAGTCCTCATGGGCCCTGGTGCACTGAACCTGCTCTATTAATAGTAGCTTCTGGCTACAGCAAATAGCTCTATTTTCTTTATAACACTTGCCAAGCTGATGCTGTTTGGTGGCCTCAAAATTCATCATCATTGTGGGGGAGGGATATGGCTGTCACGTTGGGTTGTTGTGGATCCCCCGTAGATGGCTGCTCAGATATGGACGGACTAGGTAGAGAGAGTGTAGCTGGCCATATATACTGCCTTTGCATATGTGGGCAGCTCTGGGAGATTGTCTGAACTCCCAGCCAGAGGAGCGGAGTCTAACTGGGCAGCGGTGTTCACCAGGGATTCCCACTGCATCCACCCAGCACCCAGACGAAAGCCTCCCAGTGACCCTGGACAGCGGTAGAGATTTGTAGGCTGGAGCTCACCGGAACCAGTTGACAGAAAACAGGACCTCTCAGAGAGGATGCCAATTCTGGATAGCCACTTAGCTTAAACGGATGACTGGTGGATGACGGAATTAATGATGGCGCACTCGGCAGTTAACAGATAACTTGAAGAAATAACGTAACAGGATGGCTCACTCAGCATATAACGGATAACTGTAGAAATAATGTACCGTAACTCAGGATGGTCCACTCGGCAGATAACGGAAAACTGAAGAAATAATTCAACTCAGGATGGCCAACTCGGCATATAACGGATAACTGAAGAAATAATGTAACTCAGGATGGCCAACTCGGCATATAATGGACAACTGATGAAATAATGTAACTCAGGATGGCCCACTCGGCATTTATGGATAACTGAAGAAATAATGTAACTCAGGATGGCCCACTCGGCATTTATGGATAACTGAAGAAATAATGTAACTCAGGATTGCCCACTCAGCATATAACGGATAACTGATGAAATTATGTAACTCAAGATGGCCAACTCGGCATATAACGGATAACTTGAAGAAATTACAACGATGAGCGCTGGAGATGGAAGTGCAAGCACTGAGGTTGTGAATGCAGAACCTAATCTCTCTAAATAAATTGCTACCAATGTTATATAGAAATATATTTCACAACTATTTAAGTCTAGACATTTAAAGGTAGACATGCCATTTTTAATGTAGTATGACACGTCCACTTGATGGCACGCCAAACAGCATATTCTACTATAATATATATGAGATGGTATTGGGATCCAAGGCCTTGGGATGCCTACGATCAGAAGACCAATAATAAAATCCTGCTAGTCGGGATCTTGACATCTTTTAGATACACATGCTAACCCTAACCTGCCCTGACCTGCAGCATAACTCTAACCTTCCCCTCTTAGTGCATAACCCTCCTTTCTTAGAGCCTAACCCATACCCCCTTCCCCGCAGACTAAACCTAATATTTTCCTTCTCCTACAGCCCAACTCTAATGCTCCCTCTAGTGCCTAAACTTAACCCACTCTCCCCCGCAGTCTAACCTAACCCTCCCTGGCACATTTATGACCGGGATGCTGACAGTTGGGATCCTGGCGCCATTCTTTTCACCAGTGTCAGAATTCTGACTGCCAGCATCCCAACCGTTGGTAAGCATCCATTCTGACTCAGGCCAGCATCCCATCTCCCTGAGTCTAGTTTTCAAATGTAGGCAAGTACAGTTTGCCCCAGCATTCTCTGAGGAATATCCTGCCAGTATACAGCAAAGAATAGAACAATAATTTTTCTTTGAATTGGAAAAGAGATGATAATTTAGTATTAACATGATTGACTCTAGTTGTACTGTGGTCCAATCCGATGCACGTGTGATGAAGCAAATTTATAGCTCATGAATCAGTATTGGACAAGCTTCCCGATATTTATGCCATATTTATAAAGAATTTGGCAACAGAATATACTTAAACATTTCTAAGAAATAATCTAAGTTCTTTTTTTCATGAGTTGTTTTGTGTTATGTTCAGCTAGAAAGCGTATACTATATATATATGTCATACTGTGTTATTATCGCAAGTCTATGGTATTATTGGCAACAGATGGTTTATTAAAAAAAAAAACCTTTATTCTTTATTCTGTTCTTCAGATAAAGAAAGATGAACTGCAGCCCTGTTAGATACAGTACACTTTCCATTGTGTCACAGTCAATGACAGCTTTAAGTAATTTATAACTGAAGATAAAGAATTTATTGTTAGTACTGTCAACAGCTTACTCTTCTTTCCAACTTCCCGATAAGAGTCTCTCACAGTCTAGACCTACATTGGAATCGGTAAAGGCAATGGAACCTTTACACTCATTGTAAGGTATTTTTTAAAATCAAACGATATATTCCGCATTAGCGTACAAATTCTGCTGTTACTGTAATACAAACAAGAAGGTGATATATTTGCAAACCATTAAACGTATTGTGCCATAAGTTCTGTGATGTCTAACTACAGTAGTTGTTATATGTTGAGGAGTTGACAGTGGATCCAGACAAGTATTGCACGCATTTCGCAGTGCTGCTGACTGCTTTGTCATGACCTTGACAAAGCAGTCAGTAGCACTGCGAAACGTGTTGGTGCAATACTTGTCTGGACCCCAATTGCTTCAAGGACTCACCCCTTTTACACCAAAGGACTGCCCCACCTGCATAATTCTTCTGATCGGATGCCCACAACCTTGGAAGTCCCATGCCACAAACACCGTTGGATACCTGACCACTCGCAGCAGTGGGACTCCCGATCAGGCTAATTCCATCTATGCCATCGTTTGTTGTAGTCCGTCACAACAGCTTCAGGATTCCACCAGGTGGCCAATAAGGACTACCCCACACCTTCTTCTCAGGATCAGAGCAGGTCTCAATACCCTTAAAATTGGTGACTATATAATTGGGTCCATTCAAAATTACATTGTAAAATCAGCGCTGCTCCATTTTATTTATTCAATTTTTTTCCTTTTTTTGGGAGCTGACTACTCCCTTAAGCAGCTGCTGTCTTGACTAAACAACTCCTGGTAAGTGCTCCATACTAACCTCGGTTGGTTCCCCTCCTTTTTCGCTGGTAAGAAACAGGCTGGCAGAGGGGATAAAGAGAACAGCTTTGCGACAAATGGGGTCCCCAGAAATAGAAGGCCGAATGCACATCCATAGTCTGATCTGGGCATGAGGGCTACAAGGAAGTGCTCCCTTGTTGCGATAGCAGAGTGGAGCATGACACAGGAAAGGCTGCAATGTGTGGAGTGAATGATTTTATTAAGGTTGGGCGATGCCAATTGACAATTGCAGAGAGCTTCTTAGGATCCATTCACACTGTAACCAGAGATGATGAATCCCAAAAATGCAGTCTTCCCTTGCTGAAAGATACAATTCTCCAGCTTGCGGTATAGCTGGCACAAAGACAGGCCAAACCTTACTCATATGTTGACAATTGGACATCAAATAAAATGTTGTCTAGGTAGACCTTGACATACTGAAACAGGAGGTCCCTGAATTTTGTAGTTCATAAAATGTTGAAGAATAGCTGGCGCAGTGTGCTGAACGATCTAGTAAAGCACATATCTCTCTGCACAGATCTCTCAGCACAGATCTCTCAGCACAGATCTCTCAGCACAGATCTCTCAGCACACAGAAATGCACCAGCGATGTGTGCTAAGCAATCTCTCAAGGCCAGTGTTCTCAATTGAGAGAACACTGGTGATGACTAGATACTGTATGTATTTTAGGAACACTTTGTTCCTAAACCTCCTCTCATGCTCTTCAATAGAGAGCCGCAATCTCCCAACTTGGAAGGGCTCATGACATTCAAGGGAAACTGAAAACAAGGGGACAGGGGCAGGAATGACAACCCATTCTAACAGCCCCATACTAAATGGTAGCGCAAGGGTCTAGCTAGGAAGTTGGCAACATGCAATTTAAATTGTAAAGAGCCCTGTTTCTAAAACTCCCAACAACTTTTGGTATCCCCATTTAGATGTCAGAGATGCCAGAGACATAGCTGAAAGTGCCTTCGTAGGCTGGAGAGCACCGACCCATTATACAAGGGTCTGCAAGTACTGCATTATATGGTCCCGGTTCTTCTCTTCTTGTCTTTCCATTCTATCAAGCAGATCTTCTTGTAGTTCATTTGGTGAAGGATTACCAGCAGCATCCATATTTCTTCCAGAGTATACTGCCACGACTCTTTCCAGGGTGGTCTGGATGCTGACTATACCATTAGAATTGGTGTGGGACAGAATAGAGATACAAAATCCAACATGTCAGCGGCCTTCATTAGGCTACAAAGAAGGTATGGACTCCACTGTGTCCAATACACAAGTCTCAGCTCTTTGTCTGGGTTTCAAAGTACAAAGTTGGATTACATTGGATGACCTGGACCTTGGTCAAGAGACTTATCACCATGAGCCATACTGGAGCACAGGCAACAAAAATTGGGGGCGGCAGAATCAGGTTACAGGAAAAGCAAAGGTCGGAAACAGGAGTTTAAGGATTATCATCAGCCATGCCAAATTAGTGGTTTTCAAACTTGGTTCTCAGGCAGCTCACATTTCCCAGATCACTTAGCATGTGAGCTGAGAGCCGTTCATTACACATTCATATATTAACTGCTCCCGATCATTACATATGCATGATAGGGAGCAATGCATACCCGGTCCCCTGCTGGCTCTCCCGGGGGGCAGCTTGTGCTGCCTGGGTCCCGGGGAGCTCTCCTATCCTCCACGTACATTCTGGGGCAGGCAGGGAGACTTCCATCTCCCTGCCTGCCGCTGTCCTCCGGCTCCCTGCGGCTTCCACCGCAGGAGTTAACATTCGCCGACAGGGGCAGCAAGCCCCTGCCTCATTGAATAGTGTGTCAGCAAGGGCTGGCAGCGAGGGCCCCAGCCCTCCGGAACATGGCGACTGTGCAGCGAATCCCAAACAGGATTCGCTGCACATCGCGATTATGGTCATTGAATACTGCCCTTTGTGTGTACTGCACCCATAGTATATACTGTCAGAAGGTGGGTGTGTGATTGTTCGGCCTCCAAGCAGCGTTGTACAAGCTGCGCATTGAAAGCAAATTAAATTCAATACTGCACCCATAGTATATTCTTGTGTGGCTTAGCATAGTTATCCAGCTACCTCGGTGCAACCTTTTGCACTGAAAACAATATTGTGAGGTGTAAAGTGATCAAAATTGTCTGGAAAGGGCTGGAAATGAATGTTATTAAAGTACTAAATTTTTTTTGACCATTTTTAAAAAAAATCCAAATCCAAAGCTTTTCACCGCCACTCGACAAAACCAAATCCAAATCTCGGCGACGAATCTAAATCTGCAGCCCCGGCACTCATCCCTCATCAGCATGGCGGCGGGGAACAGATTCCCTGCCCGTCTCAGCTTCAGGAAAATGGGCAGGGACAGCAGAGGGTGCGACAGAGGAGGATGGCAGCCGGCTCCGACAGAACCGAGACTCGAGCGTCTCATGCATGCGTGCCCCTTCTGTTGGATGGCGCACAGAGTTGATTGGCGATTCTGTCACTAGGGTGTCTGTAATGAGAGCTGCTCCATCTGTAAAGTAAAGCATTTACTACAATTGCAGTATTATACTAAATTTTATGCTAACTTTAACTCAAGGAATTTAAACCTCAAGAATAACTGTAGATAAACAAGAAAGAAAATTGAAATTCAAGATTTCTTACGGATACACATTACGACTCCCAGTGACTGACTTACAGAATAAATACCAGGTCATGTAACACAGTCTCATATATGCATAAAATGTTTCAGGCCCCTATTAAAAAATTGGACTTTGGCTGACTTTCCGAAAGCAAGGAATGGACACATCTTAAACTTCTGTAAACATTCATTAACTGGGATAGCCCATTAAACCTCGCTGGAGAAAGAATAAACACTTCTTGTGTTTATGAACTAGGCATTCGGAGAGGTCAGTGTTCTACAGTTCATTCGTCTTTTTCAGGCATGTTAATGTTATAACAACATAATGATGAAATGTGCACCATGTTTTATTATTCTTGGTGAAGTTTACTGTGGGATCTTGTAGACTTTCTGATGGATACACACCAAATGAATTCCTTGTGCAAATCTAGCCAATAAATAAACTATTGAGTTATAGCATGGGGTCAAGCAATACAATACTGAGACAACAGCCCACACAAGCGAGCGTGCCTGATTTTATAATATTTTATCTTATCAAAATCAGTTGCATTAAATGGTGAAGAGTAACCAGTTAACGTCTTATGCAGAACAATATGAAATCTGCACAAAACACCTACAGTGATTTCTTTTCATAGTAGAATCTATTGAGCCCTTCTGCTGCTGCCTGCGAGCGACATGATCAAGATGGCACCACTAATGGCTGCCTAGGAGCTGTGCACTCAGCCATATGTACCCCCGTGTCTCCCCTGCATAGCAATCTATATCTGTACTGTCTCAGCGCATACTGTTACCTACCTGGCTACTGCAACGACCAGTGGTGCTGCTGTTGGCTGCCTAGGCGCTATCTCTGCTTATATTGATACCTATCAAGCTGCTACAATGACCAGTGGCGCCGCTGATGGCTCCCCATCAAATATATGTTCCCTGCGTATATAATCCCCAGGGTACATCTAGCATATATACTTACATAGACCTGCAGTTTGGTTCACTATTTCTTTCCCACCTGCTGAGACGTTCTGAGGATTGTGTCCGAATCCCCCCAGAACCTGTGATTTTAAATAAGGACCCACATGGAAATTGATGCGGGTTTGCACCTACCTATTAGGATCTGCAAAGAATCCATGTTCTGAGTTTACACTTGATATTTGGAGTTAACATTTATACTCATGTTCTGTATGCCTATGGAATGTTACCCTTGAGGAAGTCGTTTAGGACGAAACGTGTTGGGTTTTTCCTTGTATTTGTTGAACCGAATTATTGACTCCATACAGATGAAAAAAGTGTTTTTATATTGTGTTTTTAAAATTATGTATTAAAATTGTTGAACTGTAATTTGTACATTACTACGGTTCTTCATATCGGATTTGGTGGTGGAATTATATACCAGGGGCGCACTCTGTTTCCTACTATACATCTAGCATATACCTGTATGTGTTATGTATATCTGTACTGTCACTGTTGAACTGTTACCTAAATGGCTGTTGCACAGCAATCAAAATCTAATTCCTAGTATATGCAATTATACCTGGCCAATAAAGCGGATTCTGTTTCTATGGGATGTAAACAGATGGTTAACAGTTTTATCAGCAAAAAACGGTACTTGTTTCCTAGAACGGCGCCCACGATATTGATCTTAGGCATCGCAAGCAAAAAAATTGCGTCTGTCGCATCGCATGCGGCCACAAAATCGCATGCGATGCGACCGACGCGATTACCGCGATTTTACATAGGGAACAATGTTAAATGGTCCAATTGACCCGATTTCACATAGGGAACAATGTTAAATGGCCCACAGACCCCAAATACCCACCCTGAAGTGTTAAATGGCCCCCCCAATTGTTAACGCCACCTCACCATCAACGTCAACCCGAAGCGTGGCGAGCGCAGCGATCCCGCGTTGGCCGGCGGTACGCGTCCTACGACCTTTTCATACCCCCACTATCCACGTCGGCGTGGAGTTGAGAATAGAAAGTGTGGCGAGAGCAGCGAGCCACCGAGCCCGAAGCGTCGCGAGCGGAAGCGGATACCTTCACAGCTATACGCATCCCCTCGCGGGCTTCGCAGGTAGTGCACTGACCTACATCTTCCCCCTTTTCTTTGTTCGACACTTAGGGTCTGATTCTGAGCTGAACATCTCTTACTGTGGAAGCAAATAGATAATTTGGCATATATGCCTATACTAAGGGGTTAAAGTGAGGGGGAGCCGGGTGGAACTGAGTTCTACCACCACTAATGGTGAGGTTGAACATTTTAACCTCAACATTGAACCTGCACTGTAATTCTCACAGAAAAGCATTCTAATTTGCAGGGGGATGCTAAAAACCCTACCACTGGCCCTGTCTCTGCCTAATGGGGTGAGGGGTAATTAGGTGGCATAGAGAAATTATGCTGCTTTCAGACCGCATAACTGGCTTTGACCCTGTATTTGGAAACGTTTCCAAAAACGGGTCTGCCAGATAAAACCCCTTTCACACCGCAGCACTTAAACGGTATATTACCGTTTAAGTGCCGATTTTTTGACACTGGCAGACCCGTTTTTGGAAACTTTCCAAATACAGGGTCAAAGCCAGTGCAGCCTTCAGCCCTCCCCTCCGTGCAGCTCCCCCCCCCCCTCGCGTGTCGACCGAGAGCATGTCGACGCCCCCCCGCGCATGTCGACGCCCCCCGCGCATGTCGACGCCCCCCGCGCGTGTCAACGCCCCCCCCACCCCACCCCGCGTGTCGGCGCCCCCCCCCTGTCGACTTACCCCGTGCCGGTACCTCCGTTGTGGACTGCAGCTCAGTATGCTCGGAAAGCACTTATGAAAAAAGTGTCTTCCAGAAAATGGCTGCCCCATAGGAAACCCTGTTTAAAAAAACTGTCTTCCGTATGGGGGGCAGCCATTTTCTGAAAGACACTTTTTTCATAAGTGCTTTCCGAGCATACTGAGCTGCAGTGCCGGGAACCACAACGGAGATACCGGCACAGGGTAAGTCGACACGGGGGGGGGGCGCCGACACGCGCGGGGGGGTCGACACGCGGGGGGGCCGTCGACACGCGCGGGGGGGGCGTCGACACGCGCGCAGGGGGTGTCGACACGCGCGGGGGGGACTCCAGTGCTGTGAATACTTAATGAGCGCTCATTAAGTATTCACTGTGCTGAATTTAGGACCCAGCTCATTGGCTGGGTCCTAAATACCGTTTCTGAGCCGATTTTTGCGCTAAAATACCGGTTCAGAAACGGGTAGGACCCTGCATTTTAACCGGTTAGAAAAAACGGCATTTTCTAACCGGTTAAGTGGGACTGGACCTTTCAGACCGCACACATTACCGTTTTAAAACGGTAAAAAAACGGCAATTTACCGTTTTAAAAGTGCGGTCTGAAAGGGGCATTAGTTTCCCCACCTCAGCATGACCACTTTAAGCCCTGCCAATACTATGGATAGAACTTGGCTAGATTAGTTTTTTCATAAAATAGGGCATTTTAGGGCTATGACTGGGAAATAGCAATGTGATCCCGCATAGCCACCATGATACTCTGCGTGAGTCATGCTTACAGGCAGGGCTATTTTTCAGTAGGCTCCAGCAGGAACTGAGGCCCTTATTCTAGTTCACTCTTTCTGACAAAATATTTCTTAAGGTGCGTACACACGGGGGGGGGGGGGGGGGGGAGATATATTGCTTGCAATATATTGCTAGCAATATATTGCTTGCAATATATTGCTGAGCAATATATTGCTCAGTGTCTCCTTTTCATCGGCGACCAGAGATGGTCGCTGATGAAAAGGAACCTCTGCTGGGGGAGCCGCAGAGGTAATTAGCTGGTCGCAGGAGCAAGCTCCTGCGACCAGTGATTACAATGGGGCAGAAAACGTGAGCGCGCACCTGGCGATTTATCGCCGGTTCACACTTCCATCACTGGCAATATGGTCACCTGCGACCATATTCCCAGCGATTATAGCCCCTATCGCCCCCGTGTGTACACAGCATTAGATGGACAAAACCATGTGCACTGCAGGTGAGGCAGGAGTAAACCCCCACCCAAATCTAATTATCTCTGCACAAGTAACACCTGCCTCACCTGCAGTGCACATGGTTTTGTCCATCTAAGAAATACTTTGTCAGAAAGAGTGAACTAGAATAAGGGCCTCAGTTCCTGCTGGAGCCTGCTGAAAAATAGCCCTGCTTACAGGGAATAGGAGCCTTTTTCTGATGTACAGCTATGGGACTGGTGACCGTGTATATGTTAATTATAATATCTGCAGCATGAAATGAATGGTTGCCACTGCATACCTCCCAACTTCTGACCTGTAGAAATAGGGACACTCGCGTGAGCGCCTGAAAAGGGGGCGGGCGTATGCAAATTAGGTTGCGGTTTATGCTAATTAGCCGCGACCTCATTTTCATACGAGAATAGACGCTGTGTGCATGCGCACAGCGTCTATTCTACTAGATTGGGGGGTCTCCCAAATGCCACCCCCCGCAGTGGGACAATGCCTGCCGTGGGTGGGACAGCGGGACAGGACCCGAAAATCGGGACTGTCCTGCTGTCAGGGCTGGCAACAGAAATCTTGGGGCCCGGTACACTGATATCTCTGGGGCCCCCTAACAACGCCCCCTTGAGCAGAACATTTTTTGTATACCGCTTATTGAATGTGTTTTTTTATTATTGCAAAAGACACAATTAATATTCACTAATACTGGAGGGGTGTCTGGGTAAGTACCCTTACAGGAATCCAGGTGGGTGCCTTTATAAACCATTTCTAGGCACTGCCGCAGCTATGCTTACAGCCCGTCAGAACTTTGGGGCCCCTCACAAGCTTGGGGCCCGGTACAGGTGTCCCCCTTGACCCCCCCTGTCGCCTGCCCTGCCCGCTGTAATCGTGACAGTTGGGAGGTATGCCACTGGTTTCACTTCCACATGTAAAAAACCCCACATTAGTTGAACAGATTCTCATTGTCACACCACCATCCAGAGACTCCAGCCACAGACCTTCACACTTACAGTACATATCATAACCAGGCACTGTCAAGTTTTCTCCGTGGTGTGCTGGGGACCCACCATTGGCTGACCACTACTGTTGGCTTACTGTCTGCCCACTGGCTTCTGCATCATGTGTTTGTATGGCTGGTGTCTTTCATGCATAGATTTCTGCTAGCTCTAGACCAGTGGTTCCCAACCTTTTTTGTCTCCCGTATCCCTTGATTAGGCTTTTCATTTATGAGTACCCCCTCGTGAAATATTTAGGGGTGTGGCCTAAAAGGGGTGTGGCCTCATTTGAAGGGTGTGGCTTAACAGGGGCAAGTCATACTGGCAATGACGAGAAAAAAAAAAAGTGCAACCACTTGACCACAATATAAGATAAGCCCATTCTGCGGACAGCATATAAAAAAACAGAACACTGTCAAATCTCTATTACTGAAGCAACAGACATTCCAACGGATCACGTTAGCCTTCCAATAGTGCCAGATACACATATGCCCCCAAAAGTGCCAGATACACATATGCTCCAATGGTGCCAGGTATGCCCCCACAGTGCCAGAAACGGGAATGCCACCACGGTGCCAGGTATGACCCCCATGGTACTGGGTATGCGCCCATAGTGCCAACAATGCCAGCAACAAGTATGCTCCACAGTGCCAGCAATGCCCCACAGTGCCAGCAACAAGTATGCCCCACAGTGCCAGCAATGCCCCACAGTGCCAGCAACAAGTATGCCCCACAGTGCCAGCATTGTCCCACAGTGCCAGCAACAAGTATGCCCCACAGTGCCAGCAATGCCCTACAGTGCCAGCAACAAGTACACCCCACAGTGCCAGTAATGCCCCACAGTGCCAGTAACAAGAATGCCCCACAGTGCCAGCAATGCCCCACAGTGCCAGCAACAAGTACGCCCCACAGTGCCAGCAATGCCCCACAGTGCCAGCAACAAGTACGCCCCACAGTGCCAGTAATGCCCCACAGTGCCAGTAACAAGTATGCCCCACAGTGCCAGCAATGCCCCACAGTGCCAGTAACAAGTATGCCCCAAAGTGCCAGCAATATGGTATGCCCCCACAGTGCCAGCAATGCCTCCATAGTATTTCCCAGCAGCAGCACACTCACCATTGACGCTGCTGCTGGGGAGAGGACAGTCCAGTGGCCCCCTGCCATGCAGCTACCGCCGTTGCTTCTCTAAGGGAAGGAGAGTACAGCACACTGCGTATCTCTCCTTCACTGTGACTGGGCTGCCCGCCAATCAAAGTTCGCGGGCCGGCTCCTGATTGGCTGCCGGCCCGCATGCAAGCTCTGTTTGGCGGACGGGCGGCTAGTCACAGGGAAGCACACTGAGGGGTAGGAGAGATGCGCAATGCACTCTCCTCCCCTCCAGCAACCTGTCTGACTACAGGCCGGGCCGCCGCATACCCCCGAGTGGGTGGACGCGTACCCCCAGGGGTACACGTACCACAGGTTGGGAACCACTGCTCTAGACCAAAGGTGCAGTTACGTTAAGCTGACCACTGCATTTCCAATGAAAACCTAGATTCCACATTGGCTTCAATCATTACACAGCAAGCAGTACCTATACGGGACTTCCTGAGGTGCTGTCAAATTGCCATTGCATTGTCCCTCAAAACCTGCAGCATGCACAGACTCTCTGTGCACCTAAACATTCACCTCAACATTCATTCTTTATTGTAGATACTTGTTCCTTGTGACCACAAGCAATAGGTACAGCCTTGTGCCCTGTACCACATGTTCTAGACTGGGGTCCAAACTTTGTCCCACTGGTCTCAGCTCAGTGTCCAAGTCTCATCCCACTGGTTTCAGGCCAGTCCAGTCTATTTTTACTTTTTTTTTCAAGTTCTCCCTCAATTTCTGGATTTTACACCAGCGTTGTCTAGTCCCCTGAAATAGTAAAAATGGATGTTCGATGATAGTTTAAAACCTGTTTCACTGCAAGCTGCTATGCTGTCTAGCCTGGGGACCGCTAAATGGAGCATTAAGTAATATCCACAGCCCTAAAACTGTCACAGGGTTTAGATTTTAAGAAAAACAAACACTTGGTCTACTTCATTAATGATGGCTCAACAAAATGCCATATACATCAGCAAATCTCATCATAAAATCTGTAATGAAACCCGCAGCAGTGATTTATCTACTACAAGTAAAAGGATAAAATCTCTGTAGGCAGATTTTGCATTACGTTTATAGTGCATTCTGAAATGCTTAGGACAATAGGCTCATATAATAAGAAACAGCCAGGCTCCGAGGAATGAAAGCAACTAAGCAAGTACTGTTCCAAGGCTCCAGCCAGGGGCCTTACATACATATGCTCAGAATTCAGGACCCTCTGGCTTCATATTTCCAACTGTCCTGCGCACTGTAGAGAACTAAGGGGGTTTTTCTGGTTGATTCGCTCGGATGTGAATTCGCATTTTTGCGAGTCAACCAAACCCCGCCTTGCGAACGGTGGTACGCCGGCCCACCATTCACAAAGCACGTTAGTATAGACTGGCTGGGAATGGATGTTTTACATAAACATCCATTCGCAGGCTGCGGGAGAACACCCACACCTACGAACATCGAATGATGCGAAATGTGCAAGCATATCTAAGTCTGCTTAGAGCATCTGCATGCACATTGTGAAGGAATAGGGTGGGTCAGCAAAGTGTCCCCCCCCCCCCCTGTGCGTCATCAACCCATGAAATTCTTAGCGTTCCCAATTGCTAATAGGCCGCACCGCCGCCCCACGCGCATGGACTACAATTGAGCAGAACGAGGCACACTGTCCGAAGCATGGCAAGCCCTGCGAGGGTACGCCTTACACTAATTTGGGGCCCTGCTAGGCTCTCTACTGCTCTGGCTGCAGCCTACCTGGTAATCTGGGGAGCTTACAGTACTGTATGCGACCAATATCTGTGTATGACGCTAAATACATATGTAGTGGTAATGATGTGTAGGGTGTACACATGTCCATTATAAAGACACTACAGCTAAATATACCAGAGGACTGCAGGTAACCTAAGAACATTACTACCTAATAAAACAAACTTTTTGTGTGGAGGGATGGGTGGGGGTGATTTATAACACGATGGGGTACTCAGAAATAGAAAGCCTAATCCAGGGGTAGGGGAGAGAAAAAAGCTTGGGAACCGCTGTCGTAGAGCCTTGCTCATCTAGACGACTGCTGTTGTTGTGAGATAACAATGAACACTAATGATGGAATCTCCTCAGAGATGTTCTTTCTCCATAGTACAGCTCAGGTTGGTTTTATTCAGTTTGAGCTTAGAGAAGCTCCCTTTAATAACAGGCACTGTAACAGGACGAGTGGCAGAGATTCTTATGCAGTACCAGTCATGTACAAACTGTGGTCCTCCAGCTGTTGAGAAACTACTCATCCCAGCGTGCCTTGCCATAGTTTTCTTAATAGCAAAACTGTGGCAAGGCATGATGGGACTTGTAGTTTCACAACAGCTGGAGGGCCATAGTTTGGACATGCATGCAGTAAACAGTTCCATACATTTTTTTAACACAAATTGTGGGAAATTTCTACTGCAAGTTCCCTGCCATCAATATCTGGCTGTCCTTCAAGGGTTAGAACCCTTCTCCCGGTCTGACACTGTTCTAAGAACTCTTGTTTTGCCATGTTGGAGAGGTTGAGGAGCGCTCCAAATTTATCATTAACATGTAACAGGATCTGGGATCATGTGGACAGAGGGATTGTATTCACTGCCATATTAAAAGGGTTTTCCATTTTCCTAAGTACAGCGCACCAGTAATAGGATCATCTAGCACCTCATTTACAAAGTGCCAGTTTGTGGTTTGCAACCACTTCTGTTTAAGCATTGCCTCGATATTCATCTCTCGGCACACTTCCTTTGACGTTGATATGGTGTTACTGTCGCAGGTGAGGGAATATCTGGGTTTCTTTAGCAAGGTGACAGCCACATGTAGCTGCATAAAAGATGCCTGTATCAGTTTGCTCACATGATGGATATTGTTGAGTATGGCATACCATATTATTGTGCACATAGACATGGGGGGGGGATTCAGATCTGATTGCTGGACTGCAAATTCAATCGAGTGGTCATGCGTATGATCATGGATGATGATTCTGATTAGCTCGGTAAGCTGCAAAGCTCGCAGCTTACCAAGCACCTGTGTCACCGTCCCACCGAATACCCCCCTTCGCTGTTTTCTCTCGCAACCATGTGAGGGGATGTGTAACGAAGACACATCCCCTCTGACTTTTATTTGCAGGTGCCTTTTGATGAAGCTACAGTAGGTAGCGAAACGCGTCAGTAGCTTTCAGCCTTTCACCTCCAGGATTTTACAACATTTATGGAAATTACTATTGCTTATTGTGGACTTTGACAGACTTTTGCCTCATTTCCATTACCCCCAGCTCCAACTTGGGACCCCTATTCTGGACTCCTCCGATGGCTTTTTTCTTCCTTGGTCACCTGTGTGAGAGGAAGCTAAGTTCCAGCCCATTGGGTCACTCTATTTACTCTCCTCCAGCGGCTGCAAAAAGAATTCCATACCACTAGTGAGGACTGAGCCCATTCAGGGATAGGAATTCACCTGTTAGCGGTGAAACAACTCTAAAGGTGGTAAAGTGCACTTAACTTTTTTGGCATTTCTTCCACTTAGGCATATCAAAAATGTCCTATTACCCATCCTGAGAGAGTGAAAGTTTCATTATCTTATTCATTTTATTATTGTTGTTATATATGATTGTATAGTGATTCATTTTATGCTTTTTTAGTAAAGGTTATTTCTATCATCAATTATCAATCACCCGCGTATTTTCAATTTTTTGTCATAAGCGCTGTTACACACCTTGTCTGTGTGTTTTTGTGTCCTTGTCTTTTTAGTAGGGACTGACTATCCCCACTTTTAGCAGCTGCTTTTTGAAAACCAGCCCTTGTCTAGGCGCCTGATTATATTCTTCATTGAATATTTTTGCCCACTGGGGGAATGCAGCAGTAGGGGCCCATGTATAAGGGTATGGTCAGTCTCCAGAGAGGATCTGTCCAGCAGCACAGTATAAGGTTTAATTCAAGGGAAAAGTCTAGGACCTGATCTCTATCTCTCTCTCTCTCTCTATTTTTGTAACATTTATTGGCTTGATAAATGCTGTCCTACACTTCTGACCTTTAAGGATGTACAGTGGCCCTTCTTCTTGTTGACTCACCCGGACGCAAATTCGCACCCTTATGAGTCATCCAGAACCCATCCTGCGAATGGTGGTACGCCTGCACCCCCTTCACACGCTGGGTTCGTTGGCCTGGCATGCAAATGGGTGTTTTTCATAAACATCCATTGGCATGCTAACGGGAACCTCCCCCATCTTTCTATGGTCGACGATGGTGAAGGCGCACGCATATGTAAGGGTGGTCCAGACCACTTGTACATATGCATGTAGAATTCCAGGGAACAGGTCGGACAGCGGACATCCAATTATGTCAGCTGTACGCCCCCCGCACGTGCGTCACGAATGCATTAGCATGTGTATTCGGAGTGTTTTCATGGGAACACCCATGAAACACTGGGCATTCACATATGCTAATGGCTCCAGCCGGCACCCCACGCCCTTCTCCATTCCCCGCTTAAAAGGCAGGCGAACAGATTTTGCACCAAGTTTGCACGCTCCCAACGTATACACATGCGCAGAAATGTTGCTGCGCATATATGCAAAAACATCGGTCCCAATGCGAGTTCGCGCCAGGCCGAATCAACCAGAATAAGGGCCTGTATTTGCTACTTACCAAAGTTTTAAAAGTGCAGGAAACATGGTGATACTGTACGATACACATTGGCATGCCCCCACCACAGCATAAGTACTGTAACACATACTTGCCTACTTTTGAAAACTAGTTTCAGGGAGATTATAGTTGGTAATAGAATTTCGCACAGCGCCCCATTGAGGGGCGTGTCATACTCCACCCGAAGGGTGTGTCTAGTTCCATATATGGAGAGATTGTGAAAAGAGATTATGAATGTGGCACCTAGAAGCATTGGTGTGTACTGCTACATCTGAGAGGAATTTTTGAAAATGACTTATATACAAATGTAGATGAGCCCAAAGCAGTTAGGCCCTTATTCTGATCGGTGCGGACTTTTCCGAATTCTTTCGGATGGCGTTTTTTAGCCGTCTGCGCATGCGTGGAGAACGCGACGCGCATGTGCCACGCATGGTCTCCGTACTTGTTCTCACTAATCCCGTACAGAAATGTGCACCGCAATCATTCGGGCAATATGGGTGTGTTATGGGCGTCATGCGGAATGACACAGGGGCGTAGTTTCAAAGTGGGCTAAACTGGGCGGAAACATGGGCGGACACGGGGGAGTACACATATTTGGGTAGGCGTGCATTCGGACAGCACGCCGAATGCACGCGAACAAAAAGGGAAGAAATGTGCGGTGTCCAAAAGGTTACTCTTGCTTTGCGGACACCACTCGGTCATGCGCTAGGCAATCGGAACACCTAATCAGGACGGACGCACCTCAACCAATGTCACCTGAACCCAATACAATCACATACTTTACCCATTACTTGTTAATTACACGCTTCTCACTGCTACAATTGGAAGCATTGCAGCTTAAAGGGAACATTACATGCTGCACTTGTCACACACTTTTACACTGCAAATAATGAACACAACTTAATATTAATAATACTAATAGACATGTCACTTCTGCATGTATCAATTAATACAGACATTTGGGGGGCCAAAATAACATTTATTAATGAAACTTTGGGAAAAATTTCAAACACATAACAAAACAAATGGTACCATACCAGGACAAAAAATACATAATATAGAATAAATAGCCACAGCAGAATCATTGGGAACACATCAGGTGGCTTCACAACAAAAGTACAGCACCAACACTTCAAGTACAGCACACAGTAATGGTAGCCGAAACAGGGCAACAGGGGAACCAAACATGACATTTGAACCGCGGGCAAAAGTGGTGACCCTGGGCACGGATTTGGACAGAGGATGCTGACACACACAGCTCAATGGAAGATTTGGGAAGACATAACGGTGGAGATTAATGGGGACACAAGTTCATTTGCGGGCACGTTTGCCCCTGGCAGGCTCCTTGCCACGTGCAGCAGCTCTTCGGCCTCGGCCACGGCCAGAGTCAGATGGTGCCTCATGTGGAGCACATGCTGGTGAGGGGGTGGATCTTCTTCCCCCTCTGGCAGCAGGGAGTGATGGTGTTGCTATTGCACCCGAAGCGGGTGACATTAGGGCCCTATTGCTGGTAACTAGCTCCACCATAAGTTCATTATGGCGGAGGAGGAGGTCATTTTGCCGCAGGGCTTGATCAGCCAGCACCTGCAGGCTAGCAGCAATAGCTTGATGGCTGGTACTCATAGCTTGCTGGCTGGCACTCATAGCCTGCAGGCTCTCAGCAATACTCTGCTGGCTGGTGGTCAAACCCTGCAGCACCTCCTCGGCCCTACGCACCCGCTGGAATGCCGACTCTCCCTGCTGCACAATACTATCCAGCACACGGCCCCACATGGACAATTCAGCCGCGGACAATCCCGGCGGCTGCTGCACGGGCCTGCTACTGGGGCCAGGTGGCACAGACTCCACGGCCTCCTCAAGAGAATCTGGACCAAGCGGTGGGGATGCTGTTGAACGAGAAATTACCAATTACCACACATTCCATGCCAAATGTTAAACATCTACTTATGGCCTGGCAAATAATTACCTTCAAGCGTAGAAGCCATCACTTCCGCTGGGGACTCGCTGTCTATAGTGCTCACCCCCCGGATCTCCTCCACTGCAATACAGCACTGGGCCATCTCTTCCAGGGGGGTGAGCTCCAGCTTGGATGGCATGGGGCCAGCCCCAGAGGTGTGGCTGTGTTCCCACCGCTGGGTCAATTTCTTCTTGAGGTTGCCTTTGAAGTCGTGCCACCTGCAATCAAAGTGTACATATTAATACATGTAACTCCTCATGTTTGCTGTAGCACCCATTGCAATCTGAAACATAATACAACATGTGCCTACTGACAACAAACTTACATTATATTCATTTTTCAAACCAACCCTTAGAACATACAAAAACAGTCACCCTCCAATAACTATCAATTCTATGTCATGGCCAACATGTCTGTGCCTCCAAGCAACGTGAACACCCATTGACCAACTCCATCTAATATTGAATGTAAACATTACTGGACTTGTACTACTCAAATGTAACACACATGTACTTGCCTCTTCTTAACGTGCTCCGTCTGACGAACTTGTGGAGCCACTGCATTAATCTCCGCCGTTATCTCCTCCCAGATCTTCCATCTCCTTGTGTGTGTCAACTTCACCGCTGGGCACTCTATTAAATCACGTGCCCGGGTCACCAGGATGTCAAGCTCCCGCGGTTCATATGCCATGTTTCTTGTGGTTGGTTCCTCTGTTGCCCCACTGCGGCCACGGGCACGGCCACTGGCACGGGCACTGCCACTGCCACGGCCACCGGTTGCTGTACCTGAAGTGCTGGGCTGGCTACTCTGTTGGGAATCCACCTGCTGTGTTCCCAATGATTCTGCTGATGCTGAGGATGGCCCAGCTGCTGATTGGCCTGATGTTGATGGGCCATCAGGGTGCTCTGGGTTGAGGGGGACATAGGTGATGTTGGCCTCCATGCGGGACAAAAGATTCTGCACCACCTGGTCTTCCTCTGAGTCTGAGCCTGGCATGTTTGCAACAAGTGTTTGCCTCTCTAGGACAACTTTAAATACAATTTCTGTAATTGGCGTTAATCAGCTGCAACCTGCGTTCCGTGCGGCGCATACGGCCCGCCCCTTGGTGTTGAAAAATATTTCCAAAAAACCTGGCAAACTCAGTAAGTCTTATTTATTAGCTAAATGCAGATTCCAACACCAATGACCAAATAAAACTGAGGTCAGACATGAAATGTATATTTGAATGTACTTCTGTACTGTGCACTTGTTTGCTATGTAGTACAACTGACACTACCCATTCCATATGTCAATCCAGTCCACCACTTAGCCACAAGTAATCAGTGCTAGCATCCAAATCACATGTGAAAGCACTCCAAAATTAGCCAGGATTCTAGCTAATGTTCATTCCACCTCTGTAGTATGGCCCAGTAGAAGGTAAGTGTACACATGGCACCATGGCCTAATTTTGGGAAAAGGTCTGCCACTATTTGCTATGTTTCTGTTGCATAGCTTTCATTATAAAATAGCTGTTTAGTACCTTGTTGAGTTAGGTGTAAGTGTCTAGTGATGCAGACTATTTCACCTGGTGCTTATACCCATGTTTGGTGAATGTTATAGATTATATATAATGTGTTTACATCTTAGTTTAGACTGTGTGTTTAGGATGGGGGTGCGATGCAATGGGTTAGCCGTATGTTCGGGCGCATACACGCTGTTAGTGTTAAAATGAACAATAAAGTTAATACCAAATATCACTCTGACCAACCAATGACAGCACATGATTGTTTGATTAGTGCCATTCCTAAAATGGCTGCCTACCAGCGAGCACTACCATTCTCCACTGCGGAGCTGCTCTCGCTGGTGGCAGTTATGGAACGGAGACTGGGGCAGGCAGGCCCCTTCATCTCCAATAGGGATAAGCGCCGGGCATATGTTGCGGCCCGGCGCCGCATATTCGCCCGCACTCATGTGCGGAGGACCATCGCCCAACTGGAGAGGCGATGGTCCGACCTGCGGAGGCGGGAGCCGGAGTGTCTGCAGGCTCTGAGGCGGCGTCTGCAGCGCTGTAAGTATTTTCGCAAAACACAAATAAATGACAGTGGCCAGGATTCGGTCTGCTTCAAAATTGTTCATATGGAGAGTAACAAACAGGCAGCCAATCAGCTCCTACCTGGCATTTTACAACTACAGTCTGTGACATGACAGGAATGATCTGATTGGCTGCGTGTTTATCACTCTACATTGTATCACTTTTAAAGGCTAGTGCATCTAGGCCAGTGAGTGTTTGCATTTTAACATTATTTAATATTAATATTACATGAGGTCAATTGGGTGTTTATGACATAGAAAAGCCATATACTATATGTGTGATATATAACACATATATAATGTGGTTATGAGATGTACTTGTTAGAGTAATTTCAAAGTCAAATGACACTCACCCATTTTGTTTGTTTAACCCACAGCGCGGGAGAGAGCCAGACAGGCCCGTGAGGAGGCCCAGGAGGTGGGCAGAGAGGCGGACAGACAGGAGGTGGCCAGTGAGGAGGCCTCCCAGGAGGTGGCCATTGAGGAGGCCACACAGGCCCAGAATTTTGTCTCAGAGGAGGACATGGAGGAGGCACAGGAGGTCGGCCAGGAGGTCGAAGTGGAGGAGGAGGAGGTGCCCCTACCCCTCAACGATGTGCCACCACCTCCCAATGTGGAGGATGAGGACCTGGTGGAGCTGCCTGGCAGGGGTAAGTAGACATAATGCTTCATTACTGAGTTAGGTACAGTTTGTTATGTCGCACAGCTGATTCAATTTTCCTATAATATAGTAAAGAGTAGTCCCAAAAAATGGGAAACAACAGACACACTTTGGTCTTATAGGGCCATGCTGCAAACGTGCAATCTAAATGCTCATGTAGGTGATGAGTGTTTATTTATGGTGGGTCTTTGTATAGAAGCAACAATAAAACATCAATGGAATATGGGCAGGCCTGATTTATACAGGAGTCCCAAGTGGGCAGTTTGCATGGGCACCCCTCTAGCCAGTGTGCCCGTGTTGTTGTCATGTATTTTTGTAAGGTATTATGTATGATGGATTGACCTTATAAATTGTTTGGTGTATGGAAGCGGATTAGTGCTGCACTTTCACCTATGTGGCAAATGTGACAAGGAATCATGAAGTAATGGGAAGAGGGAGTAGCCTAGCATTTTCCTGTGGTATCTATTCTATCTATTCTATATATTCTATCTATTCTATCTATCTATCATGCAGTTTAGCTATTAAGCAGTAACATGCAGGTATATATGTATGGGTCAATGTGGCATGTTGTAGTGGGTGTATGTTTTGAGTTGAGTGAGGAGTCTTTGGTCAGGACAAGTGTGAGTGATCCTCAAGTGTGGTTGTGTTTTTGATATATAGATTTTAAACTCATTGTAAAATCTTGTAACTATTTTCTAAAGCTCTGTAGTATTTCTAGGAATAAATAATACATATTCTCAGTTCTGGTTCTGTGTTCTTAAGACTCATTAGCCTCAGAAGAGAACGCTCCAGCGTGTTACCATTTGTATATTGTATTGTGCGGTCAGGTGCGAGCCAAGCCGCCCCTTGCGCAGTTTCAAGTGCTAAAATCAGGTTTTGGCTGGTGGCAGTGTACCTCAAGTAAAGGACCCGAGAGTCCAAAGTGAACCCCAGTCACGGCCGGAGCTGCTGAGATTGACGTATCGGAGCAGGCGACCGGTGGGTCCGTGACATTTGGATTGTGAAATGTATATGTCACACAAGTGTGTGTGTGTGTGGTGGCAGCATCATGATCATATATTTGATGACATTACATACAAGAGTGGATAAGGCTTTTTTGGTATGTATGATTTCTCATGGTGTAGGTACTTAGGATTGACTGTACAAGGTGTACGTGAGTAGCATAATTAATGTTGTACCCCCTTTCTCATGCACACAGATTACCAGGAGCCACCCCAGGGAGTAAGAGGAGCTCTCATGAGCTTAAGGGAGGACCTGAGGCGGATGACCGCTCATGTGGAGGACCTCTGTGTCCTGCTGCTGGACGACTGATGTTGGTCCATTTGTTTTTTTTTTTTTGTAATAAAAGTTTGCCGTTGTTTAAGAAGTTGTCTGTGTGTTATTTTAGTATTTAACATTAAAAGTATAAAAAGCATTTAAAACACAAACATGTGGATGTTTAGATATGTACACAGCAAAAGGGTAGATAACATTTTTATCCACATAGGGAATGTTAGGGTTAATGTATAGTGCTTGTAAGTGTTTAAGGATCAATTAGCTAAATAACAGATGACCAGGAGCAACAATCTCTTCTCAAAGTGGTTTGATAATTGCATAAGTGTGTCATGTGATCTATTTGGGAACTCAGATAACAGTAGTCTTGTTGTTTGCGGAAGTACACCGCATCTGTGCGTAGTGGCCGGTTCGCGTCCGTTCTGACGCGGGAAGGCCGTGCATACGCGGTCAGACCGTGCAGAATCGGAGTGTTTCCCCCGCACACGCATGGTTTGTATGTCGTCCGTAAACACGCCCTGTTCTTAAAGAGTGAGTCCGTCCGAATGCGGAGGACACGTGGGCGTTTCTACGGACGATGCCCGCACGCTGCCGCACAGCGTGGCGTGCGGCCCGCACCGTAAGAATTCGGGAATATCCGCACCGATCAGAATAAGGCCCTTAGTAAGAGCTACTATACTTGCTTAAGTGCTGAGAAATGGTGCTGATGATACAATGTAAATGCATCTGTCTCTCATTCCTTTTTTCCCAAAAATGTAACGGTGTAATGTGATATAGTTGAAATGAGGGAGATTGCTAGACTAATGAGGAGGAGATTGCTATTATTTCAGGCAACTATGCTGTAACAATGACGTGATGTACAGCTATAGTGAAGAAGGCTGATTATGGGAGATTACACTGCTCTCTGGGGAGTCGGGGAGAACTCCCTAGTGAACAGGAGTCTGCTGGACATTCCGGTTGATTCACAAACAGTATATTTATTCCACATGTATTTCTATCTGCATGCAGGAATGTATGTTGCTTTTTTTTTAGGAGACACAAAATCTTCACAGACATTGCAAACGCACATACAGTTGTTAATTATCTATAAAATACTGGCATCATTGAGGCATTAGGCCCATTCTGTCTCATGCCTCATTGATGTCATTATTTCCTAAAAGAATTGCTAGGCTAGCCCATAAAATAGTGGGCTCTAATGGCTGGTACACTTTAAATTCTGTGCAAGAACCCACAAAGAAAAGATACAAAGGATAAAAGCTGTCTTTTCTAAGCACAGCAAACATTCATCATGGCGTTTTTGTAAATGGAGCTGTCTGTTGTAAAAGTCAACTATCAAGATATTTAAGCAAGACAAATGTGCAACGATAAAAGACAACATGCTCTTTGCTATAATATTTAATGTTTGTCTCTTAAAAAGCTAAAACTATAAAGATTGGCATAGACGCCATGTAGTAACTCAGATACAGTAATTCCGTTAATATATGTAAAATCATGCTTAATGTTTCGCTCACAGGCTGCCTACAGCATCATCTTCTGAGTTTTGCAAGTACGGGCGTAACTATAGTTGGTGCAAGATCCGCGACTGCAATCGGCCACAAGGCTTAAAGGGACGTGGGTTATAAATTTGCATACCAATTTCCCAAATTTGTCTGCTAAACAACTGATCCAATGCCCAGCCTGAATTGTGTGACATTACTTTTTCAGCAAGAGAAGTGTGCACTGGATGACATATTGTTAAAGGGGCAGTTTAATGTGGCATAATGTGAACTGGAGGCCACGGTAATGTGGCACAATAGTGTTCATTCTAGCACCAGGTGTCACCTGCTGAGGAGTGACGCCATAATGCCGGCTCCTGCTCAGTGACAGGAGCCGGCGCTGAACTGTAACAATGTATCGCATCACCTGGCTCCTGGCACTGTGTAAGAGCCAGCACTGCAGCCAATTTGCCTGACAATTGGGATCCCAACAGTCAGTATACCGACATCGGAATCCCAACTGCCGGTGCTCCGACAGGGGGGCGAGCACAAAGAAGCCCCTTGCAGGCTCTCTGCGCTCGCCATGCTGCAAGCTCGGTGGCTCGCTTTGCTCCCCACAGGTTCTATTCTCCCTCTATGGAGGTCATGGACCCCCACAAGGGAGAATAGCCTCTGTCAGTCAGGATCCCCCTGTCGGAGCACCTGCAGTCTGGATTCCGATGACGGTATACTGGCTGTCGGGATCCCAATTGTCGGCAGTCATCCGGCACAGCTGGGGGTATCCCACATCTCCAGGACCCCTGGGATGCTGAAAACTATCAAGTGTTACTCAAGAAGCATTGGGACAAGGGCCCCTTCAATAAGTTTCTCTTGGTCCCACAAAGCTCTGTTTAGTGTTTACATCTCTGTTTGCAAACATGAATAATATATAGTTAATGTAGTTGTTTCTGTCTTCATGAAGCCCTAGTTTTGTTGAATGATTTAGTGGTCAAGGAATACTCTAAATAATTACTGTATCGTTTCACTGCCAATGGAGTGAAACGATACAGTAATTATCTCACAACTGGCCAGTTCCTGGGTTAGTAGTAGGATATGTAAAGATTTAAACTTATCCAGAGGACTTTCTGCATGAGATTTGCTTTGTATTTTGTGGTAGGCAAAGCAACTACCGTATACTGCATTGGTTAGTGGTCTGGCAAAGATCAAGGTACATTGCTTAAGGTTATGTTACAGCTTTAATGTGAACTTAAATAAGGCATTAAATGCTTCATAAACAGATGTCACACCCATTCTCTGTATCACACCAATATACACAGTAATATACCACAAGCACATATTACGTATGGGTGCTGAGAAACAATGTTACATAAACTTTAACAGAGCATTAGAAGTATATTCACTAACATGTCTATAAAGCATCACTGCTGTACAGTATATAATGTATCCTATCCTGCCTACCCTACCCCTCCGTCCGTTCACCTCCATTCCTACTTATCCTATTGTTTTTCGTTCGTCCACCCACCTCCTTTTAGTCTGTTAACTCTTATGAGTAGTGCCCTCCTTCCTCCACGTACTCACCCTACCTCTTTACCTCACCAGTGCTCCTGCCCGGTTCTTCCCTTCCTCTACTTCATCTTCAGTCTCCTCGACAATTTCAGCACATACTTCAGAACTGATGCTGATTTTAGTTCTACCAGCTATACCCCTATTTATGCTGTATTTTATCAACACACCCTGTACGTTACCTTGTAATTAGTTTTTTGTTTGCTATGTACGGCGCTGCGGATACTTTGTGGCGCCTTAGAAATAAACAAACTACTACTACTAAGGACAATTCCCATTGTACGCTACAGAACGGTAATGCATATGAATAATACAAGTAAAGTCGATTGATGCAAAATGAAGCGAATGCTTGTTTTAGGACAGGTCTTTCTCTTACACAATCATTTTTGTATCTTAATCAAAGTGCATTTAAAAAGGATTTGAGAACTTATGTTCATTGCATTCACATAATGCCCTTGTGTTCAAATGCTCTCTTTCTATTTACATTTTCTAGGATGGGAGTTCTATTGGAGATGAGATGTTGCCCATAGCAACCAATCAGATTCTACTTATTTATTTATCACCTTTTAGAAGACAGTTGATTGAATATGATAGGTTACTATGGGCAACATCTTCAATAGAACTCCCCTCTTATTAAATATACCTCTAATACCCCTTTCACACAGAAAGTGAAATTACGGGGTGAAGCCGTTCCACCAGGGAATTTCATGAAATACACAGGCCCTTTTCTATGTGAAAGGGTCAATTCGGACCTTAAACTTTGGGTCTCCGACGCTGGAAATGACCCGAGTTTAAGATCCGGGTTGACCCTTTCACACAGGCGAAAACCCTGTGTGTGTGTGTGGTCTAAATTTTAGACCCAGAGATTTGCTCTCCTGTCTAAAGGGGGTCTGACAGCGCGCGGCCGAATAACCCGGCCGAATGCTGGGTAATTGCTGGGTTATTCGGCCGTCCGCTGTCTCAAAGTGGTATTACTCAACGCTCCATCATTGATTCTGCTATCTCCTCACATGTATGCCACCTCTCAATCCAGCATTTACCACCTCCGTAATATTTCTGGGATTTGATCTTACCACAGGGTTGCCTACCCTCCTGGAATGGCTGAAAGGCAGAAAGATCAGAAGTAGCGAACAATGACCAGCAATTCAGATCATTAGCGTTGTAATAGCGCATACACACTGGATTATATAAACGATCTGTCGTTCAGGACCCGTTGTTGTCATCCAAATAGATATGAATGAAGTTCATTACAAGAACACAAAGTATCATGTGCTATATACATTTTTCACCATTGGGTGTTAAAAAGGGGCCCCAATATCTAGTTACACCACTGCTTATATAGTGTGGCGAGCGCAGCGAGTCACCGAGCCCAAAGCGTGGCGAGTGCAGCGAGCCACGCAAGGGGACGCGTATTACTTTACATGTATTAAGCGTCCCCTCGCGGGGCTCGCTGCGCTCGGCACGCTTCGGGCTCGGTGGCTCGCTGCGCTCGTCACCCTATATACAATAAACTCCACAACGACGTGGATAGTGAGGGTATGAAAAGGTCAGAGGACACGTACCGCCGCTCCTCGCGGGCTCGCGGCGCTTGCCACACTTCGGGTTGGCATTGATAGTGGGGGTGCTTTTAACATAGTAAGCACCCATCACGGTTAATTATCTTATAGGGGGCACTTTTAACATTGAAAAACCCATTAGGGTGCTTATACAATTTTAAATCGCTTACCATTGTATATGCGAAACAATGGCATACAATGCGATGGTATACAATTTAAAATTGTATAACATCGCCTGCCATCGCGTAACATCGCATCGCATTACATACCATCGTATGCCTTATGGTCTGCGATGCGATGGGCGCCATGCTAATACACAAGTACCGTTTATTTCTATCATGATTCAGTTTCAGCAGTAATAAATGGAACATCTAAGAGAGCATAGTGAGGTGCAGTATAACCACATACCTTCCATTACTTTAATGGAATAAAAACAATTATTGAGCTCGCTGCGAGTCTAGCTTAGGTGAAAAAAGAGACGGGCGATTATTAAGTGACATTGAACGGCTCTAGAAACATTCTTGGCTAAATACCTTGTTTTACACAGTAAACCTGCTGCTAAAATTTTAATGGACTTCATAAAGTTCTCACATAGAACAAACAGGGCAGCGAAGCACATACACAGCAATGTGCCTGCTGAAATACTGCCAGCATCGCGGGAAAGCAGATACATATGGTTTCATTTAATTATCATTTCCATTTCATACGGTAGGGGAGCGTGGTAGAAAATGTCAAATAAAATAATAAGTGTTGTTTCATTATACTGGTAAAAGCATTTAATAAATGTGGGGATAGAGTACATTGGTTACAGAGACCCCACTTGTAGGAGTTTTGGGGTGACAATCTGCTCTTTTCAATTTATGCAAATTACGGCATTGGGGCCAGTGATGTTTCTTTCAGTAAGTTCCTGCAATTGCTGGCATACCGGATGCGATCATTTCTGACCTGCAGGGGGGATTTTACTAATATCGGATGGGTACGAATGCACGTTCCTACTCATTCGATTCAGCAGATTTACTATCAGCCGAATTCGGCTGATTTGCCGTATTTATATACTGCAAGCTCAGCTGAATTCTAATGGAAGAATAAATACACCATCAATAGAACACGGCCGAAATATGGCCATGAGTTCTATGGGGGTGCTCATTAACTAACATTTATACTGCTGAAGTTGGCCAGTAGTTCAGCAGAAAATACATCTGGAAAATACTCCCCATTTTCCTGGCGTACTTGTGAATGTCATTTACAGACTGTTCTACTAGTCAGGATCTGGTGGTAGGAAAACGTGTGCCCAGGTCAGTCCTCTATGGCACATTCCGGACAGTCTACGTACCAGAAACTGGTGACCAGCACTGTACCTGCCCATGGTCTGGGAGACTGAGGGCCAGATTCTCTAAGCTTCAAAAGTGATAAAATGGAGAGTGATAAACAACCAGCCAATCAACTCCTACCTGCTATGCTACAGACTGTGTTTGAAAAATGTCAGACGGGAGCTGATTGGTTGGTTGTTTATCACTGTCCATTTTATCAATTTTGAAGCTTAGGGAATCTGGCCCTGAGGCTGTATGTGTGGAACATACATCACTTAGGAAAACAAGATCGGTTTTACAGTGCTTCCATAGCCTATAGGAGGAGAAGCCCAGTAGGCCAAGTGTTGTATCAGTAAATGGGGTGCCATATATATATATATAATCATCCCCAACTTCCCTCACTATATACAACTACACATCGGGAGCTGCTGCTGCTGTCATGTGACGTCAGCCGCCCACCCCGAGCACCTGTGTGGCAGAGTAGTGTGAAACTCACCGAAGCCGTAACCGCACATGCGCAAACCCCAAATAACAGTGATGGTGCCGAATTCGGACTCAAACGAACGGGACTGAATCGTCCCCCTTGTAAGGATTGGACTTTGCACATCAGCACTGTGATCTAGCCCTCAGGCTTATAGCTGACAGCCAGCACCTGCTACAAAGTCATATAAAGGCAGAAGTAACTTTATCTCTCTCCGAGATTTGATAAATCCCCCCTCTCACTAGTTCTGGGCAGTCGGTGTGAGTGTAATTGTAGACAACTTGCGTGCAGTTCTGAATTGACCCCACTTTGAATGTCACGGTGAAAGACAAAAGGTTGATTCCGACCAGTGAATCTCCTGCCAACGGTTTAGTTTTAATAAAACATAAATATACTTACTTCATAGCTACCAGTACAGCAGCTCAAATGAAATTCCTTCTACATTGGAAACAGAAGTACGGGCATTAGGGATAACTCCAGGTTCTTATCCCAGACTCTGGGCAGAAAACGTTCATAGCGTACAGTATGTGTTGCAGCCTGTCAGTGCTTTATCAGCCAGGGTGCAGAGCTTCATGAAATTGGGTCGTATCTTTCAGAATATTGCTCCAGCTTAGAGCAGGGGTTCCCAAACTTTTTTGAATCACGGCACCCTAGAGCATCAAAATGTTTTCAAGACATCCCTAGGCCAAATGCTTCTTATTAAGAAATTAAGGAAAAAATATAAAAGTAAGTACTATACATTGTGTGTATATGTCACAGTTATGTGGTGCGGGACAGGATTTGCTCCTGTTTGTCCACATATATTATGATTGGAAGCCACAAGCACTGGTTTTGCCTGGTACATTGACCATAAATAATATGAATTGATCCTGGTCCACCAACCCAAGGCACCCCTGCAAGTGTCCTGAGGCACCCCAGGGTGCTAGGCACACAGTTTGGAAACCATGCTTCGGGGCATGGTGCCTCACTTCACTCGGCACATTATTCTATTCTCCCACCACGCCATAGGCGAGTCGGGGTGGGGGCGCCCCGGTGCTGGGGGGGGGGGTTGTACCTGTCCTGTATATAAAGCTTGCGGCGGCAGCGGGGGGTCCCTGCAGTCAAGAAATAACGAGCGTTATCCGCCTGGCTACGCGGAAGCGCTTCTGTTGTGAAAACACTGGCCGCACGGCGCACGCTGATTGGCTGAATCTCAGCCAATCAGCGTGCGGCCAGTGTTTCCACAACAGAAGCGCTTCCGCGTAGCCAGGCGGATAGCGCTCGTTATTTCTTGACTGCAGGGACCCCCCCTGCCACCGCCGCCGCAAGCTTTGTATACACAGCCGCAGGACAGGTACCCCGCGGCACGGGGGGGGGGGGGCGAAATGCCGCCCTCCAGTGGCCAGCACCCTAGGCAAATGCCTAGATTTGCCTAGTGGTGGCGCCGGCCCTGGGTGGGACATGATAAACCACCTGTCGGCACATGTCGGCTCAAAAAAAATGTGAAAAACCCACATCAACCTTTTGACTATCGATCTTCCCAATGGCGGCCTAATGCTTTTGTTGACCTTTTGACCCTGCAGACCTTAGGCATGTCGACTTTTTCATGTGTCGACCTTAATAGTGTCAACCTAACAACCATATACCCCTGGAAAGAGATACAGTGGAGAGAGATAAATTACTAACCAATTACAGTAGTTCCTAAAGCTGGGTACACCCTAGATGATATGTCACCAATCCTGCAAATCAGCGCAAAATATCTGGTACATCATTTAATGTCAACACACAATATATGGGGGTGGATGGGGGATGTTGCTAAGATGCAGCATGTCACGTGGCTGCACCCCCCATCCGTAGTTGGACTCGGCATTGGCAAGTGTGTATGCATTTTCTGCATGCCATCTGCAGTAGGGTGGCCAATCCCGGGATCGGTTCGGCGGGATTGTGGGATTTGGCCCCTAAAACGTTGCTATTACAGATGTATCCTGGGATTGGAGTTTCCAATCCCGGGATTTCGGGATTAGACTGTGCATGCGCAGTCTAATGCCGGGCAGTGTCTGAGCATGTGCTCAGACACTGCCCGGCTTCTCCCTTCCCCGGCAGTGTGGCTCTGCGCAGCGTGCCGAGGCCAAAGGTCATGATGCGCAGGCCAAGCAGCTGCACAGACCCGTCCTGGGCGCGCAGCATGACATAATCGCCCGCCCGACTCGCCCGCCTCCCGGCATCAGTAATCGGCCACCCACCCTCCTAGCTCCACCAACCACCCTCCCGGCCGCACCGCACAGGTAAGTAAATATGCGGGGTGGATTTTTTAAATAGGGAAGCCTATCCCGGGATTGGGCATTTTTCAATCCCGAATTCCGGGATTAAAAAAATGCTCCGGGATCGGCAACCCTAATCTGCAGCATGTACTTCGGTAAGAAGAGCTACTGCTGCCAGGTAGCAGGGGCCCCACTGTGCCCCTTTATCAGACCTTGGCCCAGGTAATTAGTACCCCCCTCTCGGAACCCCTAGCTACAGTGCCTAGAGTTGCAATGTACTGCTAATTGTATTTATATCGCATTAATCTCCAAAAGGACACAAGACGCTTTACAGTTTGATGAGCCCATAATCAGGCGCTGTTGATTACTTACCTTTAAATAATTTCAGTCCAGTTGTTTGAGCTGCCTCCTACTTTATCTTTAGTCACCCCTATCAGGAAAGCAGGGCATTTTATTTTTAGGAATTAAAAATTGTACAGCAGAGTGAATGACTCCCTCTTTATCCTTTATTAAAATGGCTCGCTTTGGAGTTTCTATGCGAGCAGCTGTGGATATGAGATGTAAAACCTCTCCATCTCAGATCTGTACTCTGTCATGCTATCAAAGGACCGACACAATTTTTTGCTTTTCCGGCCCAACACTGATGCAAAATACATCAGAAAAGAAGGGTGAAAAAAAAGAACGAGGCAGACATCGAAAGCTCCGGTACCTTTTGGGAGCCGAAACACATTTTAAACTGTGTGAGCCGGAGAACATTCATCTGTAATAGCAATGTGTGGTTTCATCATTACTTATTAAAAGATTTTTTTTCTCCCCTCGATCTCTCTTTTTCTTTCAGAAGAACCTCGGCAGGATTACTGTGCTCTTTTTGAACTGCCAACTTTTTGTATCCAGTTAAACGTTAGACGTCTTACATTTTTTCATTATTTTTTTTTTTTCTATGTAGAGATTAGTGTCACCCAAAATGCGAAGCCAGAAAGTACGCCAGCTCTGCTTTTGAGTGATATTCAATGGAAAAGACGGTTTGACCTTCTACTCAACTAATATTACAGCCAAGGAAATTTATGAGCCCGTATTTTGTCACTTCCCAGTAGGGACAGTTTCAGCCGCTCTCCTGTTTTCATTTTCACGGTGGTTAAACTTGTAGTAAAATGCTTTACAACCACACACCGGGAATTAAATGATTGTCTGATGTTTTGCCGACACCAGAGAAAATGAAATGACAGAATGTGTTACGGAACGGCTTAGAATGTCGATGATTTACAAAGAAAGATAACGATAGTGTCAAATGGGGAAATTGTGTTACAGATTTTAAAATAATAGTTTGAGTTATGTAAAAAAAAAAAAAAGTACATTTACTCCGGAACACAGGATATGCAACAGGATGCAGTGTATAATAACTTAAGATCAGCATTACTGGAGACCTCTTAAACCCCGTTCTCATTGCAAGGCAAATTCCCGGGTCTAGCATGTCGGTAATTTGCCTTGAAACACAGGTTTTTTTTAGTGCAAACGGGTCAACCCATGCCAAAATTCCTGGGTCTCCAACCCTTCTTTTTACCTGTGTTTGAAATCCGGGTATGCAGACACGGGTTGACCCGTTCACACTGCAAAAAAACCTGTGTTAAAAGTAGAGATGAGCAGGTCCGGATCCCCGAGATCCGACAGATCCGAATATCGGGAATCCGGGCCAGATCCGAGCCGGCTCGGGTGTTCCCGCCTGAACTCCGGACCAATAACGAGGCCGAACGTCATCATCGCGCTGTCGGATTCTCGCGGGAGCGGGATCTTATAAAAGACGCACGCGCGCCCCGCCATCTTCACTCCAATCTTGGAGAGGGAAGAGGGTGGTTGGGAAGCTCCGTGTGCTCCGTGCTGTGCTCTGTGCCATGTGCTCCGTGACCTGACCTGTGCCCTCACTGCCCTGTGCTGTGCTCCGTGCCATGTGCTCCGTGCTGTGCTCCGTGACCTGCCCTCACTGCCCTGTGCTGTGCTCCGTGCCATGTGCTCCGTGCTGTGCTCCGTGACCTGCCCTCACTGCCCTGTGTTGTAGACTTGAGAGTCAGTGACTGATTATAGGCCTGAGCCCTGTAGTGTGATTTAACTAACTAGGTGCTGCAGTGCTCACACGCAGGGGCTGCAGTGTCCACTGTCCAGGGGCTGTCCTGTGGCCCGTGCCCTGTTATGATTTATTTAGCCCTAAGCCCTGTGTTGCGATTTATTTTATTTAGCCCTGAACCCTGTGCTTTTTTTGTGATTTAACTAACTAACTCAGTGCTGCAGTGCTCACAAGCAGGGGCTGCAGTGCTGCTGAGTAGTACACTGTGTACAGGGGCAGCATTAATACAAGGGGCTGTGTCCAGTGTGACGGCCTATATCTTATCCATTGTCCAGTGTCACGAGTCACTCACGACATATATCCTGTGTCCTGTCCTGTGTGACGACTGACGACATATCCTGTGTCCAGTGTGACGACATATATCCTGTGTCCAGTGTGACGACATATATCCTGTGTCCAGCGTGACATATATCCATTGTCCAGTGTGACGACATATATCCTGTGTCCACTGTGACGACATGTATCCAGTGTCCAGTGTGACGACTTCTATACTGTGTCCAGTGTGACGACATATATCCTGTGTCCAGTGTGACGACATATATCCTGTGTCCAGTGTGACGACATATATCCAGTGGCCAGTGTGACGACAATATATCCTGTGTCCAGTGTCACAAGTCACAACATATATCCTGTGTCCAGTGTGACATGTAATGTGTGCCGGCATATATCCTGTGTCAAGCGTGACATATATCCATTGTCCAGTGTGACGACATATATCCTGTGTCCAGTGTGACGACATATATCCAGTCTCCAGTGTGACGACATATATCCTGTGTCCAGTGTGATGACATATATCCTGTGTCCAGTGTGACGACATATATCCAGTGGCCAGTGTGACGACAATATATCCTGTGTCCAGTGTCACAAGTCACAACATATATCCTGTGTCCAGTGTGACATGTAATGTGTGCTGGCATATATCCTGTGTCCAGCGTGACATACATCCATTGTCCAGTGTGACGACATATATCCATTGTCCAGTGTGACGACATATATCCTGTGTCCAGTGTGATGACATATATCCTGTGTCCAGTGTGACGACATATATCCTGTGTCCAGCGTGACATATATCCATTGTCCAGTGTTACGACATATATCCTGTGTCCAGTGTGACGACATATATCCAGTGGCCAGTGTGACGACATATATCCAGTGGCCAGTGTGACGACAATATATCCTGTGTCCAGTGTCACAAGTCACAACATATATCCTGTGTCCAGTGTGACATGTAATGTGTGCCGGCATATATCCTGTGTCCAGCGTGACCTATATCCATTGTCCAGTGTGACGACATATATCCATTGTCCAGTGTGACGACATATATCCTGTGTCCAGTGTGACGACATATATCCTGTGTCCAGCGTGACATATATCCATTGTCCAGTGTGACGACATATATCCTGTGTCCAGTGTGACGACATATATCCAGTGGCCAGTGTGACGACAATATATCCTGTGTCCAGTGTCACAAGTCACAACATATATCCTGTGTCCAGTGTGACATGTAATGTGTGCCGGAATATATACTGTGTCCAGCGTGACATATATCCATTGTCAAGTGTGACGACATATATCCTGTGTCCAGTGTGACGACATATATCCTGTGTCCAGTGTGACGACATATATCCTGTGTCCAGTGTGACGACATATATCCTGTGTCCAGCGTGACATATATCCTGTGTCCAGTGTGACGACATATATCCTGTGTCCAGTGTGACGACATATATCCAGTGTCCAGTGTGACGACAATATATCCTGTGTCCAGTGTCACGAGTCACAACATATATCCTGTGTCCAGTGTGACATGTAATGTGTGCCGGCATATATCCTGTGTCCAGCGTGACCTATATCCATTGTCCAGTGTGACGACATATATCCTGTGTCCAGTGTGACAACATATATCCAGTCTCCAGTGTGACGACATATTTCCTGTGTCCAGTGTGACGACATATATCCTGTGTCCAGTGTGACGACATATATCCAGTGGCCAGTGTGACGACATATATCCTGTGTCCAGTGTGATGACATATATCCAGTGTCCAGTGTGACAGGGGCTGTGTCCAGTGTACAGGGGCTGTGTCCAGTGTACAGGGGCTGTGTACAGGGGTTGTGTCCAGTGTACAGGGGTTGTGTCCAGTATACAGGAGCTGTGTACAGGAGCTGTGTCCAGTGTCCAGGGGCAGTGTCCAGTGTGACGGCTGTGTCCAGTGTACAGGAGCTGTGTCCCGGGGCGGTGTCCAGAGGCTGTGTCCATTGTCCAGGGGCCGTGTCCAGGGGCTGTGTCCATTGTCAAGGGGCTGTGTCCAGGGTAACGGGCTGTGTCCATTGTCCAGGGGCTGTGTCCAGTGTCCAGGGGCAGTGTCCAGTGTGAAGGCTATGTCCAGTGTACAGGAGCTGTGTCCAGAGGCTGTGTCCAGTGTGACGGCTGTGTCCATTGTCCAGGGGCTGTGTCCAGTGTGACGGCTGTGTCCAGTGTACAAGAGCTGTGTCCAGAGGCTGTGTCCATTGTCCAGGGGCTGTGTCCAGGGTGATGGGCTGTGTCCAGTGTACAAGAGCTGTATCCAGAGGCTGTGTCCATTGTCCAGGGGCTGTGTCCAGGGTGACGGGCTGTGTCCAGTGTCCAGGGGCAGTGTCCAGGGGCAGTGTCCAGTGTCCAAGGGTCTGTGTCCAGTGTGACAGGCTGTGTCCAGTGTAAAGTAAGAAAAATAAATAAAAGTAATAAATAAAATAAAAACACATTTTTGGAGGATGATGGAGGAGGAAATAGTGGGAGATCAGCAACCTGATAGAAGTGCTGAAGCTTCTACCACCAGTCATGACAAGGCCGATACCTCTTTGTATTTGCTCTTTGAAGCATTTCTCTTTTTTGGGATAGTTTATTAAACTGCCACCCTGTCTGCCCCTGCAGTGCCGCTCTGCCAGGTTGGAAGTGTAAGGTCCACATGTATGTGATGCCGACTGCTGTCGCTTAGCTTAGTCATCCAGCTACCTCGGTATACCCTTTTGGCCCAACTACAGTAAATGAAAACAATTTTGTAAGCTGTGAAGTGATCAAAATTGACTAGAAATGAGTGGAAACTAATGTTATTGAGGTTAATAATACTTTAGGGGCAAAAACAGGCCCAAATTCTGTTATTTTAGCCATTTTTAGCATTTTTTTTCATAAAAATCCAGATCCAAAACCAAAACCCACAAGGGTGGTTTTGCCAAAACCAATCCAGATCCAAAACACGAAGGGAGATCCAGATCTAAAACCAAAACCAAAACCAGAAAAAGTAGCCGCCGCAAATTACAGGTTGAGTATCCCGTATCCGAATTATTCCGAAAACCATACATTCCAGAAAGTGAAAAAAACATTTTTTTTTTGCTAAAAACTCACTGGGGACATTTGTAACATCACTACTGGTGATATGATATGTAACTGGCACTATATATGTGCAAGAAAATGATTGCTTGGCATTCAAATTCAATATCTGAGATAGTACACAAATTTTGTTTCATGTTTTGAAACCTTGTTTTTTGAACAAATAAAATATATTTGTGTGTATTTTATGTGGTAATAAAATATATTTGTGTGTATTTTATGTGTTTATACAGCATACATGCAAGATACTTCAAAATACATAATTGAAATATTAAAATATTCCGAAATACGGAATAATCCGTTATCCAAAATTCTCCTGGTCCCGAGCATTTTGGATACGGGATACTCAACCTGTACTGGGTAGAACTACAGATGGGTCAGGTCCCATCTTTGCAGGGGATGGCGCTGGCGTCGCCAGCCGCCATCCCCCGCCAGCGCCATGGCGATGGTGAGAAGGGGACGCACGCGCCCGAGAGGGCGCGCGCGTCCCCTTCCGACGGCGCTTCCATCAGTTCCCCGGGTCCCCGCCGGCTTGCCGGCGGTAACCCGGGGTCCCCGCCGCCTGCCCGCACCACCCCTAACCCCCCCTAACCCTGTCCGTCTCCCTGAGGCGGAGACGGACAGGGTTTCCGTCGCGCTAGCGACGGAGACTGAGACGCGCGTGCGCGTGAGACGCACGTGCGTCTCAGTCTCCTCGCTGGCGAGGCTGCTGGCGGGTCGCCAGCGCGTACGCTCTGGCGACCCGCCAGCAAGGATGTACATAGTAACATACTGTACTTCACCGGGAATTTGCCTTAGCAGTGACATTAGGGTCTGGCACCGCAGTCCCCGGCATTAAAATGCCAGGCAAATGGCGTGTTGTTCACACTCGCAGTGTGAACACAGCATAATTTGAAGATTTACAGATTGTTTCTAATTGCTGATTTAGTATCGCTGTTCCTTACATCACATATGATACCATCAGGACCAATGGAGATAATATGTTCATTTTAAGGGCCAGATGCATCAACCTTTAAAACAGTGATACAATGCGGAGTGGTAAACAATCAGCCAATCAGCTCCTAATTCTCTTGTTACAGGCTGGGTTTAAAAAATGAAAGCTAGGATCTGATTGGTTGGTTGTTTATCACCCCCCCACTTTTTCACTTTTTGAAGTTTGATACATCTGGCCCTTAGGGGCAAATCCAAAGCTAAAAGGAGCTGTTTTGCAACTAGAACACACCTAAACTTGATGCTGTGCAACCAGGTCGGCAGAGCAATGGGATAGCAGGGGTGTGGTGAGATGTGTGAGGGGATGTAGTGTGGATAGTACTCAGTGCGGGGGGCATGACAAGGCTATCATCTCATCGTGGCATTACACATTGTCAAATTAACAGACGAGGGGGCCCAAGTGCACATGGAAGTGGAGAGTCATGCAGGTCCTGGTAATGAAGAGCCCAAAATGGGGGCATATCCATGCTCACTAAGAATAAAAATTGTTAAAAATAACATTTACGTGACCGCTTCAGGAGCGCCATTGTAATGAATGAGGGAGGGAGCAGGAGAGAGCAGGTCACCTGTTTCTGTCTTGCTTGCGGGAAGCAGGTCCCTCAGCTGGGGTCATTTCTCAGTAATATTTGGGCATGTGGCGCATGTGTCCTAGAGAGCAAAGACTATGGCACAGTGCCGGATCACCGCCAGGGCCCTCCAGCAGCGCTGGTCTGTGTAATCAGTACCCACCCCCACAGTGTCTTCATCTGGGCCCCTCCTCTCCTTTCTCAGCACCAGGGTCACTAGTAGAACCGAGAGCTGTGTCAGAATCATGCATGCACCGGACTCTGTGAAAATGGCGACTACACAATTTTTCCGGTGAATCATGCAGTGCTCATACCATCCAAAGTGAGAAAATGCATGGGTAATGTGCACCACAGAACATGCTCAGATATGTCACTGGCACCACACCTGTTCTAAAATTCACTATAAAGAACGGGGTGTTGCTACTTCTCTGCTGTCAAATTCTATGTGTTTTTTTTTAAACAGAAATGGGTTAGGCATACGAATATCCTTACCAAGAACTAAAGATCAAAAAGGGTGGAGATACAAAATGGCAAACTAGATGGGCCAAGTGGTTCTTATCTGCCATCAAATTGTATGCTTCTATTTGACGAGATTCAGTGTGAATCCTGTCATCAGGATGTAACACTGCCCGTCGCCCGCAGGAATCCCCCCTCCCTTCCCCCTGCTGCCGTTTCCCCTCGTAACCATGCGTTGGGATGTGTAACGAAGACACATCCCCCCACAAGCCGTCGCTGCAGGAGAAAGTATTCGATGGTCACCGACCATCGAATGATTTCTCCTGCCATCGTAAATAAGTCAGTCTCAACTGACTTATATTTGTGGCCGCCAGGACGATGACAAGGCAGGCGGCTGACATCATGTGATAGCCCAACCATGTACCCATGCGAATTGCCAGCATTTTCATGGGGACGCCCCATTCCCATGGCCCAGCGCCGCCACCGCCCCCATCCCTCCCCTCTGTGAACTGCCCGGCGAATGAGCAACTAGCTGTAGCGTTTGCAGACGCGGTTTGCACATGTGCAGAAATGCGTTTGCCCATGTGCAAACCCTGACCATCGGGGCAAGGGCCATATTGGGGTCCAGAATCAGCCCCAATATGTAATTCACAGTACTTGCCAACTTTGTCTTTACATTGGATTTTAGAATTAAGGGCTTAATTAAGACCCATGAGCAATTTTCTGAAAATCGGATATTGCGATCGTTGGACAACTGCGTGTGCGCACACGTGCCAATTAGTGTGCACGGACACTTAAAAGAGCACTTAAACTGCGATCACCTGGCAATCGCAGCTGAATTCCGACGGGGGGAGCTGCGGCATTGTAGGGACTGGATGCTGCATTTTCTGGGCGTGGCCCAGAAAACCGAGGCATGACTGGGCCGTTCAGGGGGGAGGGCAGCTGCATGACCCAGAACATGGCCTGCCTGCACCTGGTTCCAGGCTGCGCAGACTGGGATCTGCCGGTCATGTGCGAGCGCTACACTGTGGCCCGATAAATCCAGGCAAAACACACAAATTTGCGCCATCAGTTCTTGCAAACATCCCGTTTTGCTGCGTTTTTGAAGCACTTACTGATTACAAATTCACAAGACATGTGCACATATCCTACAGGTGCATGAGCTTACAAGAGATTGCATATACAGTATCTTAAGAAGTATATAGCTCAAAATACCAATGAGAAAATTGAAGATTTTAGAGACATATTTGCACAGATCCAAGCAACCAAATTTGACCCCCTTAGTAAATATTGGTAAGGCCAGAATAAATGGGCTGCAGGCCATGAAGACCTTCCCTCAGCAGAGGTTATTTAGAATACAGAATCAAAAAGGTCCCTGGCCAACACCACGTTTAACTATAGATGAGGAAGATTTACAATGTACAGAGAGGTTTATGGGTCAATTCATTGTCAGTTCTGGGTCTATTTCAAAACCGACAGACAACTGTAAGTATCGATATCAGGTCGCAGTCTGAGAAAACAGCAATTACTACTGTAAGCATCGGTTTTGGTATCTGAATGGCAGAAAGACTGTGGGGGTTATTGTGGTTGATTTGCAGCCTTGCCAGTCCACCAAATCCCACCCGGCGAATGCCTGCATGCCTGCCCCCCCCCCCCCCTCGCAGTGTGTGTTCGCACGCAGGGCCTGCGAATGGATGTTTAACATAAACATGTTATGTTTTTGTTTTGTTTTCATTTTTTTGTTTGTTTTTTTTTTCTTCTAGTTTAAGTTGTAGTTTATGTTTGCTTTGTTAAAAAATAATAAAAAAATACTCAATTTCTTGGGGAGGCAGGGGGGCGCCGGAATTTTTTTTGGCGGGGGGGGGGGGGGGGGGGGGGGCGAAAAGTTTCTAGCTACGCCACTGGTATGTATCAAACACTTAGCATTCATCCAGAACAAGGAAACTAAAGGACAGTACAGTACATTCACAAAACTGTTTTGTCTTCAATCCCTTTTTGGAAATACAACGATTTCAATGATACAAGTATCTACTGTAGCAGCAGGGGCACAACTAGAACTTTGTGGCCCCATAGCATCTTGAAAGGTCCCCCCACCCTCACTATTGTCACTACAATGCTCCTTGGGGGGGGGGGAGAAGAGCGAGGGGAGTGAACAACAAAGAGGTTAACAGGGAGAGCAAGAAAAAGAGAAGAGCAACTAAGCGCAAGAGAGGAGTGGTCACGGGAGAGAGCACTTCATGGAAAAAAGGGAAGTTATGATTTTTTTTTTTTACTTTAGTAGGGGCCCCAGTGAATTGCTTTGCCTAGGGCCCACACTAGCATTAAGACAGCCACGAATAGAGATCTAGGGTATGTGCTCCAGAACAGATCAGCCGTAGTGATTGTGCTTACTAAATGGCAACATTATTTATATAAAGTATCATTTCAGAAGCTATTTATAGTTAATGAACTGGTTTGATGTGTATTGCTTTTCACTTCAATCTCATCTCAGTGGTTTTACTCATAGCTACTGTATCAAAAGATAAAGTAATCAAAAGAGATGAATAGTTATCAACTGCGCACATTAAAAGGAACATTATCTGAGAAAATTAACTATTGTTTAAAGATAATGGAGTCTTGTTTTCTTCTAAAGTATGGATCTATTTGACAGCTTAAAAACTCTTTCACATTAAACAACTTGTTATATGTATAATTTTATTTGAAGAGCTAGAAGGATTTTCCAAATCAGATGCTTGCACAGACTGATTGAAGATATTATACGTCCTGCTCAATCAGCGTGTCACTGAAAGTGCAGCCTGTGCTTAGGGGGGTGGGAAGTCCAGGTGGGGGTGGCAGGGCTGGCACCATAGGCTTTTGGGCGATGATAATATGAATCAAAGCGATCTGTGTGTGTGTGGGGGGGGGGGGGGGGGATATAATTAAATTATAGAGTCTCAACAAAATTCCACGGAAGTAGGCAAATATGCTTCTGCACTGCATATACTTCTATCTTATAAAATAACTGCTCATCAATTATTATTTTTCTAGAAATAGGAGCAGCCATTATAATTTTCCACTGTCACCCAGTAATGTTTGTATTCCAATCTCCTTAGCTTCCAAATCATACCTTCATCCAATAGAGATTTGGACATCAGAATACCGATTTAAATGATCATTTAAAATTATTGATCAAATTAGAATTAGTAGATTAAGGATGGCGAGAGAAAGCAGTGCGTACCCACGGCAACAGACTTGTATTTAATATTTCATTATTGAAATGGGATGTAAAACATTCCGACACCACACAGCTGTGTTGAGCGGCACTATTATTGGCTAAGCACTGGTCCCTCCTTCAGATGGTGAAGGAGGGACCTCTTGTAGGTAGCGTCAATCTTACCCTTTTCCTAGGGGAAGTGCCAGACAACCATTTTTGTGTAGAGAACCAGTAGAGGCTGCCGAGGTGCACTGCTTCATCTCCGGTCCCCGAACTGCTGTAAAGCAATTGTAATTATGTCCTAAATATAAGCTTTCCAACAAACATACATATCACACAATTTCCAAATCTTACAGTTATTGGATGGGTGGGTAATTCATTGGATTACTGGAACAAAACAGGAAGGCTGCTCATTTCTCCCCGCATAAGTACCCCATCAGGTATTGCTATTCCCCTATACCTGCTGATAATTTAAATCCTTCCCTGCTTCCTAACATTCTCCCTTCCCCTTTGCAACATAATTTACACACTAGCCAGGTCCATTCCCATAAAAAAAACTAGGTCACTTACATAGGGCCTTATTCTAGTTCACTCTTTCTGACAAAATCCTTCTTAGATGGAAAAAACCATGTGCACTGCAGGGGGTGTTACTTGTGCAGAGAGAATTAGATTTGGGTGAGTAATTTTGTTTCTGTGCAGGGTAAATACTGACTGCTTTATTTTTACACTGCAATATAGATCTCACTTTGAAGTAAAACCCCACCCAAATCTAATTATATCTGCACAAGTAGCATCTGCCCCACCTGCAGTGCACATGGTTTTGTCCATCAAAAGGTGCCCATACACGTTACAATTATTGTATACAATATTGTATACAATATCGCATCTCGGTTTTGCGATGAGATGAGATCTAGTACAAAAAGTATGTGCTGCACATACTTTTTGTACTAGATCTCATCTTATTGCAAAACCGAGATGCGATGAGATGCGATATTGTATACAATATTGTATACAATAATTGTAACGTGTATAAGCACCTTAAGAAGGATTTTGTCAGAAAGAGTGAACTAGAATAAGGCCCATAGCCTCAGACTTAATTGAGTATTTGTAATGCTGTCCAAGTTTGGCAGCAGTGTGGGATGCTGGCCGAACTCGGACAAGGGGCAAAACCATGTGCTGTCCATAAATATTTATTTTTGAAGTGAGGTCTTGTGTCTCTGTCCTTTTCCTCAAAATGTTGAGGAAAAGGACAAAGACATCACTTCAAAAATAAATTTTCACGGACAGCGCTATGAGATATTCTCTTTTGTTTTTGTGTCATTTTGTTTCCTGTCTGGTTGGACAAGATTGGATTATGGCCCTTATTCAGATCTGATCGCAGCACAAATTTGTTCTCAAAATGGGCAAAACCATGTGCAATGCAGGTGGGGCAGATGTAACATGTGCAGAGAGAGTTAAATTTGGGTGGAATGTGTTGAAACTGAAATCTAAATTGCAGTGTAAAAATAATGCAGCCAGTATTTACCCTGCACAGAAACAAAATAACTCACACACCTCTAACTCTCTCTGCACAAGTTACATCTGCCCCAACTGCAATGCACATGGTTTTGCCCATTTTGAGAACAAATGTGTACTGCAATCAGATCTGAATAAGGGCCAATATTGGAGCTGCATATCTGTTTTCCACCTTGCTTGCTTGCATCCCACACTGCCGCCGAACGCGGGTGGCTTTGCATTCAGCCCATAGATTGTTAGCTTGAGAGCAGGGCCCTCCTACCTCTATGTTGGTTTGTTTCTACCCAGTTTGTTTAATCACTGTTGTTTTAAATTGTAAAGCGCAACTGAATATGTTGCGCTATATAAGAAACTGTAAATAAAATAAAATAGTCTACATTTTTGCATACACCAAAATAATGTGTGGATACATTTACATTTCTGTGGCTTTGTTTGAGTTGCTTGCATCTTACCGTTAGCATACAGAAATATACCATTGGTTCCCCAACTTTCTTGAATCATGGCACCCTAGAGTATCAATTTTATTCATGGAATCTCCAGGATAAAAGTTTTTATCGATAAATTTAGAAACAAAATAATTCATAAAGTTATTATATCTGAACCCCTCCCCCCCCCATTGTTTATGGGCCTTAAGCTGCGTACATAGACCACCATGTCTTTTCCATTTACCAGGACACCGTCTAGATTAGGTTCTGTATTGGCATATACTGTATATTTTTGCTGCTATATAGAATTCCACACACAGGATTGGCTATAACAACTGTCATTCAAACATAATTATTCGTGCTCAGCCCCTACTGTAAAAGAAACCCTGGAAATCATCAGACAGCAACAGGAAACCAATAGGCTGTACACTTCATCATACACTAGGGAAACCAGATGTCTCCGGTCTGAAAGGTTTGTTCCCAGCGGAAACATGTCCCGGGATTTGTAAAAGTGCAGCTCAGTTCTCAGTCTCAAAATTAAGAATTTAGGTGTTCATATAGGAAATACAATTTAAACATATAAGGATCCATGTAATAAGGGGAGATACGGTGGCCAAACAAAAAACACAGAAAAGTCTCTGTAAATATCGCTTCTCTCTATGGGCCCATTTATCATTTAATATTTGCGGCTAAATCAATAAAAGTTAGCTGCAAATATTAAGAATCACCTAAATGTTTCAGGAGGGCTGCCACCAGGAATCTCCGATACCTACTGTGAGCCGTCCTGCACTGCCGTCAGCCGTATCTTCCATAGGTTGCTATAAGGGATGCAATGCTGCCTGATGTATCAACATCGGGCTGCATCGCAATCATACTTGCTTACTTTTGAAAACTAGTTTCAGGGAGATTATAGTTGGTAGTAGTATTTTGCACAGCGCCCCATTAAGGGGGCGTGTCATACTCCACCCAAAGGGCTTGTCTAGTTCCATATATGGAGAGATTGTGAAAAGAGATTGTGAACGTGGCACCTAGAAGCCTGGGTGTGTACTGCTACATCTGAGAGGAATCTTTTAAAATGACTTATATCCAAATGTAGATGATCCCCAAAGCAGTTAGTAAGAGCTACTATACTTGGTAAAGTGCTGGGAAATGGCGCTGATGATTCAATGTAAATGTATCTGTCTCTCATTCCCTTTTTCCCCAAAAATGTAACAGTGTAATGTGGGCTAGGTGACATGAGGGAGATTGGTAGACTAATGAGGGAGAGAGGGAGATTGCTGTTATTTCAGGGAGTTTCCTGCAGAATGCAGGAGGATAGGCAGCTATGATCGCAATGGATCCCTGGGCTACTTCTATTCTGAGATGGTGGTAGCCCATTGTATACTATGGGCTACTGACCTCACTGTTGGCGGGGCAGTGTGGTCACATACAGTCAGGAGCGAATTTAGGGGTCAGGCCACCCCTAGGCACAACATTTTTGTGTCCCCCCCCCCCTCCCCCTATTTTAGGGGTTTATTCTGGTTCAGGCGGCTGGGCCGTAAGCGTACGTTCCTAGGTTTTTTTTTATCTGCGCATGTTTACCTTCCGTAATGCGCAGGCGCGACGACTCCACAACGCTCACGGACGGGTCTTTCCTTGCGAAAAAACCTGTCCGCAAGAGTACGGTCATTGTGGGCGGCATAGGGACGTGTTGAGGGGAGCGGCCGAAATAATGAGGGAAACTGGGCGTAAACATGGGCGTACACGGGGGTGTGTACAATAAATGTACGGTGCTACTACCGCTCGATCGGCGAAAGCACGTTCATTTCGGACACAAAACAGGCGGCCGCCAACCGCCAACTCAGACCACCCCTACAGATACGAGATATGAGAGCGGACGGCTGGGTCTGCTAATTAAAGCTGATTACTACTCAAACACATACACCTGAATGTAATAAGCAATGCTGCAGCCTATTAAGTCCAAACCATTATTTCACTACCTGCAAGCCACACACAGCCCTCAAACACATTGGAAGCATATCTTTCTACACTTCTCTACATGTAAAGGTTGGTTTAATTTAAGGTAAGAATCATTTTAAGACCAGCTTATATATGCTAAGGTAGGTATTTTTTAAACATTTATACACATTCAATAAGTGTTTTCCTATACTTTAAACAGCAGCACACTCAATCTACACAAGTCGACATGTGTCAAAGTTTTCACTCTAATACAAACATTTAAATTTTTTAATTTAGCTAAACTTATATAAACCACATCTAAGAGCTACAAGGATGTGCCAGCGATGTTCTAAGGCCATGGCCACTATTTAGCACACAATCTTTGTATAGTACCCAAAATACATAACTGTACCACTTTCTGATCTGCTATGAATGGGATTTTACTACACTCTGGATGTAAAATGCCACCATTCACATTATTGCAATCACATCTCTATAGCAAAGGATGACACGGAAAAATCATATATATTAAAATAGGTACTCTTTACCTAGAACGGCGCCCGCGATTGGAATCGCGGGCGTCGGGGGTAAAAAATCGCGGTCATCGCGGGTACATAAAAATCGGGTGCCCGCGATGACCGCGATTTTCCCATAGTGAACAATGTTAAAAAGGCTGATTGACCGCGATTTTAATGTAAAATGCCTCAATGCCCGCGATTTGGACATAGGAATCAATGTTAAATGGGCTACAGAGCCCAAATAGGCACAATTAACCCTTAAATGTCCCCCCAATTTTTTAACGCCACCCCACGATCCACGTCAACCCGAAGCGTGGCGAGCGCAGCGAGCCCGCGAGGGGCGGCGGTACGCGTCCTCCGACCTTTTCATGCCCTACTATCCACGTCGGCGTGGAGTTGAGAATAGAATAGTGTGGCGAGCGCAGCGAGCCACCGAGGCCCGAAGCGTGGCGAGCGCAGCGAGCCCCGCGAGGGGACACGGATACCTTCACAGGTAAACGCGTCCCTTCGCGGACTTCACAGGTGTCCGCGTCGCCACGGACACCTGTGAAGCCCGCGAGGGGACGCGTATAACTGTGAAGGTATCCGCGTCCCCTCGCGGGGCTCGCTGCGCTCGCCACGCTTCGGGCCTCGGTGGCTCGCTGCGCTCGCCACACTATTCTATTCTCAACTCCACGCCGACGTGGATAGTAGGGCATGAAAAGGTCGGAGGACGCGTACCGCCGCCCCTCGCGGGCTCGCTGCGCTCGCCATGCTTCGGGTTGATGTGGATCGTGGGGTGGCGTTAAAAATTTGGGGGGACATTTAAGGGTTAATTGTGCCTATTTGGGCTCTGTAGCCCATTTAACATTGATTACTATGTCCAAATCGCGGCCATTGAAGCATTGAATGTAAAATCGCGGTCACCACTAAATTTAACATTGACCCCTATGGGAAATCGCGGTGATCGCGGGCATCGCGTCGCGGCCGTTAATGTACTGCCCGCGATGCCCGCGATCACCGCGATGGGCGCCCTTCTAGGTAAAGAGTACCTTAAAATATTTAAACATGTTTGTTCACAAGCAATTTTATCATGTTTGGTCGACTCACACATCTGTAACATACCTGTACCAAGACATGACTTGTTTTTTAGGAAGGACACATATGCATTCCTACACAAATGCCCCTTTTGACCCTTGTTTGCCTACCTCACCCACTCCATGACGAACTCATTGTTCTGGGCCTGCTTTTACCTACTAATGTTGGAGTTCCCTCACCTGCACAGAAACTGCTTTCTCACCTATTAAGTTGCTCCGCACATGTGCTGACACAAACTAATTAGCTGGGAAAAGTTGGATATAGTTGGATATGAACATGTGAATGGCCATGGAGAGGGTTACACATGGGAAACTTCTACAACACATCAATAAATGCACATAAATACTGGTCAGTAACTACACATAAATGTATTATTTGTTTGACACAAGAAATTACACATACAACAATTGTGTGTTAATTGTGAAAATAAATTTATTTGCTGTTCAGCATCACAGCTTAGTAGACAATTTAATATCATAAATTAAAATAAAATATAAAATATTGACAAAAATAACAAACAGCAATAACAAGAGGTTGCATATCTCCAAACATGTGTTATCCTGCAAATGCAATGGTGAAAGAAATGTGGACACCAGAATACGACCTGCAACAACCAGGGAGAATACTAAGCATGATACACACCACTAAAAATAAAACCTGCATTTCTAGAGGTCAAAATAAGCACTTTAGTTCCCTTTGCACGAAAATGGATAGATGGCCAACTCAGGAAGTGGATGTCCAGTGCAATTTAAAAATTTGGGGTCCAAACACAGAGGAAGTGACCCAGGTGACATTATTTTGGCCCTTTTTCCCCCTTTTTGGATGGGGGCTTGGGGACAGGGGCCTTTGGCACTGAAGGCTTGCGCCGTCTTGGCCCAGTGGACAGAGGAGGGTCAGCACAGGTGGTAGCTTGTGGAGCAGCTTGGGGTGGGGCAGCAGATGGGGGATTGTCCCTTAGGGACCTTGCGGTGGTGAGCAGCTCCACCAGAATGTCATTCTGGCGGCTGAGTTGTTGGGCAATGCTTTGCATGCCAGCCACCAGAATGTCATTCTGGCGTTGCAAGGCCTCAAACTGCTGGGTGTTGCTCTCCTTCCAAATCCCCATGAAATAAAAAAACTGATTCTAACGTTCTCTAGCCTCCATCCCATGCTGCTCTATCTTCTCCAGCATCTCCAACAACCTCACATCATTTGAGGCCAGTGAATGGGTTGGCCGTATTGGTGGAGGCTGGACCACTTGCTCCACCTGTGGCTCTGAAGAGGAAGATGCTGCCGGTTCATCCTGTGCTTCTTCTTCTTCTAGGATAATAATTGAAAACAATGTCACATACACAAAAAATCTCTCTTACCAAATACAATGCATTACTGTGACTTACCATCAAAAGCACCAGCAAATACCTCCACCGGGAGCTCACTATCCATATTGGATACCCCCCTGACCTCGGCCACATCAATTACATCCAACGCCTCCTCCTCCAGGGGGTATATTCCAAACTCTCTGGCATAGGGCCCCTCCCGGTGGACATGCTGTGGTTGTACCGGTCAGTCATCTTCCTCTAGAGTACAGTTTTGAAGTCTGACCACCTACAAAATCAAAAATTCAAATATCAACATGACATATGTGCACCACTGTGCTATTGAACATCATGACTACATTACATTTCCTAGTGTAGGTGATCTTATGTTTTTTATGCATATGTTTCCCACACACACATTAATGTCTCCATTATGAGGCATTTCAGTGTCTAATCTCATTCATTAGGCCACTAAATGCACATACATATATCACTATGCAGAAATGACATCATCCATGGCCAAATTATGCACCTCCACCTGCTGTGAAACTACACATCCCACCATAGCTTGACAGTGTTGATAATATGGAGTTGGTTAACTATGGGAAGGCATGCTAGGATGTGTAGTTTCACACCAGCTACATGTGCACATTTTTTACATCCTTGTTTCAGTAGCATCATCTGGAACTTGTTACTACAACTCTTTTTCAACTACACACTTTCTGTTGTCCATCACATACTACACATGAGCAGAACTGTGCACATAACCTCACATCACACCAATGGTGCATGTTTTAGATATAAATGTGGGTTATTAGACATGGTTGTGTTCACATGTGTCATTGAAGTGTAGCACTATCTACAAACACACCTTTCTATTATTCTCCAAACATACATGTAACATATGTACACACATATGACATTATCAGGGGGAGAAACACACTTGCCTTTTCTTCACTGATGTCAAATCTCTGACCACTGTTGACACCTGGTTCACTTCCTCTGTGATCTTCTCCCAAAGGTTTCTCCTTGCACTGGTACCCGGCTTCCTGGTAGGTAATTCTATCCATTCTCGTGCCCTGGGAACTAAAATACGCAATTCTGCCTCTAGAAATGCAGGGTTTCTTTTTTGGTGGTGGTGGTATCCTGCTCAGTACTCGGCCTAGATGGTGCAGGTCGATTTCTGGTGGCCCCAGTTCTCTCACCATGCAGTTGCTGGGTCACACATGTTTGGAAAGATGCAACCTCTTGTTCTGGCTGGTTGCTTGGCCCTTGTGGAGCTGCTGGCGTTGTTAGTGAGGGGCCCCCTTGCTCTTGGGCCCTCCTTCTCCGCTCCTGCTCCCTCTGCCTCAAACTTTCAAGCAGGGATTCTGCTTGTGCTCTTTGTAGGGTGTCCTCAGCTGCGGAATCATCTGAGCTAGACATGTTTGCAGCAATTATGGTCAGCATCTGACTGGATATTTATATGTCCTATGTCGGTGCACCAATAAAGATTCTAAAACATAACTTTTATTGTATTTATTTTAAGAACTGCGAGATAAAAAATACATATAACAACAAAACAGGGGTGGAATGACACTTTAAAAACTAAGGTGGTGGGCAGATGTTTGCAAAGGAATCTATGATATGTGCTGATTCAACTTAAGAACAGTGTACTTGTGAATATTGGTTTGGATTCAACCAAATAATCAAATAAGTATAGGTCAGAGCAGGTATAACCTTTCAAATTATTGCTCTATACGCCGCAACTTCACTTATAGCAGTCAGGAAGTGAAATATATCGTGGCTTAGTGAAAAATCAGAAGAAATAGGATTGGCATACACTTATAAGTAGTCTCAGCGTATGGGTCCAGGGCCCTGAGGAAGCTAAAATCTGCGAAGCGCGTGCCGGCTAGCGGTGTGCGGGCAGATGTTTGTTATTTTTCTTACTAATGTACTATAGGATTATTGAACAGTGTATTTCCGCAACAGCCCTTCTAAGGGCATTCACTTCAGCCAGCTACGGTCCACTTGGGGGCGACCCCTTTGGACTAGCACAGTGAATTGGAGGTAGCACCGCATTATCCACGTGGCTCCTGTTTAAGGCACATTATATAGCCTATGGGAGTTCTCTCACTTAGTGGTACTGCACCCCCAATTTTGTAGTGAATCAGAACAGGATTCTCCTGTTGGAGATAGAGTGGATTTCACCCATACGCTGAGACTACTTATAAGTGTATGCCAATCCTATTTCTTCTGATTTTTCACTAAGCCACGATATATTTCACTTCCTGACTGCTATAAGTGAAGTTGCGGCGTATAGAGCAATAATTTGAAAGGTTATACCTGCTCTGACCTATACTTATTTGATTATTTGGTTGAATCCAAACCAATATTCACAAGTACACTGTTCTTAAGTTGAATCAGCACATATCATAGATTCCTTTGCAAACATCTGCCCACCACCTTAGTTTTTAAAGTGTCATTCCACCCCTGTTTTATTGTTATATGTATTTTTTATCTCGCAGTTCTTAAAATAAATACAATAAAAGTTATGTTTTAGAATCTTTATTGGTGCACCGACATAGGACATACCTTTCTTCTTCTTTATTCTTGTCAACTTTTGTGTCCGAGGTAGCACACCCCCTTTTTGCATCATTGACTACTCCAGTCCATATCCTCATCTTGAGGGGGTCCTCCAAATGTATTACTAATTGTCTTGTGCGACCTCCCCCAAACCACCCTGGATATTTATATGGTAATATCCCGCCTTGAACAAGGGGGCGTATATTTTTTATCGCAATGTAGTAGCTAATTTTCGCCGATATTTCCCGCCTATATTTTCCGCCGATAATTTCCGCCGTTAATTACCGCGGAAATTACGCAGGTCTCAACGCACCTGAGCATTCACCTGTACATGCACATACACAGGTTGTTGACCATTGTGTGCTACATGGTGAAATGTGTGCACATGTTATTTCAATGATGAGTGTTTTTAGGTGGTCTCTGTTGGCAGTACATGTATGCTTTCTTAAACAAATGTATTAACATACCAACATTACAATGCTTTCCTTACATTTGTTATGAGGATAAATTTGTCATACACCAACATGTTGTATGTGCCTTGTTATCAGCGTATGTATTAGTAGATGGTTGCGTGTATAATTTTTCTCACACTGTATATACAGTACGTCTCTCTCTACATTGAAAGCATACTGTATGTTATGGTGTGTATATCGGAACGGTCCGCGAAAGTTTATATTCGCATACATATTGTTAATGTAAGATTTATTAATAAAGTTAATAATAAAAAAACTAGATTTTAGACCAATCAGCAACCACCAAAAGTTATATATATGTACCTGCAATTAATAACTGCGCAATTGCCAATATGTCTTCAACAAGGGATAACCCCTTTTCAAACGAAGAGCTGGTGGCCTTGGTAGAAATCATGGACTGGGGCCCAGGGGCCCATATGTAACAAATAGGGAGAAGCGGCGGGCGTATAATTCCGCTTAATCTACGCCCGGACCGGCGTCTGCAGAAGCCCGGGGCAGGTGGAGCGGCGCTGGTCTGACCTGCGGTGGAGGCAGCCACACCTGCTATGCTCCATATTGCCCGATGTAAGTATATAATTTACAAATATTTATGCGTTTTGTAGCAATGAGTTCTGTAGTTTTAAAACATGTGCATGAGTATGTGGGTGTATATGGGTTGTATATGGGGTGTATATGGGGGGTATATGGGGGGTATATGTATACCCTCTGATTTTGTGTGTAGCATATCAATTTGTTAGCATGATAAATGTATTAAATATAACTGAAATGATCAATTGTAATGTTATGAGCATGACTAATGTGACTTTTTCTTTCCCCCATTTTCATGAAACCCAACCTTCGATTTCTATACCATCAACATGAACATTTCAGTATGCACCAGGGCACGCATGGAAGCCCGGGAGGAGGCAGCCCGGGAGGAGGCAGCCCGGGAGGAGGAAGAGGAGGAGGAAGCCGCCCATGAGGATGAATAGGCCGTCCAGGAGGAGGAAGAGGAGGAGGAGGCCGCCCAGGAGGAGGAAGAGGAGGCCGCCCAGGAGGAGGAAGAGGAGGAGGAGGCCGCCCAGGAGGAGGAAGAGGAGGAGGAAGAGACATTGGGGCCTGCTGGTGCCCACCCCATATCAACGTCCCCTTCCACCAGCCACTCCCCTACCCCCACCCACTCCCCACCCCATTTCCAACCCCCCTACAACTCCCCACCACCCACCCCCAACCCTTTCCAATCCCCACTCCAACCCACTACCTCTATCCCAACTCCAATCCCATTCCCCTTGCTCCTGACCCTCCCAACCACCAACACAGGACACCCAACCAGTGGCGAGCAGGATGTCTCCACTAGCCGTAAGTAAATAATGTGGCTAATGTTTACCTACACATTTCTACACATAAACAATCACAACAACCACATATGTGTATCCAACATCATCATTAGTTGAAACATATCACTGCAGGTCGACCCTGAGGTGTGGCCTGTCCTTCTCCAGGAACAAGGGTCCCCTTGGTGGATTTTTTGAGTGTGGCCATGCCTCACCTCTTGAATAATTGACATAACAGTACATCCAATGACATATCCTACATTAGTGGTGTTGATGTTATGTGGGTCAAGGTGTTGTGTACCTACACTTCCCAGCATGATGCCCAACATTAATTTATAGATTGGTTTGATAATAGTGTGTGAGGCCATGCGGATGCATGCTTTACAAACATAGCTGTAGGCCTATAATTTGTACAACAATGTCCTACATTTTAAATAGTAAGGAGTGCTTAAGCCGCAACAATGTCATTACCCTTAAATAGTACAGCCTAATTGTGAGGTTAGAGGTGAGTCCCCCAACACAAACCTACCAATTGGGATACAGCATACATTCAACCAAGAAGGAGGAATTTATTTAATGTTATGTAATATGTACAGTATGTGTGTGTAAACATATTAGTTTTTAGTACTGTGTTTACAGCAGACCCATCTTCAATGTAGTTGAAAAATGTATGTGGCCTTCACACTTAACTCACAACTTGGTATTATGTTAAAATACAACAAACATTTGTGTATATTATATAAATATATGTTTTTTTTCCCTTCACTACAGACACTGAACAGCACCAGGAGGAGGAGGTGGCACGGATCATGAGGGAGATATTCCTGACCCTCCTGTATTTAAATATACTTTATGCCAACTTGAGGCCCTCATTTAATTTTTTTTTTAAGTTAAATATACATGTAAGGAGGGGAAAAAATGTATTTTTATTAGGGTGTTCATTAAGGTAGACAATTTAGGTAATATAAAATAATAATTGAATAACAATTAGAATAATTCATTTAATTGTCTTAATCATAGTTGAAAGGCTAGATTAGCAGGTCCATATATGTGAAGGGTATGCCAGCGTGCACGGACGTACGCTCACTCTCACGATCGATGACAGACGCTGAGTTTTCCATTGAAAACAATAGAGAGCCGTCCGTGCACGGTGGCGTACGCTCAGATAGCCACAAGATGTCGGTGGGAAAACGGACGAGAGACGTCCGTAAACGGTGGCGTACGCTCTGTTGTACACCAGTTGTCGGAGTCTAAGCGGTGATCCGTCCGTGTACGGCGGCGTACGCTCAACTGTACGCCACTCCCCTTTGTCGGTGTTTGTGAGCGACCGTATGCGGATTTTTTGTGGGTGGACTTTCGCTCACCGGCCGCGAACGGGAAATGTACGCTGATACGGAACGTACGTACGTTTGGCCGCCGCAACCAGAATAAGGTCCTTAATGTAATCATATATGTATACATTGTTATTTATATATTTCATAAAATTTTAACTGTAGCCCACCTTAATATTTTTTTAAGCACTCTGGACTGCTCACTGTACGGAGGACCCGGAGGGAGGGAGGCACTTATTAGTACAGTGATTTGCACAGTGTCTCTGTCAGTCTCTCTCCGGCTCACACACTGTGACTGACTGAGCGCAGGGATACACAGCAGCCAATAGACTGTGTGTGTGTAGAGTAGCCAATGGGCGGGAGCCGTCAGCAGTGAGCCTGAGCCATTTCCGGATGCGCAGGGGGACCGTCGGTCCCAGCCACTAAGCAGTGATGTAATGTGTATGGCAGAGTGGGTGGGCAGTGGCGTGTGACGAGCGGCGCTGCCGCCGACATATTATAATTCATGTCTGGGGCGGTGGCGCTCGTCACTCGCAGCTGCCCACCCGCTGTGTCATTTAACAGAATGTCAGCCTGCCTGCCGCCTTTAATTGGTGCGGCCCTGAGGCCGGTGCCTCACGGGCCTAGGCGCAAATCCGGCCCTGCATACAGTACCTCCCAACTTTCTAAGATTACAAGGAGGGACAATCGCACGTGCGCCTTCCACCTCCTCTGTTGGACTGTGCCTGAAAATCATTATGCCCCATCATAAACATCAGCGTTGGTGGATATGCTATCCAAGGCCAAATCCCTGAGCCGGTTCAAAATCAAAGTCCTCAACTTTGGCACTATAGCAGTTATACAGTAGGTTTTGTCATTTAATTGTAAATAAATATTTGTTGGCCTTTCATTACTTTTGGCTTAAATAAGATACCATGGTCTGCAATGTGTCACAGGTATATCAGAGCTATGGTCCAGATGCACTAAGCTTTAAAAGGGATAAAATGTTGAGTGATAAACAGCCAGCCAATCAGCTCCTACCTGCTATGCCACAGACTGTTTGGAAAATGTCAGGCAGGAGCTGATTGGCTGGTTGTTTATCACTCTCTATTTTATCACTTTTGAAGATTAGTGCACCTGGCCCTTTATCTGAACAAAGTATGTGGCAACAATTTTTTTCAATCAATACCAATTGATGCCTCAGTGCTTCAAGCTTGCCCATCTTTAAGTACCGTATATTATTTTTATTAAAAATTTAGCTGGAAATAGATAATTCAACAGCACAATTTCAAACTAGGTTTATTTTCCAATGATTGTTTTTTGCTCATGACCTATAAAAACGCAGCTTTTATATAATTCAATCATTTAAAAAAAAAAAAAATGACAAAGGTTTGATGAAAGATCCAAAGCTGAAAAGAACCTAAAAACAATGAAATATCAAACTTCTGTCTGTGACCTTTTAGAGAAGATTTGGAAATTACAGATTCACCTTATACTGTATGAGTTCTCGCCTTATTTCAATAATATTATAGTAACAAGAATGGTTTCACATATGCTGTACTGAAATTAGATGGTTAGATTCATAGGTACTGATGTATGTTTTTGCTGGTGGGTGTGTAAGCCAAAAATATAGGGGAGTGGCTTCATGGGGAAGGGCATGGCCTCAAAATAATACCAATTTATATTACACAGCACAGTTGTCTCCAATATTCAAATTATGGCAGCAGAATTCCCCTTTTTACACATTATGGCCAAGTACATAAATGCCCCCACAGTGCCAAATACATAAATGCCCCCACAGTGCAGGTACATAGTTGCCCCCACAGAACCTGTGCCGGCGATGATGGAGGGGGAGTGTGCTGGGAGACGGGCAGATGGGCCGCTGCTGAGCTACTCAGTCAGTGCTTGCTGTGAGGTGCCGGCGTCAGACGCCGGCACAGCACAGTCCGCTCAGAGCACACACAGGCTGGCCCGCCCCACGTCCACGGACGGAATACACTCTTCCTGGCATACTGTTTCCCAGGCAGTGGGTCCGGCAATGCGGGTGCTGCAGAGGCAAATTAGCAAGTTAATACGGCTGCCCTTGGGCCTGTGGGTGCTCATCAATTTACGTGGGTGCTTGGGCCCTTGAGCACCCACAGAATCAGTGCCTATGGTTAGATTACATTAGACCTGTGATTGTTATCTACGACCCATGGAGCGGATTTTGAATTGGTAGCAAAGCAAAAAAATAAAATCAAGTAACTTTGCAACTAGACAAACTATACTTTTACGTTTTCTTCCACAAGACAAGCCAGGACAGAGGCTGAGGGGTAGCATAGATCCATGGTACCCAGAGCGAGATCATGTCACTGCACACCCCCCCCCCCACACACACACACACACACACACACACACACAATTGATCCCAACCAGGAAAAAAAAATTGATCAACACAAGGAAAGAAAAAAAAAACCACACACATGCACAATGTCCCCCACAGGGAAAAAAAACACACACGCATTGGATCCCACAGGGAAAAAAAATCACACACATTTTTCCACCCAAAAGGAAAAAACAGACTTATCAACCTATACAAAATGAGACACGTAGATTAAGTTATTGCTCCCACTGTGAGAAAAAATTAAAAGAAGAACTGATTTCACCAGGCCCCCAAAAGAAGACTGACCTCATCTGCGGGCTGTCACAGATAGCTGCAGAGCTAATCATAGAAGATCAGCTCCAATCACTCCAGAAAGTTCAGAACAGTGAGTGCCTTCCTCCAGAGAGTCCAGACTAGACTGGTGGGTTGAACCTTGGTCCCATGCCCTACCTCCCCCGGGCCCTCAGCGCATCAACACCTACAGATGGGGCCACTCTCTTTGTTTCGTATGGCGAACATGGAATGTACGATCGTCTCACACGGTTGCGCGTCACATTGCCGAGAACGTGGCACACGAGCGACTCGTGCACCCCATTCTGATGGATGGCACATGACGATAGTCGCACTGGGAGCCGCTCTAAAGAGAGCCGTTCCATCTGTACAGCCCTCATCAAATCAACATCTCATCACCATCATTTAGCTCCTCCACACTATCCACAGCATCCTCAGCCACAGCACCTTCTCCAACCACAGCCCCCATCATCTTCCCAACCCCTCATTCAGCCTCATCCCCCAACAACATCATCAACCACATCCCCCAACACCTCAGTTAACCTCATCTCATAACACCTTTGTCAGCCACAGACCCTAACACCATCCTCAGCAACATCCCCAAACACCTTCCTCATTCACAACCCCCAACACCTTCCTCAGTCAAATCTCCCAACAAAATCCTCAGCCACAGCCCCAACACCATCCTCAGCACAGCCCCGACACCTTCCTCAGCCATATCCCCAAACACTTTCCTCAGCCACATCCCTAACACCATCCTCAACCACAGCCCCCAACACCTTTTCCAGCCATATCCCCCAACACATTCCTCAGCCACATCCCCAAACACCTTTCTCAGCCACATCCCCATCACCATCCTTGGCCACAACTCCCAACATCTTCGTAAGCCACAGACCCGAACACCTCCCTCAGCCACATTCCACAACACATTACTCAGCCACATCCCCCAACATGTTCCTCAGCCACAGCCCCCAACACCTTCCTCAGCCACAGCCCCTAATACCTTCCTCATTCTCATCCCCTAACACCTTCCTCAACCACATCCCCCACAGCCCCAAACATCATTCTCAGCCACATCCACCAACACCTTTTTCAGCCACATCCCCCAACACCTTCCTCAGCCACATCCCCCAACACCTTCCTCAGCCATTTTCCCCAATACCTTACTCAGCCACAGCTGCCACATCTCTCAACACATTCCTCAGTCTCATCCCCAACACCTTTGTCAGCCATATCCCCCAAAACCTTTGTCAGCCACATCCCCCAACACCTTTCTCATCCCCCATCACCATCTTTGGCCTCAACCACATCCCCCACAGCCCCAAACATCATTCTCAGCCACATCCACCAACACCTTTTTCAGCCACATCCCCCAACACCTTCCTCAGCCACTTTCCCCAATACCTTACTCAGCCACAGCTGCCACATCTCTCAACACATTCCTCAGTCTCATCCCCAACACCTTTGTCAGCCATATCCCCCAAAACCTTTGTCAGCCACATCCCCCAACACCTTTCTCATCCCCCATCACCATCTTTGGCCACAGTCCCAAACATTGTTCTCATCCACATCCCCCAACACATTTCTCAGCCACTTTCCACAATACCTTATTCAACCACAGCTCTCAACACATCCCCCAACACGTTCCTCAGACACATCCCCCAACAACTTCCTCAGACACATCCCCCAATACCTTCCTCAGCCACAGCCCTCAACACCTTCCTTAGCCAAAGCCTCCATCACTATCCTCTGTCACATCCCCATCGCATTCCTCAGCCACAGGCCCCCACCCCTAATAATACTATACTGTATTCACTTCTCTAGTGATCTCCGCTCCATCTTCTCACTAGGGAAGGAGATGGGAGGCAAGAGGGCTGCTAGAAGCCATGGGGACTGCTGGGAAATGTTGTTCTATCACACACACATTAATCACAAAGACATTTCCACACTCACACTCACATATACACCCACCTAACATACAGTACTCATGGCTGCGGCAAGTGTCTGGATCCCGATGATGGATGAAGAAGACACCTTGAAAAGTGAGTAATGACAGACTAATTAAGTTCATTAGAAACTTTAACTTTCTTAAATAGTCCTCAGGGGATGCCGCAGGGGTGCTAATCCTAGTGATTTTTCATAAAAATAAAGATTTTAGGAAAGATCAGATTAAATGCATGAAAAGAAGATGAAGTGAGGTCTATAGAAATAATTTTCTCTCTTATAACTGAATAGCATAACCCTGTGATTGCGGGAAAAACCCCTTAGGAACAAGCAGCTTAAAATACACTGCAGCCCAAAGTACAGATGCCGATTGTTATGGACAACTGGAACAGAATAACAAAAGATGACAAGCATAGTGAAATAAAAGTAGAAAAACATAAAAAATAGCGCTACTACATATGTCACCATATCACACTGAAGCCATAAATAATGGCACGCTCTGTCAGCCAATAGAATTATCTGAGGTAATTTCAATTAAACGAGGAAAAAAGACAAAAGTAAACGATGAGTGATGTCCAACAGAAGATGCCACAGACATTACATACTGTGCCAATTGTACACAAAGAAAAGAAGACTTAGTCTTCTTTTCTTTGTGTACAATTTATACTGTTTTTCGGACTTAGGGGAGCACCTCCAATCCTTTAATTTGCATACATTGCGGTCACAAATTGGGAATTGGAGTAAATCCTGCCTAGTAAAAACCTACCTTCCTATACATCCGATAGGTACTATTGGCAAAAAAATTTCCAGTGCGAAATCATACAAAAAAATACTAGAAGTACTGTGCCAATTGTTAGTTACACGCTTATATGCGTTTCTATTTACTATTATTTTACATTATTTAGTGGTTATTTATGGCCTCCTCATTAAGAGGACCTGCACGCTGTGGTCCAAATTCACTCAACTGCCTGATGGTGGGGGTTTGCGCATCATGTGCTTGTGCAAACCCCCACAGCAAGCACCATTGCCGCAGTGAATGCCTTTGGTGGTAGGCGTGCCCATAGAAACGCTGGGCGGGCCCATCAGAATGCAGGACTGCCCCTGCCTACTCGGGGCGGGTGGATGACGTAAGTATAGCCTTACTTTTATCTGTGAAGGGAGGAACAATCATTCGATGGTAAGCAAACATCGAATGATTTTTCTTCCTTGCTGCCCCATGCGAGCAGATGTGTAAGCTGCTTAGCCGCCCCTAGCGAGCAACTAAACGCCGCTTCGCTGAGCATACCCCCCCACCACCACCAAGCCAATCCCAGCACTACCATGGGAGTGGGGATTCTCTCAGTGGGGGCTCGTGGGGCAGCCTAGCAAGCAGGCCTGAAAATGGCCCTAAACCTGCTGTAAATATAGAGATTAGGACAATAAGTGTAGCTATTTTTTTTCTCGTTATTCCGGGCCCTTAGGAAACTCTATAATCCCCATTTGTAAGCTGTAAGACAATTTGTACATTTGTGTTCTTTAATGGAAATAGATAACAAATAATGTAAATTGGATTGTACGAATACAGCAGGGGTAATGAACTACGACCAGGCCAGTGAAAGATCTGTCTTTTAAATATTGTGCATACACACAATTTGCTTCCTCATTAAACCTCTTAGGGGGGTATTCAATGCTTTTTGGATTTCTTTCAATACGTCCATTTTCGACTATTTTTGCACCTGTTTTTGTTTGAAATCAAAGTCTAATCAAACAAAAATTGTCAAGAACGGACGCATTTTTAACTAAAACAAGTGGATCAGTGGGTTGCTATGAGCAACATCCCATCTTTAATAAAACTCCCATTTAGTAAATGTACCCTTTAGGTGGAAATGTACTAATATCTAATGGGCACAAATGCACCTATTCGTACCCATTCGATGTTAATACAGCTGGGACCAGATGATTGGCACATTTACTAAGTGGCAAATTCGGTCAACTGAGGGCTGGTGCAAGCCCTGTCAGCGCCACAGACAACCACACCCCCCTCCACGCACCCTCTCCCCTCCACTCACCCACTGGGGGGGGGGCGTTCATCTGGCTCCACAGGGGCACCGCTCACACTCTCCGTGGGGGGGTAGTTGTCGGGGGTAAGGGGTGTGGGCGCCATTTTTACGAACAGCAAGCTCGGCTGAATGCAGCATTCCAAATGAGTAGACCATCAATAGAACTGGGCCGCATATGCATGTATCACGAAAATTAAAAATAAAATTTAAACCAGCTCCGGGCACTTTGAGCCTGTCCTGGTTTCCAAAATATTTATTGTATTCTGCAGCGCTTTACAGAGAGCGTTTGAACATTCATATCAGTCCCTGCCCCAGTGGAGCTTACAATCTATATTCCCTACCACATCTACACGCACACACATTCTAGGGTTAATTTTGATTGAAGCCAATTGACCTACCAGTATATTTTTGGATTGTGGGAGGAAACTGGAGTAAACCCATGCAAACACGGGGAGAATATACAAACTCCGCACAGTTAGAGCCATGGTGGGAATCTAACCCATGACCTCAGCGCTGTGAGGCAGTAATGCTAACCGTCACACTGTCCATACTGCCCATAAATACAGGGGAAAAAATTATTGTGGTCTACCCGTATTTCAAAAACTAGTACTGGGCTCTTGGGCCGGACCTTGTTTAAAGATACATAGGAATAAAAGAGTAGGGGTCCCCCGTATTTTTAATAACCAGCTCCGGGCGCCAACAACCATCAGGGTAATGCCACAGCTGGGGGACACTTTTTGAACAAGGTCCCCTGGCCAAAGCATCAACCTGTGGGTAAAGCCCAGGGTACACCCGTGCAGTGGGAGCCAGGTTGATAGCAGTGAATGTGTTAAAAAATAGCGTTAAAAAGAAAGTATTGGGTTCTGCTGTGGAACAAGAAGTCTCAGTAAGCCTCCACCGCACTTGGAGAACCCCAAGTCCCTGCATGCAGGGCATTAAAGGGCCCGCTGGGACTTGTACTCCTACAGCAGAACCAATACTCAAATAAATACACACCCTGTACAGTATAAATGTATTTACATACTGTACATGCACACACTATATACATATTCTCACCTACCTTGACTCCAGTAGAATCCAGTCTGGACCTGTAAAAAAAATTGTACTTACCACCTCCAGCGTAGATCGTGTCCTCTTTGTTCCAAGTAAGCATCCAAGGGGTTTAAATAGAAAAAACAAGGGTCCCGGACCAGTGGACTGAGGAGCCGCATGTGTGTTTACACATGCGGCTTCTCCCTCAGAATGAGATGAATCCCACTGAAGTCAATGAGACTCCCCTCAGCCTATCAGGAGCGAGCTCCAGCGAAGCTGCACGCCTGATAGGCTGTGAGATCCTTCATAACCTTCCTTGTTAAAAGATCAACATAGGCATCTACGGGCGGCTCTCACCATAGAGGGCCATGTTAAGACTTTAATATGGACATCTAAGATGGGATCCAGCAAATCAGCCTGACCGCAAAGTCATTTGGGGTCAACCATAAAGGTATCCAACATGCGCTATATCCTGCACTGTATCCAATCTGCTCTATATGCGCCCCACACTGTATCCAACCACATTGTATTCAACCCACACCATGGGCCTTATTCTGGTTGGAGCGGCCGGGCCGTACGCGTACGTCCCGGGGTTTTTTATGATCTGCGCATGCGTACATTCGCTAATGCGCAGGCGCGAACACTCCACAACGCTTACGGACGGGTCTCTACGTGCGAAAAAACCTATACGCGAGTGTACGGGCATTGGGGGCGGCATAGGGGCGTGATGAGGGGAGCGGCCGAAATAATGAGGGAAAATGGGCGTAAATATGGGCGTACACGGGGGTGTGCACCAAAAATGAGCGGTGCTACTACCGCACGATCGACTAAAGCACCGTTCATTTCGGACACGAAACAGGCGGCCGCCAACCGCCATCTCAAACCACCCCTACAGATACCGCATGCCAGCGTGCGCCTGGGTTTGCTAATTTACGCTGATTACTACTCAAACACATACACCTGAATGTAATAAGCAATGCTGCAGTCTATTAAGTCAAAACCATGATTTCACTACCTGCAAGCCACACACAGCACTCAAACACATTGGAAGCTTATCTTTCTATACTTCTCGACATTTAAAGGTTTGTTTAATTTAAGGTAAGAATCTTTTTAAGACCTGCTTATATATGCTAAGGTAGGGATTTGCTAAACAGTTATACACATTCATTACGTGCTTTCATAGACTTTACACAGTAGCACACTCAATCTACACAAGTCGACATGTGTCAACGTGTTCACTCTAATACAAACATAGGTTTTGTATTTATGATACAATAACATAAACCACATCTAACACCTACAAAGGATGTTTCAGCAATGTTTTAAGCCCATGCCCACTATTTTGCACACAATCTTTGTATAGTACCCAAAATACAGAACTGTACCACTATCTGATCTGCTATGAATTGGATTTTACTACACTCTGGATGTAAGATGCCACCAATCACATTATTGCACTCACATCTCTCTAACAAAGGATTCCTACATCTGCTTATGACACTGTAAAATCATATATATTTAAAAACTTATACATGTTTGTTCACAAGCAATTTTATCATGTTTGGCCGATTCACACATCTTTTTTTAGGGAGGACACATATGCATTCCTACACAAATGTACCTTTTGACCCTTGTTTGTCTGCCTCACCCACTCCATGAGGAAAGCATTGTTCTGGACCTGCTTTTACCTACTACTGTAGGAGCTACCTCACCTGCACACAAACTGCTTTCTCACCTATTAAGTTGCTCTGCACATGTGCTGACACAAACTAATTAGCAGGGAAAAGTTGGATAGGAACATGGGAATGGCCATGGAGAGGGTTACACATGGGAAACTTCGACCACACTTCAACAAATGTTCAAAAATACCCTGGTCAGTAAGTACACATAAATCTAGTATTTGTTTCACACAAGAAATTACACATACAACAATTTTGTTTTAATTGGTAAAATAAATTTATTTGCTGTTCAGCATCACAGCTTATTAGACACTTTCATGTCATAAATCAAATAAACAAATAAAATAGACACAAAAATAAAAAAAACAGCCAGAACAAGAGGTTGCATATCTCCAAACATGTGTTACCCTGCAAATGCAATGGTGAAAGAAATGGGGACACCAGAATACGTACTGCAACAACCAGGGTGAATACTAAGCAAGATACACACCACCAAAAATTTATCCTGCATTTGTAGAGGTCAAAATAAGAACTTTAATGCCCATGGCACGAAAATGGGTCGATGGCCAACTCAGGAAGTGGATGTCCAGTGCAATTTAAACATTTGGGGTCCAACCACAGAGGAAGTGAACCAGGTCTCATTATTTGGGCCCTTTTTTCCCCCTTTTAGATGGGGCCTTGGGGACAGGGGCCTTTGGGTCAGATGGCTTGCGGCGTCTTCCCCTAGTGGACACAGGAGGGTCAGCAGAGGTGGAAGGTTGGGGAGCAGCTTGGGGTGGGCCAGCAGATGGGGGATTGTCCCTTAGGGACCTGGCGGTGGTCAGCAGCTCCGCAAGAATGTCATTCAGGCGGCTGAGGTGTTGGCCAATGCTTTGCATGCCAGCCGCCAGAGTGTCATTCATGCGGTTGAAGGCCTCACACTGCTGCCTGTTTGTGGCCTTCCAATCCTCCAAAAATTCCCCAATCTGCTGCTGACGGAGCGCAGCATCCACCCCTTGCTGCTCGATCCTCTCCAACATCACCATCATGCTCTCATCCCATGTCTCCTGTGGCTGGGGCTGGGGGTGTCTTCTTGGTGGAGGCTGGACCACTTGCTCCACCTGTGGCTCTGCAGAGGAAGATGCTGCCGGTACATCCTGGGTTTCTGCTTCTGCTAGGATAATAATTGAAAACAATGTCACCATCACATACGCACTAAAAAATCTCTTTCAAAATACAATGCATTACTGTGACTTACCATCAAAAGCAGCATCAAAGACCTCCGCCGGGAGCTCACTGTCCATATTGGAGATCCCCCTGACCTCGGCCACATCAATGACGTCCAAGGCGTCCTGCTCCAGGGGGGTATACTCCAAAGTATCGGGCATAGGACCTCTCCCGGTGGACATGCTGTGGTTGTACCGGTCAGTCATCTTCCTCTTCAGTGTCGATTTGAAGTCTGTCCACCTACAAGTTTAAAAATACAAATATCACCATGAGATATGTGCACCACTGTGCTAGTGAACATCATGACTACGTTACATTTCCTAGTGTGGGTGATCTTATGTTTTTTAGCCATATGTGTCCCACACACACATTAATGTCTCCATTAGGAGGCATTTCAGTGTCTCATCTCATTCATTAGGCCACTAAATGCACATACATAGATCACTATGCAGAAATGACATCATCCATGGCCAAATTATGCACCTCCACCTGTTGTGAAACTACACATTCCACCATAGCTTGACAGTGTGGTTATTATGGAGTCATTTAACTATGGGATGGCATACTGGGATGTGTAGTTTCTCACCAGCTACATGTGCACAGTTTGCTCATTCTTGTTTCAGTTGCATCATATGGAACATGTAAAGGTGCCCATACACGTTACAATTATTGTATACAATATTGCATCTCATAGCATATCGGTTTTGCGATGAGATCAGATGAGATGAGATCTAGTACAAAAAGTATGTGCTGCACATACTTTTTGTACTCATCGCTAAACCGATATGCTATGAGATGCGATATTGTATACAATATTGTATACAATAATTGTAACGTGTATGGGCACCTTTACAACAACTCTTTCCAAAACACACTTTCTCTTGTCCCATCACATACTTCACATACTTCACATGAGCAGAACTGTGCCCATAACCTCACATCACACCAATGGTGCATGTTTCATATATCAATGTGGGTTATTAGACATGGTTGTGTTCACATGTGACATTGAAGTGTAGCACTATCTACAAACACACCTTTCTATTATTCTCAAAACATACATGTAACATATGTACACACATATGACATTATCAGGGGGACAAACACACTTGCCTTTTCTTCACCGATAGCCAATCTCTGACCACTGGTGACACCTGGTTCACTTCCTCTGTGATCTTGTCCCAAAGGTTTCTCCTTGCACTGGCACCCGGCTTCCTGGTTGGCAATTCAATCCATTCGCATGCTCTGGGCACTAAAATTCTTAATTCTGCCTCTACAAATGCAGGGTTTCTCTTTTTGGTGGTGGTATCCTGCTCAGTCCTCACCCTAGATGTTGCAGCTCGTTTTCTGGTGGCCCCAGTTCTCTCAACATGCACCTGCTGGGTCACACCTGTTTGGAGAGATGCAACCTCTTGTTCTGGCTGGTTGCTTGGCCCTTGTGGAGCTGGTGGAGGTTGAACAGGGCCTGTTAGTGAGGGGCCCGCTTGGTCTTGCAGGCTACCTCTCTCTTGAGCCCTCCTTCTCCGCTCCTGTTCCCTCTTCTGTAAAGCTTCAAGCAGGGATTCTGCTTGTGCTCTCTGTAGAGCGTACTCAGCTGCGGAATCGTCTGAGTTAGACATGTTTGCAGCAATTCTGGACTGAATATTTATATGTTAATCTCCCGCCATGAACAAGGGGGCGTATATTTTTCCCCGCAATGTAGTTGCTAATTTACGCCGATATTTCCCGCCGATAATTGCCGCTTAAATTACGCAGGTCTCCACGCACCTGATCAATCACCTGTATATGCACATACACAGGTTGTGGAGCATTGTGTGCTACATCGTGAAATGTGTGCACCTGTCATTCCAATGATGAGTGTTGTCAGCTGGTATCTGTTGGAGTTCGTGTATGCTTTGTGAGTCACATTTCAAAACATCACGTTATAATGCTTTCCTTACATATGTAATGAGTATGAAATTGTCATACACCAACATGTTGCATTGTGCCCCTTTTAGCAGCGTATTTATTAGTAGACGGTTGCGTGTATTCTTTTCCGCACACTGTATATACAGTACGTCTCTCCATGGAAATGGGTGTATTGTGCCCCTTTTAGCAGCGTATTTATTAGTAGACGGTTGCGTGTATTATTTTACGCACACTGTATATACAGTTCCTCTCTACATTGAATGCATGCTGTTGGTTATGGTGTGTGTATATCGGAACGGTCCGCGTAAGTTTCTATTTGCATCCAGTTTGTTCATGTAAGAAGGATTAATAAAGTTAATACTAAACAAACAATTTTTTACACCAATCAGCAAGCACCAAAAGTGATATATGTACCTGCAATTAATAACTGCGCCATTACCACTATGACTTCAACCAGAGCTAGGGCGTTTTCTACCCAGGAGCTATTGGCCTTGGTTGAGGTCATGGACCGGCGCCTGGGGCCCAGGGGCCCTTATGTGTCGAATATTGACAAGCGGCGGGCATATAATGCTGCCCGCCGGCTAATCTTCGCCCGGACCGGCGTTCACAGAAGCCTGGGCCAAGTTGAGCGGCGCTGGTCTGACCTGCGCCGGCGGCAGCCAGTCTTGCTATCATCACTTCGCCGCCATATTGCCCGTTTTTATTTACTAGTATGACTGCGTTTTTTTGCAATGTTTTCTGTACTTTTTATAAATATGTTCCTGAGTATGGGGGTGTATAGGGGGTGTATATGGGTGTATATGGGTGTATAGGGGGTGTATATGGGTGTATAGGGGGTGTATATGGGGTGTATAGGGGGTGTATATGGGGTGTATAGGGGGGGGGTTTAAGTAGTTGCTCAGTTTTTGGGTGTAGCATATCAATTAGTTTGCATGATAAATGTCTGAAATATAACAGCAATGATAATTTGGAAGGTTATGAGCATGACTAATGTGAATTTTTCTTTCCCCCTTTTTTAATGAAACCCAATCTTTGATTTCTATGCCATCAACATGAACATTTCAGCACGGGCAAGAGCCCGCATAGAAGCCCGGGACCAGGCAGCCCAGGAGCAGGCAGCCCAGGAGCAGCCGGAAGAGGAGGAGGAAGAGGAGGAGGAAGAGGAGGAGGAGGAGACAATGGGTCAAGCTGGGGCCCACCAAATTTCCCCATCCCCTTCCCCCACCCCCTCCCCAACCCCCACCCCCTCCCCAACCCCCACCCCCTCCCCAACCCCCACCCCCTCCCCAACCCCACCCCCTCCTCAACCCCCACCCCCTCCCCACCCCATTTCCAACCCCCCTACACCTCTCCACCACCCACCCCCAAACCTCTCCAATCCCCACTCACACCCACTACCAGTATCCAAAGTCCTATCCCATCCCCCTTGCTCCTGACCCCCCCAACCACCGCACACCCAACCAGCGGCGAGCAGGATGGCTCAAGTAGCCGTAAGTAAATAATGTGTCTAATGTTTACCTACACATTTCTACACATAAACAATCACAACAACCACATATGTTTATCCAACATCAACATTAGTTGCAACATATCACTGCAGGGCGACCATGAGGTGTGGCCTGTCCTTCTCCAGGAACAAGGGTCCCCTTGGTGGTTTTTTGGAGTGTGGCCATGCCTCACCCCTTGAATAATTGACATAACAGTACATCCAATGAGATATCCGACATTAGTGGTGTTGTAGTTATGTGGCTCCAGGTGTTGGGTAACTCCACTTCCCAGCATGATGTGCAACATAAATTTATAGATTGTTTTGTTAATAGTGTGTGAGGCCATGCGGATGCATGCTTTACAAACATAGCTTTAGGCCTATAATTTGTACAGCAATGTCCTAAATTTAAAATAGTAAGGAGTGCTTAAGCCGCAACAATGTCATAACCCTTAAATAGCACAGCCTAATTGTGAGGTTAGAGGAGAGTCCCCCAAAACCAAACTACCAATTGGGATACAGCATACATTCATCCAAGAAGGAGTAATTTAATTAATGTTATTTACTATGTACAGTATGTGTGTGTTAACATATTATTTTTTAGTACTGTGTTTACAGCAGACCCATCTTCAATGTAGTTTAAAAATGTATGTGGCCTTCACACATAACTCACAACTTTTTATTATGTACAAATACAACAAACATTTGTGTATGTTATATATTAATTTTTTTTTTTATCCCTTCACTACAGACACTGAACAGCACCAGGAGGAGGTGGCAGCAATAATTCCGGAGATATTCCTGACCCTCCTGTATTTGAGCATCCTTTTTTCCCAACTGGAGGCCCGCATTTAATTTATTTTTATCCCCCCCCCCTTATTATGTTTGTTAAAAATAAAAGTTTATATTCTGTTATAAATTGCCTGTGTTTTTAATAATAAATATGTTAGAGGGCTTGTAAGGGTAGGTACATACAGATGTGTAATGTAAGTTATATTTGTAATTTGAGGTGAGGGGTAATGATTGATGTGTGAATGTGTGTGTTTTTGAGTAAAATAACACATAGTGAAAATGCATGAATTTTTAATGTTGTTAGATTAAAACATCACACATAACATCAGGGTAGGTATACATGTTACACATTTCGGACAAACTAATTATGGACATAATTTAGTACATATACAGAAACACCAACATAACTTGATTTAAAAGTAACAGCAATATGGGGACACATAGATAGTGATTAAAATGCCACATTAGAACATAACAAATATACATGTAATGAGGGTTAAAATGTTGTTTTATTAGGGTCTTTAGACAATTGAGTTAATAGAAAACAATAATTGAATAACAAATAGAATAATTAATTAATTGTCAGAATTCTAGTTGAAAGGCAAGATTTGCAAGTCCATATATGTGAAGGGTATGCCAGCGTACACGGACGTACGCTCACTCTCACGAGCGGTGACATAAGCTGAGTTTTCCATTGAAAACAATAGCGACCCGTCCGTGCAAGCTGGCGTACGCTCAGATTTCCGCAAGAAGTCGGCGGGAAGACGGACGAGAGACGTCCGTAAACGGTGGCGTACGCTTAGTTGTACCCCAGTTGTGGGAGTGTAAGGGCTGGTCCGTCCGTGTACGTTGGCGTACGCTCAATTGTACGCCACTCCCCTTTGACGTTGTTTCTGGCCGTACGTATGCGGCTGACTTGTGGGTGGACTTAACCCCAACGGCCGCGTACGGAGAGCGTACGTTGTTTTGGAACGTACGCACGTTTGGCCGCTACGATCAGAATAACCTCCCATGGGCCTTATTCTGGTTGGTGCGGCCGGGCCGTACGCGTACGTCCCGGGGTTTTTAATGATCTGCGCATGCGTACATTCGCTAATGCGCAGGCGCGAACACTCCACAACGCTTACGGACGGGTCTCTACGTGCGAAAAAACCTGTACGCGAGTGTACGGGCATTGGGGGCGGCATAGGGGCGTGATGAGGGGAGCGGCCGAAATAATGAGGGAAAATGGGCGTAAATATGGGCGTACACGGGGGTGTGCACCAAAAATGAGCGGTGCTACTACCGCACGATCGACTAAAGCACCGTTCATTTCGGACACAAAACAGGCGGCCGCCAACCGCCATCTCAAACCACCCCTACAGATACCGCATGCCAGCGTGCGCCTGGGTTTGCTAATTTACGCTGATTACTACCAAACACATACACCTGAATGTAATAACCAATGCTGCAGTCTATTAAGTCCAAACCATGATTTCACTACCTGCAAGCCACACACAGCACTCAAACACATTGGAAGCTTATCTTTCTATACTTCTCTACATTTAAAGGTTTGTTTAATTTAAGGTAAGAATCTTTGTAAGACCTGCTTATACAGGTTGAGTATCCCTTATCCAAAATGCTCGGGACCAGGAGAATTTTGGATAACGGATTATTCCGTATTTTGGAATATTTTAATATTTCAATGATGTATTTTGAAGTATCTTGCATTTATGCTGTATAAACACATAATATACACACAAATATATTTTATTACCACATAAAATACACACAAATATATTTTAATTGTTCAAAAAACAAGGTTTCAAAACGTGAAACAAAATGTGTGTACTATCTCAGCACTGAATTTGAATGCCAAGCAATCATTGTCTTGCACATATATAGTGCCAGTTACATATCATGTCCCCAGTGATGCTGTTACAAATGTCCCCAGTGAGTTTTTAGCAAAAAAAAAAATTTTTTTCACTTTCTGGAATGTCCGTATTTCGGAATAATTCGGATAACGGATATTCGGATACGGGATACTCGACCTGTATATGCTAAGGTAGGTATTTGTTAAACAGTTAGACACATTCACTACGTGCTTTCATAGACTTTACACAGTAGCACACTCAATCTACACAAGTCGACATGTGTCAACGTGTTCACTCTAATACAAACATAGGTTTTGTATTTATGATACAATAACATAAACCACATCTAACACCTACAAAGGATGTTTCAGCAATGTTTTAAGCCCATGGCCACTATTTTGCACATTAATTAATTCAATCAATTAATTAATTTTCATAATTATAGTTGAAAGGCAAGATTTGCAGGTCCATATATGTGAAGGGTATGTCAGCGTACACGGACGTACGCTCACTCTCACGAGCGGTGACATAAGCTGACTTTTCTATTGAAAACAATAGGGACCCGTCCGTGCAAGCTGGCGTACGCTCAGATAGCCGCAAGAAGTCGGTGGGAAGACGGCCGAGAGACGTCCGTAAACGGTGCTGTACGCTCAATTGTACGCCAGTTGTCGGAGTGTAAGGGCTGGCCCGTCCGTGTACGTTGGCGTACGCTCAATTGTACGCCACTCCCCTTTGCCGATGTTTCTGGCCGTACGAATGCGGCTGAGTTGTGGGTGGACTTAACCCCAACGGCCGCGTATGGATAGCGTACGTTAATAGCGAACGTACGCACGTTTGACCGCTACGATCAGAATAAGGCCCCATATCCTGCACAGTAACCAAACTACACTGTGTCTGATGCGCACTGTATCCGACCTGCACAATAATCGACACACACAATGGAGGTTATTCTGATCGTAGCGGCCAAACGTGCGTACGTTCGCTATTAACGTACGCTATCCGTACGCGGCCGTTGGGGTTAAGTCCACCCACAACTCAGCCGCATTCGTACGGCCAGAAACATCGGCAAAGGGGAGTGGCGTACAATTGAGCGTACGCCAACGTACACGGACGGGCCAGCCCTTACACTCCGACAACTGGCGTACACCACCGTTTACGGACGTCTCTCGGCCGTCTTCCCACCGACTTCTTGCGGCTATCTGAGCGTACGCCAGCTTGCACGGACGGGTCCCTATTGTTTTCAATAGAAAAGTCAGCTTATGTCACCGCTCGTGAGAGTGAGCGTACGTCCGTGTACGCTGACATACCCTTCACATATATGGACCTGCAAATCTTGCCTTTCAACTATAATTATGAAAATTAATTAATTGATTGAATTAATTAATGTGCAAAATAGTGGCCATGGGCTTAAAACATTGCTGAAACATCCTTTGTAGATGTTAGATGTGGTTTATGTTATTGTATCATAAATACAAAACCTATGTTTGTATTAGAGTGAACACGTTGACACATGTCGACTTGTGTAGATTGAGTGTGCTACTGTGTAAAGTCTATGAAAGCACGTAGTGAATGTGTCTAACTGTTTAACAAATACCTACCTTAGCATATATAAGCAGGTCTTAAAAAGATTCTTACCTTAAATTAAACAAACCTTTAAATGTAGAGAAGTATAGAAAGATAAGCTTCCAATGTGTTTGAGTGCTGTGTGTGGCTTGCAGGTAGTGAAATCATGGTTTGGACTTAATAGACTGCAGCATTGGTTATTACATTCAGGTGTATGTGTTTGGTAGTAATCAGCGTAAATTAGCTAACCCAGGCGCACGCTGGCATGCGGTATCTGTAGGGCTGGTTTGAGATGGCGGTTGGCGGCCGCCTGTTTTGTGTCCGAAATGAACGGTGCTTTAGTCGATCGTGCGGTAGTAGCACCGCTCATTTTTGGTGCACACCCCCGTGTACGCCCATATTTACGCCCATTTTCCATCATTATTTCGGCCGCTCCCCTCATCACGCCCCTATGCCGCCCCCAATGCCCGTACACTCGCGTACAGGTTTTTTCGCACGTAGAGACCCCTCCGTAAGAGTTGTGGAGTGTTCGCGCCTGCGCATTAGCGAATGTACGCATGCGCAGATCATTAAAAACCCCGGGACGTACGCGTACGGCCCGGCCGCACCAACCAGAATAAGGCCCAATATCCTGCTCCCAGGAATGTGGACAAGTGGCATTGTGTGGAGTAATGTGAAAAAAAACGGACACTACTGTGTGGTGTAATTAATATGAATTGGTACTAATGTGTGACCACGCCCCTTCACATGAAGCCACACCCCTAAATTTATAGTGGCCGCCTACGCCTATATAGAGGGACTGAGGGGTTTATTTACTAAGATGAAAGTTCTATTGAATATACTGTAGTATCTTACTATAGGCAACCAATCAGATTCTATGTATTATCTTCTACAAGGTGCTTAATAAGTAGATTCTGATTGGTTGCTATGGGCAACATCCCATCTTCAATAGAACTCCCATCTTAGTAAATAAATCCAAGAGAGAGAAGAGAGAGAGAGGCCGCCCACACACAAAAGGCAATTCACCTGCAATTTGGACTCTTTTCCTGCCAATGCGGCGATCAATCGCAGGAAGAGCCCACCTTACATGTAAATGACAGCAATGCAATGCGCGGTCCGGTGCTCCCGAGCCGGGCAGGCTTGGCTGGAATCGCATGCAATATACCGCCTGCAAAAGGACCACATGCGATATCTCGCATGCGATCGAAGGTCCCAGGCAGCTCAAGGGGAGAAGTCGCGCTAATGTATGCCCATCTATATAATGATCCCTTTTAAAATAAGTATAAATCTGTACTTCATATACCCAGATGGAAGATAGTAGTGGAAACACATCACCAAATACATAAATACGAATAATACAGGACTCCAAATGCTATTGATTTGCTGCATAAATACATTATAATGTATCACACAAGGTTCACTTATACTTTCCAGGGGCATTCATTACAATTCTGCTGCGTTCCAGAGCTGTCAATAGAAATAAGAAACGGTTAGTGTGATGGAATTACACAAATCCCAGGTCAGGGTAATAATAATAAGCTCCATATAACGGAATCCTGCCACTTACCAAGCAATGCTGTAGAAGTAGGTGGGACTCTGGCCACAGAAGTGATGGGGAAGGGAGGAGGTGAACGAGGCATGGAGGAGTGTGCAGCCGCTGACAGGCACACACAGCCAAACACACTTTCCCCCGTGTACTGTACTTCTGATAAACTTTCCCTCACATGCCACTTCTCTCTTGGCAGCTGATTGCAGGAAGGTGCCACCATTGTATGGGATACCATCATTACAGTCTAGTCAGAGAACTTGTATACAGCCATGAGTGCCTCCTGATCACTTATTTGATGACAGATAACACATCTACTGGATGCCTGGAAATGTCCTAACATGGATTGCACCCAGCTGCTGCTGATGCTCTGCTGCTCTCTGTTATCAGCCCCTGCAGGCAGTTTGCATGACAGCAGGAACTGCCCGGACCTCATCACTGACAGCTGCCTATGCGATGTGGAGCGATCCAAGGGGCTGGGGAGACAGAAAGTCATCCATGTCAAAGTGGTCTGCAGTGGAGGGGAGCTGGTGGAAACTCTACAGCCTGCACTGCTGCCTAACACCACTGTCACCCTGTGAGTACCCTGCACAGCACTGCAGCTCCTACTGTACTGTATGTAATCACATGCACATAGGTGTCAGTTCTTCTGTGTATCATGCAATGCAATCTGCAGTTTATTTATTCTGCAGTCTGAAACAGCCATGCAACTATTTTGAATATTATTATTATTGTATTGTTATTAATATTATTATAATCATCATCTTCTATATAGCACCAGCATATTTAGAAAGCATATTCTGTTGTACTGTACAATTGGGATTAGAACATCAATGAAACAACTAATAAAACAACAACTCCAAATAACAGATTTGGAGGTCAGAGGGCCCTGCTCGCATGTTTACCATCTATAGAGTAATAGGCATTGACACAGGAGGGTAAGTGCTTATTCTGCAGCTTAAAAAGCCGCAACACAATTTATTTTACACAATTATTTTTTTTTACTGTCTCACATAGCGTTGTAGCAATTTATTTTATAGCTGATTAATTCTGCAGTCCTAAAAAGCCAATGAACTACAGTATTTATTTTGCAGAGTTTATTTTCTCTTAAAAGGCCGCGCACTGAGGGTGAGATGTACTACAGTACTAAGCCTTGAAAAGTGATAAAATGGAAAGTGAAAAACCTCCAACCAATCAGCTCCTACCTGTCATTTTTCAAACACAGCCTGTGACATAGCAAGTAGTTGCTGATTGGCTAGTTGTTTATCACTCTCCATTTTATCACTTTTCAAGCTTAGTACATCTGGCCCTGAGTCATGAAGTGGCAGTACTACGATAATAATACTTCATAAAAATAGTAATATGTCAATGCAGACTTAACAAATTGTGACCCAATTGTTTTTGTGAAACAACATGTCCCACCATGCGTTTACGACAGATTTCACATTATATTGTGCGTGCCATAGGGTACCCCAAGATCATCAAGGCCAGGTAGGATTTAGCTGGAGCACTGATCTAATACAATGCCCACCAATACCAGGGGTGTTGTGACTAGTCGCCCTCTTTCCCCCTTCCCCCGTTTTTTTGTTGTCTATGTCGACATCTGTTGCTTTGGGCACACTACTACCTTCTCCCTATGGCCCTTATTCTGGTTGGTGCGGTCAGAGCCGCACACGGGGCTCCGACCGCACAAACCAAGGGCCGCCCACCCGACGGATCGCCACGGCCGTCCGTACACGGACGGCTGGCGATCCGCACAAAAATGGTGGAGGCTACGCCTCCACCATGGTGGGAGCTGCCCCCTGCCTTCGATGGTCGACGACCATCGAAGGCAGGCCCGCACGCCGCGGCAGCTCCCGCAAGCTCAGACCACACGGACAATCGTCCGTGTGGGAGCTTGAAAGGGGGCTGAAAGCTGACATCCGGCGACGTCAGCTTTCCGCCCCCATGTCATGGTAATGAGGGCGTCATGCCCTCATTACCATGCATACGCCCCGCGTTTGCATGGGAACGCCCATGAAACGCGGGGCGTACACATAGGGTAATGAGGGGCTGAAGCCCCTCACGCCCCTATACGCCCCCTTTGCGGCGGACGAAATCCGTCTGCGGCGAAGGGGGCTGCACATGCGCAGAATGACCTCTGCGCATGTGCAGAACAAAAACATCGGCGGTACGGCCGCACGCGGGCCGTACCGAGCCGAGTAGAATAAGGGCCTATATGCCCACGTGGATTGTGTCGGTTTTAAAAGAAAAACCACGAAAAACATTTGTTGACCGTTCTATTCATCGGGCTGGCAACAAGCCCCTTTTGAGCAGCGGATTTTTATTACATTACAAATTGAATGTGTTTATTTATTATTACAAAAAAATACAGATAATTAATATTCATTAAGCAAGTTAATAGGAAAAGAGCAGATTGGAGGGCACAGCATTGTGTGTTATGCAGTTTGGTGCATCGCGTGATGTCACTAAACTCATTAGTTTTTGTAGCCAGACCATGCATACCTCCCAACAGTCCCGATTACCTCGGGAATGTCCCGGTTTTTAGGGACATTCCCACGTCCCTCCCGCGGCCGGCAGTGTCCCTCGAGAGGGGGGGGGGGGGGGCTGTTGGGAGTCCCCCCTGAGGGGGATGGATATGTATTAAACCGGGATGCGGTCAATTTACCTACAATCAAAATCACGATGGTCAAAATACCAACAACCACTTACGGTCAAAATTACATGATATGTAACTGCCTCTACTGGGCACACCTGTAACTACCACTACTGTGGACATGATATGTAACTGGCACTACTGGGGACATCTGTAACTGGCACTACTGAGTACATAATATGTAACTGGCACTACTGGGGACATGATATATAACTGGCACTACTGAGGACATGATATGTAACTGGCACTACTGAGGACATGATATGTAACTGGCACTACTGGGGATATGATATGTAACTGGCACTACTGAGGACATGATATGTAACTGGCACTACTGAGGATATGATATGTAACTGGCACTACTGAGGACATGATATGTAACTGGCACTACTGGGGACATGATATGTAACTGGCACTACTGTGGACATGATACAGTATGTAACTGGCTCTACTGGGGACATCTGTAACTGGCACTACTGAGTTCATGATATGTAACTGGCACTACTGGGGACATGATATGTAACTGGCACTACTGAGGACATGATATGTAACTGCCACTACTGGGGTCATCTGTAATTGGTTCTACTGAGTACATGATGTGTAACTGACACTATTAGGAACATGATATGTAACTGTCACTACTGGGGACATCTGAAACTGACAGGAACGTTGGTCAAAAGGGTTTCTCTGGACTGGATCTGGATAATCACAGTGGATTAACACCACAGGTACTCAGGCAAGGTGGTCTGGCAGCCAGACTGGACACCAACTGGACTCAGGAGACCAAAGCCACAATGCAGTAGCAGAAGCTATAACCAGCGTCTGGGATAAGGTTTGCCAGGCATTTATTCAAAACAAGCAGCCAATCACCTATCAGGAAACCTGGTGAAGTCAGATGCTGCCCCTCTTTGGCGTTCTAACCGCCAAGCACTTCCACCTCCAGAGGATCGCTTTGGAGATCACCGAGGCCCAGTGGCATACCGAACCCCGGACCCAACCAGTGGTGCCACAAGCCTCGGAGCCCGCAACAACCAGACCCCATGCTGAGTTCTAACCTGATCCACGGAACACTGAGCCCCGGGACCTGCCGCAGCCCAGTATGTAACAGATTCTTCAATTTGTGGGGAGTCTTTTGCGCTCCTGAAAGAGTTTGTTGCCTTCCCTCATTCCATCCAGCATGCAGTTAAAATTATACCTTTATTGAAGTCATGGCTTACCCAAGCGGCGATAGACTAAGGCTGTGTTGCTGCCTAGGCCCCATTCTGCCTGCTTGTGACTTTCTCTCTCATTTTAAAGCTGCTTGCATAGTCTGAGAGCACCTCAGAGGCAAAGCTGAGCTCTGCCTCACTGGCAGTTACCAACGGGTGCTGGCAGCATTGCTACGCCAGGCCTGAAAACAGGACTATCATGAAAAATACAGCACGGGTAGAAACCTTAACAAACAAACCGTGTCGGTCTCTCAGAAACACCACATAAGGATATGTCTGGGTCACTGTATCATTTTCTCTACCAAAGCTGGCAGGAATATTTCTCCTGTGAGGGCTTATTCTTGTGTCTGCAGTACTACAGAAAGCACCAAACCATGCTGACAAGAAAATTCTTCCTTTAACAAATATCTGTCATAGAGAGCATATACTGTATGGCCAAGAAATGTGTTTTTGTTTTATTACCAGGGCTATTTTTCAGCAGGCTCCAGCAGGAACTGAGGCCCTTATTCTAGTTCACTCTTTCTGACAAAATATTTCTTAGATGGACAAAACCATGTGCACATATATTGCAGTGTAAAAATAAAGCAGCCAGTATTTACCCTGCACAGAAGCAAAATGACTCACCCAAATCTAATTCTCTCTGCACATTTTAAATCTGCCCCCCTGCAGTGCACATGGTTTTGTCCATCTAAGAAACATTTTGTCAGAAAGAGTGAACTAGAATAAGGGCCTCAGTTCCTGCTGGAGCCTACTGAAAAATAGCCCTGTTTATTACTATGACCATATAAATAGCTTTTGTAGGAGTTTATGTGAGTGGAAGTAGCAGTTTTCTGTCTGGAATATTCTGGAAGTTGGGGGTTCGGACTAGACAATCCCAAGGTTGTGCAAAAGTGTCTGTAAACAAGAGCAACCAGACAAAACTCTAGACCACGCTCCCGTTGCTCTAACACTGGCATCTAACTTCCGTTACTGTCGATTTAGATGCGGTCGACAATCTTTAGGCGGCTAAATAGTCGGGTTCGACTGAGGGTGGTCGACCGTAACATGGATCAATCTAGACATCTATACCATAACCATTCTAGGTAACTTTAATAGTCCATCATCTACAGCTCTCAGTAACTGAGTGGGGCAGTAACGAATCAGAAGCTCATTCAATTACCTTGGGCGCAGGTCATGAAGGGCTTCGAAAGTCAGTAATCCAATCGCCAAAGCATTCACCATCTTACAGGTAGTCAGTGAAGGGAGTAGCGAATGGCTGGAATTGGGCTGGTTGGTTAATCGCCCGGCAGCTGCATTATGTACCATCGGCAATTGTTTTGCTGAAATACCAAGGTAGAATGCATTGTATTAGACTAGATGTGATGAACCCTAAGCTTAATTGCTTTTTTACTTCACCTCCTCTGCGGTTCTGTATCAGGTTGTGAATGAGTAATGTGTTGAAACTGCAGCTTCCAAAGTAGGAGCTGCCTTCTCGTCTAGCCAAGTCTCTGTAATATAGGCAAGATCTGAAGATCTAATAAGGTCACTCTTGTTTCTTATAGATCTGGCATTACAAAGGACCTAATTGGGCATACCAGAGGACTTGTCGATTTCTGTATGTTGAACGTGTTGACTCTGGGGATGTCAGTTACAGAACAAACAGGTACAGATCAGTACTTCCGAGCACAGTGATGGCCCACACGGGGAGATTGCTGAGCGCTCTGACTCTGAGCAATGCTAGCTCTATCTGTCAGGGTCAGTGTTCTTCGGTGAGAACACTGTCCTTGCTGGGTGATATTACTAGCTTTATCCAGCATGCCGGATAATAATCCTCGGGGGAGATAGCGCCGCGCGGGCCCGCGCATCGCTTTTGCAATGGCCCCTGCACACAGAGAGATTTAGGGGTATTTTTTAAAGCAATCTGGTTAGGTCGCTTATAAAACGCCCTGAAATCACCCCGTGTGTAGGCCGGTATATGGTCGTTAGGTTGACAGCACTAATGTCAACATGCATTGGGTCGACCACAGACAGTCGACATGAGCCAAGGTCGACAGGTCATTAAGTGGACTCAAGCATTGGGTCGACATGGGCTAGGTCCACAGTCAAAAGGTCAATATGGGGCCTTCCCCTTTTTTTTTTTAAGCCGACGTGCGACAATGCATGTTGATCGTAGTGTTATCGAACCTATGACCCATACCAGTGGCGGAACTCCCGGAGGCAATGGAGACATCTGCCTCCGGGCGCCTGGCTTAAAGGGGGCACTGGCTCCATTGCCTCCGATGTTCATTAGTGCCGCTGCCTATGGTATACAGCACA
>NC_139222.1:249777747-249799444 GCF_055691185.1 Crinia signifera
CCCCCCCCGCCGTGCAGTGCCATTATTTCAGGCAGTGGGGGAGTGGGGGTCACAGGAGACTGGCCACATTCCAGGAGGCTTTGCCCCCTTTTCGGGGGGCCGGCAGGGTGACCCAGTTTCCGTGACCCTCTTGGCCATTCCGGGAGGGTAAGCAACCCTGGAGTAAAAACATAATGCTGGAAGTACAGTACATAAATACATTGGGTAATCAATGAGATTTAAGCTTGAATTGCATTTGATGATGAGAGAAGATAAAAGTTTCTTTTTGTGTGTGTCATTTTTCTGAATTCTGTGGGAGATGCAGAACTTATAATGAGGTTCCTGAACACAGTCTAATTTAATTTGGTTATTGCTGTATCCAGTTGCTTCTCTCTTATACAAAAGGTGTATTTTTAACAAGGATTAATTATATAAACGACAGGTAACTCTTCTTTTCAGTTGCTGATTTAAAGTGACCCAAGATATTCCAGAATAAAGCAGGCGTTTGGAAAGGTGTTAGAAGCCATTCCTCCTGTGTATAGTACAGTAGGTGTGATAATCCCAGTGTGAGGCCCCTTTTGAAATGTATATTCCTTGCTAGGGTAGAGAATGCTGGGGCCCTGTGTTTTAAATTTAACATATTTCTCGAAAATCAGAGACTGGAGATATTTTAGATTATTCATGGAATGGATCAGAGTTATTTGCTGAACAGAGAACATATGTGACTGATGCATAAGGGAGGAGTCAAATATAGCGATACCTTGCTCTATGATGTCCACAGCCAGAGCCAAATTTCCCATTAGGCACGTGAGGCACGTGCCTAGGGGCGGCACATGTTTGGGGGCGGCACTTAGATGCCTGTGATAGTACTGTCAGCCCAAAATGTACCAATAACTGCAAAATATCCACTGTACTGTACCATATTCCATCTTAAATAGAGTGTAAATGGATAGGACATGCAGATACTGCCCCTATAAACTGTCCTACTTAGTAAACATTATTGTTGTGCCTAGGGGCGCCCTCATCCCTAAATCCGCCCCTGTCCACAGCAGATGCATACCTTCCAACTGTACCTTTTTGGCGAGTACTATACTGTTTTTTATGGTCTGTACCGGCCAAAATGGGTTTTCAGCATTTCTATGCTCTATTGATTGATATGGTAGTGCCACAAGGCCATGCCACTTTACCCGTGGCCACACCCATTCTGCTAATTTGTACCGGCCTGTCCAGCCCTGTTGAAGAGTATGCCGATGTAAAGTCATAGTGAAGGAAGCAGAGGTTTTAATCCAATACAATGTTAATCTTAGTGCAGCAATGCCATCCGTGGATTTTGAAGAGATGTCCACGTAGAGTAGTACCAATTAAAGTTAATTCCTTGGATATTTTTGATTCTTATGTGGAGATGTTCAGGAGCACAGTGAGGCAGCCATCTTGGACGTGTGCATGTACTTCAAGGTATACACTGAAAACAAGTTTATTGGCAACTTCTCACTCATCCACTTCTCTACTCTTTATATTGCTTGATACATCTCCCCCATCATCACTTCCCTGCCACTCATACGCATAATACAATTGCCTCACAAACCCCACGCTTATCAAGTTTGTGAGACAGAGCTCCAAAAGGTCTGGGGAGAGCAAGATCCAGGCGGATGAGGCTAAACTATGGTCTTGTCATCACCACCCATCTCCAACATACCATTTTACCGTGATTATTGGGATTAATTTGGAAGGTGTGGGATCCTAATTATACAATTTTATAGCAGATTGCGTCATCATGTGGTGGTTGTCCACTCTCCTTGGAGCAGTGGCCCAAGGTTGAGTCAACAACTATTATCCAGTTTTGCTAGTCTGCTAGTCACTAAGCCGCAACCACTTCATGCTTTCTCCACATCACACAGAAGCAAGGTACTGGAGGAGGAGTGCCGGTACCTACTTATATAGGCAAATTGTATATTTCGGCCTCCGTTTAAGTATTTAAAGGAAGTCACTAATTTTACCGTTAAATTATCATTGTCAATCTCTTTTACACAAATGTATCAATTTTAGAAATATGTTCAATTGGAATTGACAGTAGTATTTTAATATACAAATAAACCTGTTGTCTATATGAAACTTACCAACACTGTCAACACACTAACCCTAATAATCACCAAGACCATAACAAACAAACAGCTTCTACTATGCAGTAGGTAGCGTTTATCAAAAACTCTAGTCCGATGGATGGGTGAAAATGTATGCTTATGCAATTCTCAACAGTTTTGTAAAATGAAAATGTTTTTCATTTAATGGACCCTTATAGGCCTTTAACCCTTTGGTGGTGTGCCCGGAAATTTCTCTGAGCTGCGCTGCAGGAGCGGGCTCTCATGAGAAATTTCCGGACATGCCACTGTAAAGAAAGGGCGCACCAGTGGTGCCTCCAGCGGTGAACCACTGGTGCACCACCATCCCCCCGTCACTGATCGCCCCCTCCCAATGCCGATCAGGATCAGGGCCACATGCAGAGGTTCAGCCGTGCATGGCCGTTTGTGTGTTCGGGCGTCCAAACACAGGAATGCCATAACAAATGTATGGCTGAGCACCCGAACACCCGAGTGCTCCCAAGTCCCTGCAAGTAGCCCCTTCTGTGGTGATTATTTCTGGGGCAGGACAAACCTGTCCTAGTAGGTTTGTCCTGCCCCAGGAAAACTAACCACTTAAGGGGTTAAAGATCCACTTAAATTAGTCTGTTTATTGTGTTGTATTCAGTGCCGTAGAGAGGGAGGAGGGGGCGGGTAGTTTCTACCCGGGCATGGGTCTGATGGAGGGTCCTGGGTCCAGCACCCCCCTCTCCCCTGCAGAGATCGGGCAGGGGGAGTAGAGAGCACAGGCTGCCGCAGCAGCACAGCCTCTCTCTCCTACTCAGAACCCGCTGCTCAATGCTGTGTGCTTATTCTTATGTAGATTCTATAAAATGCTAGGTACAGTAGCAGCTGATTCATATTTACCTACTTTACAAAGAGGAGACGATTGAAGGAACTTCAGGGGCGTGGCTGAGCGCTGACATCATCAAACTGCATCCATGAAAATGCAGCCATTTGTGGGTCCGTTATAAGGCAGAGGTAATCACCAGCATTTGCATGTCAATGGGGAGGTGCTAAAAGGATGTCAAATGCATCATTTTAGCCCCTCCCACAAACATGTAAATGACGATGATTACATCTCCATCCTTCACAATAGTATTCTGGGGGTGTGTTGGCAGCCCCAAATATTGGGAGTATCCCACAACTTCCTGGAGAGTAGACAATTATGAGCTATTTGAATGCCATAAACTACATTCTGTAAAAGGCTTCAATATTTTTTTTTCTGCCTTAATCGTGTCCTCATCACTGATGTCATCCTTGCCCCTCCAACCTCCCTGAGATAGCAACTATTAGCAGGGGACTTAAGGGTTTGTACAGACAATGGGGATGATTCAGCTAGCCCCACTGATAACCAGAAATTGCAGATCGCAATTTTCATCAATCTGCGCATGCTTGCACGCACCAGTGCACCTGCACAAGGCCATGAACTGCGGTTGCATTGCAGAAAATATGACTGAACCCCACAGAGCGTTCAGATGGCGCAGGCGAACCTGGTCCAGGCGTGTCCGTACTGTTGGTTATGTGACATCACACGCCACTTCTGCAACCCCAAACAAGGGTGTATAATGAAGTGGTCTCATTTCCCGCGAAACAAACACAATATTTTTATGGGATCAGGCTTGACTGGCGTCCTTGCCATTGTGGGGCCCCCCTGCAGCCTGCCGCCGGGAGTTGTAATTTTGCAAAGTGTGTCAAAATTCCAACTCATCCTGGCCCTATAAGCGATACAGTGTGTGTAACTAAGGGCCTTATTCTAGTTCACTCTTTCTGACAAAATCCTTCTTAGATGGACAAAACCATGTGCACTGCAGGTGGGGCAGAAGTTACTTGTGCAGAGAGAATTAGATTGGGGGGGGGGTTACTTCAAGGTGAGATCTATATTGCAGTGTAAAAATAAAGCAGACAGTATTTACCCTGCACAGAAACAAAATAACTCACCCAAATCTAATTCTCTCTGCAAATTTTACATCTGCCCCCCCCCCTGCAGTGCACATGGTTTTGTCCATCTGAGAAGGAATTTGTCAGAAAGAGTGAACTAGAATAAGGGCCTAAATGTGGCTGTTGAATGTTTAAAAACAGTCTGTGTCATGGAGCAAACAGTTGTAGAACAGTAATTTATTGCATGCCCCATTAAACATTTTTGCTCATTATCAACAGAAATCAGTCATCAAATTGTCTCAGATTGGCCCGCAGCCAGGGGCGGATTGGCCATTATAATTACCGGGAACTTTCCCGGGAGGCCGATGCGACTGAGGCCGAATTTAAAATTTCAGGCAGCAGGGGCAGCAGTGAGCACACAGTGACAGCATACAGCTTACAGCTGAGCTCACCTCAGGCTCTGCCGCTGAGGCTGAGCTACTAGTGTCAGCCGGCTCAGCCCAGTAGTATAGTCACCATGTTTGTGCCAGGCCCTCCGACTGTCACTGGTCTGGCACTGCTGGTGACTCCGCCCACCCACTGTTCTCTCCGAGAGCCTGAGCCTGGCTCTCTCCGAGCGGCGCTAGCCCCGCCTCCCTGAGGGGTGGAGGGGGGGGGGGGGGGTGCCGCAGGAGGATCAAAGAACCCAGTAGACACGGAGTCAGAAGCGCAGGAGAAGAGAGGAGCCCCATTTCCCCCCTTCCCTGTTGCTGCTGCTGCTGTCCTCAGTGACTACAGGCAGCAGCGCCAGCTTCCTGAAGCTCCTTCCCAAGTTCCCAGCTCCCGTGTCCAAACCCCCCTTTAACTACATCAGTGTCAGGCCAGCAGACACTGAACAGGGGGCGGAGCTACACGGACGGATGGGCGGAGCCAAACGGGACGAGGGGGCGGAGCTACATCGGAGCACAGCAGGGCTGATGAAAGGTGAGGCTGAGCTGCCACAGGTAAAAAAAAAAAAAAAAAGGTGTGTAAGAGGGAGTATTACTGTCACCAAACTATGTCCAGGTGGAGCCATCCTCATTGTACCTGTCCCCCGCACACCAATCATCGCGGTGCGCTGGGGATTCTGCCATGTGTGTGTCTCTTATGTTTGCCCGCCCCATACCCAGCCCATGGACATGCGAGCGTCCAAGACGTTGTGTGTCCATGTATGCTGGCGGGCCGCCCGCCAGATCGGAGCATCTGGCACGCCAGCAGCAACAATGAGGCTGGCTCCATCTGTAAAAGCAGCGTAGTACTGTCGGCAGCTGGTGTGGACATTATGTATAGGCAGCACTATTACTGTCGGCAGCTGGTGTGGACATTATGTATAGACAGCGCTACTACTGTCTGCATCTGGTGTGGGCATTGGTATAAGAAGCGCTACTACTGTCTGCATCTGGTGTGGGCATTGGTATAAGAAGCGCTACTGTCTGCATCTGGTGTGGGCATTGGTATAAGAAGCGCTACTACTGTCAGCAACTGGTGTGAGCATTGGTATAAGAAGCGGTACTACTGTCTGCATCTGGTGTGGGCATTAGGTATAAGAAGCGCTACTACTGTCGGCATCTGGTGTGGGCATGAGGTATAAGAAGCGCTACTACTGTCGGCATCTGGTGTGGGCATTAGGTATAAGAAGCGCTACTACTGTCGGCATCTGGTGTGGGCATGAGGTATAAGAAGCGCTACTACTGTCAGCAACTGGTGTGGGCATGAGGTATAAGAAGCGCTACTACTGTCTGGATCTGGTGTGGGCATTAGGTATAAGAAGCGGTACTACTGTCAGCAACTGGTGTGGGCATTGGTAGAGGAAGCGTTACTACTGTCTGCATCTGGTGTGGGCATTAGGTATAAGAAGCGGTACTACTGTCAGCAACTGGTGTGGGCATTGGTATAAGAAGCGCTACTACTGTCTGCATCTGGTGTGGGCATTAGGTATAAGAAGCGCTACTACTGTCTGCATCTGGTGTGGGCATTAGGTATAAGAAGGGTTACTACTGTCTGCATCTGGTGTGGGCATTAGGTATAAGAAGCACTACTACTGTCTGCATCTGGTGTGGGCATTAGGTATAAGAAGCGTTACTACTGTCTGCATCTGGTGTGGGCATTAGGTATAAGAAGCGCTACTACTGTCTGCATCTGGTGTGGGCATTAGGTATAAGAAGCGCTACTACTGTCTGCATCTGGTGTGGGCATTAGGTATAAGAAGCGCTACTACGGTCTGCATCTGGTGTGGGCATTAGGTATAAGAAGCGCTACTACGGTCGGCATCTGGTGTGGGCATTAGGTATAAGAAGCGCTACTACTGTCTGCATCTGGTGTGGGCATTAGGTATAAGAAGCGCTACTACTGTCGGCATCTGGTGTGGGCATTAGGTATAAGAAGCGCTACTACTGTCTGCATCTGGCGTGGGTATTAGGTATAAGAAGCGCTACTACTGTCTGCATCTGGCGTGGGTATTAGGTATAAGAAGCGCTACTACTGTCGGCAACTGGTGTGGGCATTAGGTATAGGAAGCGCTACTACTGTCAGCAACTGGTGTGGGCATTAGGTATAAGAAGCGCTACTACTGTCGGCATCTGGTGTGGGCATTAGGTATAAGAAGCGCTACTACTGTCTGCATCTGGTGTGGGCATTAGGTATAAGAAGCGGTACTACTGTCAGCAACTGGTGTGGGCATTGGTAGAGGAAGCATTACTACTGTCTGCATCTGGTGTGGGCATTAGGTATAAGAAGCGCTACTACTGTCTGCATCTGGCGTGGGTATTAGGTATAAGAAGCGCTACTACTGTCGGCAACTGGTGTGGGCATTAGGTATAGGAAGCGCTACTACTGTCAGCAACTGGTGTGGGCATTAGGTATAAGAAGCGCTACTACTGTCGGCATCTGGTGTGGGCATTAGGTATAAGAAGCGCTACTACTGTCTGCATCTGGTGTGGGCATTAGGTATAAGAAGCGGTACTACTGTCAGCAACTGGTGTGGGCATTGGTAGAGGAAGCATTACTACTGTCTGCATCTGGTGTGGGCATTAGGTATAAGAAGCGGTACTACTGTCAGCAACTGGTGTGGGCATTGGTATAAGAAGCGCTACTACTGTCTGCATCTGGTGTGGGCATTAGGTATAAGAAGCGCTACTACTGTCTGCATCTGGTGTGGGCATTAGGTATAAGAAGCGCTACTACTGTCTGCATCTGGCGTGGGCTTTAGTTATAAGAAGCGTTACTACTGTCTGCATCTGGTGTGGGCATTAGGTATAAGAAGCGCTACTACTGTCTGCATCTGGTGTGGGCATTAGGTATAAGAAGCGCTACTACTGTCTGCATCTGGTGTGGGCATTAGGTATAAGAAGCGTTACTACTGTCTGCATCTGGTGTGGGCATTAGGTATAAGAAGCGCTACTACTGTCTGCATCTGGTGTGGGCATTAGGTATAAGAAGCGCTACTACTGTCTGCATCTGGTGTGGGCATTAGGTATAAGAAGCGTTACTACTGTCTGCATCTGGTGTGGGCATTAGGTATAAGAAGCGCTACTACTGTCTGCATCTGGTGTGGGCATTAGGTATAAGAAGCGCTACTACTGTCTGCATCTGGTGTGGGCATTAGGTATAAGAAGCGTTACTACTGTCTGCATCTGGTGTGGGCATTAGGTATAAGAAGCGCTACTACTGTCTGCATCTGGTGTGGGCATTAGGTATAAGAAGCGCTACTACTGTCTGCATCTGGTGTGGGCATTAGGTATAAGAAGCGCTACTACTGTCTGCATCTGGTGTGGGCATTAGGTATAAGAAGCGCTACTACTGTCTGCATCTGGTGTGGGCATTAGGTATAAGAAGCGCTACTACTGTCTGCATCTGGTGTGGGCATTAGGTATAAGAAGCGCTACTACTGTCTGCATCTGGTGTGGGCATTAGGTATAAGAAGTGCTACTACTGTCTGCATCTGGTGTGGGCATTAGGTATAAGAAGCGCTACTACTGTCGGCATCTGGTGTGGGCATTAGGTATAAGAAGCGCTACTACTGTCTGCATCTGGCGTGGGTATTAGGTATAAGAAGCGCTACTACTGTCTGCATCTGGCGTGGGTATTAGGTATAAGAAGCGCTACTACTGTCAGCAACTGGTGTGGGCATTAGGTATAGGAAGCGCTACTACTGTCAGCAACTGGTGTGGGCATTAGGTATAAGAAGCGCTACTACTGTCAGCAACTGGTGTGGGCATTAAGTATAAGAAGCGCTACTACTGTCGGCATCTGGTGTGGGCATTAGGTATAAGAAGCGCTACTACTGTCGGCATCTGGTGTGGGCATTAGGTATAAGAAGCGCTACTACTGTCTGCATCTGGCGTGGGTATTAGGTATAAGAAGCGCTACTACTGTCTGCATCTGGCGTGGGTATTAGGTATAAGAAGCGCTACTACTGTCAGCAACTGGTGTGGGCATTAGGTATAGGAAGCGCTACTACTGTCAGCAACTGGTGTGGGCATTAAGTATAAGAAGCGCTACTACTGTCGGCATCTGGTGTGGGCATTAGATATAAGAAGCGCTACTACTGTCTGCATCTGGTGTGGGCATTAGTTAAAGGAGCACTACTACTGACGGCAACTGGTGTGGGCATTAGCTAAAATCAGTGCTACTACTGTCGGCAACTGGTGTGGGCATTAAGCATAATCATGGCTACTACTGTCGGCAGCTGGTGTGGGTGTTACGTATAGTCAGCGCTAAGACTTTCAGCAACTGGTGTGGGCGTCACGTATAGTCAGCGATACTACTGAGGACAACAGGGGGCATTATGTTTAAGCAACACTACTACTGTGGACATTTTGTGTAATGGGCACTAATGTGAAGCGTAATGTGAATAAGGGGCACTAGGTGCTGTGCAGGGCAATAACTAGGTGTGTGCCAGTGGTGCCTTCCCCTTTTGCACTGTGGGTACATCATGTGGTCCAGCAGCTGCAGTTATTGATTGGCTGTTGGACTGAGACCTCTGATTGGCTCAAAAGCTGGTGCCATATTTGAAAATCAATTCAGTGCCTCTGCAGGCTCTGCTGGGCTCAGGGCTGGACAGGACATAATGCATTGGGCACTTCTCTGGCCATTGTGTAAGGGACACTACTGGTGGCATTATGTGTATAAGCACAAGTACCTGGGGCATTACACATAGCATAATGTCATATGGGCATTAAAGTGTGCAGCATATTGTATAAGGGGAATTACAGTGTGTGGCATAATGTGAAATAGGCAGTACTGTGTGGCAGTACCATGTGTGCCATAAAGTGTAATGGGCATTACGGTGTTATTGGTACTGTCACGTTGCCACGCCCCTTCTCCCAGTTCTCGCTGTGGAAGTGGGGCAATGACAAATTCACTTTCTGGCACAGGGCATAAAAATGTCTAATTATGGCACTGGTGCTATATAATGTGAATAATATGGTGTACTGTGCGGCGTAATTTGAAACGAGTGTACTATTGTGTGGCCACGTCCCTTCCTTGTGAGACCACACATCTTTTTTTTGTGTGCGCGGTCCCTTTATAAAGTATGAGGGGGTGCAAATGTAAAGTTTGCAGGAGAGCACCGAACACCGTAGCACCGGCCCTGACCACAAATGTTTTTTCTAATGCATTCCATCCCAGAATCGTAGCGCCGTGCTGCCCCCTCTCCACACAGCATTTTACCACGATTCGATGGCTTGTGAGGTGATAGCAAAGCCGACATAATGCAATTTAATTGTAATTTAATATGCCTCCTCCTCCCCACATGCCCAAGAATTGTGGTAAAACGCAATGGAGGGGACTAATTATGTCTAGTCACAACACTGAGCAACCACAAATACTGCTGTTGCTTTGCTGCTTTTCAGGCTCTGAGTCCCAATAATATGATGAATAATTTGTATGAGGCAGCATTTGTATCTACAGATGGCGCCGTTTTCATTCAGCCCAGCAACACGCCAAGATGGGGACACGCTAGCATCTCACATGCTTGCATGTCCCATTGCCGCAAATGTGGTGCGCAAGTGTCAAGCATGCATGTCTCAGCTAATGGTGCGTCAAGACGGGCAGACATGCCGCATAGTTGGGTTGAATAAAAATGGCTCCAACTGTACTTAAAATAAATATGTATATACTGTATATATAGTGGGGGGTTTTCACCACCTTTAGGGGCAAAGGAATTTGATATAGATAAAGCAGCACCACTCAGTGTACCACGCCACCACCCTGGGTCCACGCCTCTACCATCCTGTGTCCACGCCACCATCTAATACCTTTAGTAAAGTTGTGGCAAGCGAAGGTGGTCTAGTCAGATACCTTAGAAAAGGGTATGAAATTGCCCCATGTGTACACCCCTTAAGGCTTTATGAACATGTTCTCCCTCCCTGAGAGGTGCTCTCCCTCCTCCCATTGTTCAGAATTATACATGGGCTGAAAACTTCATATACATATGTTTAAGTATATGTATTCAAAGTAATCAGCCCTGTTTCCTGCAGTGTCCGTGGCTGAATTATTTGGTTCTGTGCAACACCCGTGACTAGGTAGAAACACGCGCATCTTTCAGCTTCAGGTATACTGATGTAGTAACCCCGCCTACTGTTATGCTGGCCCTGCCCATTTTGATTTGGTGCTGCCCACATGAGGCCACTTCCAGAAATTTTCCAGGGCCACTTTTGGTCCCCAATCCGCCCCTGCCCGCAGCCCCATCCTTACATTAGTTTAGCAAATCAATTTTATTGATAGTGAATGAAAACAAAGTATTCTTTCATGCACGCTAAGTAGAAGAGACTTGGCTAAAAAGGATATCGTGCAACAAAACCATATTATCCAAACACAAAGTGTAATCTGCTGAATCTCAGTAAGAGAAACAAGAATCAGATTTACCCCTGGGATTTGCTGCAAGTTTGAGGAGATAATTGCGCAAGATATTTTACTCTGTAAGATACAGTATTTGCCTGGAGTTTAAATACATTGTTTGTTTTATGGACTGTCACTGGATGGGAAAGGTAAATGTCTCATTGTTTAGTATTGTTTACCAAGCATTAATGAATTTAATAAAATTTTATTACAGTCACACAAAAAAAAAAGAAACATAAAAGATGAACTACATATCATTTGTCTTTTTTAATTAAAATGTTAACATTCAAAATGTCATCATAGTGAATGACGATTATTATTATGTCATACTATGGGCCTGGTTAATGGTTATAAATATGGATGTGCAGATCCAGATTTACCCGGATCTCTAAACGGGATCTTATTGAAGCCAAAACATGTGACAGCTGATAGCCAATATATATATATATATATATATATATATATATATATATATATATATATATATATATATATATATATATAATATTGCCTTATGGGGACAACACAATATATACAGAATATAAAATATCTTTCAATACAACATTGGATGAGTATCTTTCAGATATTTAGACTTCAAATGAGTATAACAGGCCCAACGCGTTTCGCCATCAAAATGACTTCCTCAGGGGCAGTGAAATCGGCATAGTACATGAATGATTTGTGCTGTAAATCATAATACATAACAGTTAATTATACATTCAAACACAGCACACATAATTATCCAGAAAACATGCATTTTATAAAAAGGAGAGCATAATGCAGATGAAGAACATATACCGAAGAACATTTAAGAAAGCTAACAGCTAATGTTGAACATAATTAAAATAAACCAACTATCTCTGTACCGTCCTCCTCTCCATATATGTTCTTCATCTGCATTATGCTCTCCTTTATATAAAATGTATGATTTCTGTATAATTATGTGTGCTGTATTGGAATGTATCATTTACTTTTATGTATTATGATTTACAGCACAAATCATTCATGTACTATGACGATTTCACTGCACTGAGGAAGTCATTTGATGACGAAATGCGTTGAGCCTGTTATACTCACTATAAGTCTAAACATCTGAAAGATACTCATTCAATGTTGTATTGAAATATTTTATATTCTGTATATATTGTGTTGTGCCCATAGGGCATTTTTTTTTAATTAAAAATTATCTTTTTATTAATTCTGTGTATTCATTAATAGCGCACTCTGAACCCTCCTTCTTTCTCATCTCTAACAACAACATTGGGTCCCATATAACAGGGGATCCCTCAGAGGTGTCGCTTAAAGTTAGTTGAGCGCAGTTTGGGGTTATTCTGTATCTGTTTATATATATATATATATATAAACAATATACACTAAACAATATATATAACAATATATTATATTATACCAATATATATAACAATATATTATTTATATATATATATATATATATATATATATATATATATATACATATATACATATATAAAAACAATATACACTAAACATCGGCACTCACCTTTCCTTGTTTTGGGGTGCCCTATGGCTTGTGACCACATTATTTAAACAGAAATTGTAGGGGGCATATATATATATATATATATATATATATATATATATATATTTAAGGAAAGTTTTGCGGAACCCGGCGATCTGTGCTTAATAAAAATTGGACCAATTTGACTATGTCAAAAAAAGATAGATATTTATTATACTAAACAAGGGAATATAGGGTACACAGCAATCAATAAGAAATGACACTAGCACATAAAAATATATAAAAAAATATATATATAAAAATATATATAGGGTATTGATTATGATAAGAGCAAAAATATATATGAGAGATAAAAGCAATTAAGAGAAAAAAAAAAAAAATCCTTAGGAATAAAAACTTCTTTAGGATAAAAAAATATACAACACAGTAGCTTAAGTGTAAAAGATAAATAGCTTAACTGAGGGATGAGGATAAGGACTCAAAAGCTGCCCGACATGTTTCGTCTTACAAGACTTCCTCAGGGGGTGTGGACAAACTGGTTTGGAGCTAGTATATATCAGTAAGGCAGGCTGACATCACTTCCTGTAGTTAGGTAAATCAATTAAGCCAGATATACTATTTGGATGTTACTTATACACATTAAACTTACTAGATTACATATTAAACAACCCGTTTTATATATATATTCATTGGTCAAATAGTCTCTAAGCGCTGGTGTGTGTTAGCGCTGACGAAATAGTTAATTGGGTAAACGGAGGTTTCAGGAAGTGGGGCGGGACGTCACATCCGCCCCACTTCCGCCCCGCATCCGCCGTCGTCAGGAACGATGTGCGCATGTGGTTTGAGACAATTCTGCTGGAAGGAGCGTCTGGGTTCTCCGTTGTTCTCCGTCACATTGGAGGCGGGTGCTTTATCCAGTGTCAGGACCCGGATCGCGCTCATGCGATTGGTTGTGTTATGCTGGCATCTTGTGGTTAGTTAACAGAGCTGCAGCTTCATATGTTATTTTTCAATTGTTTTGGCAAATAGTGTTCCTTAAGTATAGGAAGCTCATAGAGGCGAACATAAAGTAATGTGGAAGACAAGAAAAAGGAGGTTTTAGTAAATCAGTTATAAATACTCACTCACAGGTGCATGTTTTTGATGGCATATCATATATATTTAAAAAACAAACAAAGGAGGCAGCTATTACTACTAATGGCAAGTATCAATAATTAAATAGGAGTTTAGATCCAAAGACATTATGCATACGCGGAGAAGTAATATATTATTAGATGAAATTATTAGTGGTATCGTAATTCATATAAGGCATAATTTCTGATCAAGTATTTATACTAAAAGGTACACGTCCAACTAGGCAAACTGTATGATCCACCTTTACTTGTGTGTCACCACCTGTTTTTTTGAAACTACAGCACCTGGTATTCCATAGAGGTCTCCCATCCATGTACTGACCGGGCCCTACACTGCTTAGCTTCCAAGATCGGACGTAGTTGGGCGTCCCAGTGTGGTATGGCTGTACGATATTAGATGGTATATTGGCACAAAAGGGATCAAGACCAGTTACCTACTGACATCCGGGTTCAAATACAAGCGTTAGATATGTTATCACTGTTAATATTTGGAGTATATCCAACCTTAATGAGTGGTATACTCTTGTCATCTTGTCATTTCCCATGTAGGATGCGTTGGTAAGGGTTCACAGAAAGGGTGCTATCTCGTAGTTGTCATTAAATCCTTCTGGATGCATCCAACGCATCCTACATGGGAAATGACAAGATGACAAGAGTATACCACTCATTAAGGTTGGATATACTCCAAATATTAACAGTGATAACATATCTAACGCTTGTATTTGAACCCGGATGTCAGTAGGTAACTGGTCTTGATCCCTTTTGTGCCAATATACCATCTAATATCGTACAGCCATACCACACTGGGACGCCCAACTACGTCCGATCTTGGAAGCTAAGCAGTGTAGGGCCTGGTCAGTACATGGATGGGAGACCTCTATGGAATACCAGGTGCTGTAGTTTCAAAAAAACAGGTGGTGACACACAAGTAAAGGTGGATCATACAGTTTGCCTAGTTGGACGTGTACCTTTTAGTATAAATACTTGATCAGAAATTATGCCTTATATGAATTACGATACCACTAATAATTTCATCTAATAATATATTACTTCTCCGCGTATGCATAATGTCTTTGGATCTAAACTCCTATTTAATTATTGATACTTGGCATTAGTAGTAATAGCTGCCTCCTTTGTTTGTTTTTTAAATATATATGATATGCCATCAAAAACATGCACCTGTGAGTGAGTATTTATAACTGATTTACTAAAACCTCCTTTTTCTTGTCTTCCACATTACTTTATGTTCGCCTCTATGAGCTTCCTATACTTAAGGAACACTATTTGCCAAAACAATTGAAAAATAACATATGAAGCTGCAGCTCTGTTAACTAACCACAAGATGCCAGCATAACACAACCAATCGCATGAGCGCGATCCGGGTCCTGACACTGGATAAAGCACCCGCCTCCAATGTGACGGAGAACAACGGAGAACCCAGACGCTCCTTCCAGCAGAATTGTCTCAAACCACATGCGCACATCGTTCCTGACGACGGCGGATGCGGGGCGGAAGTGGGGCGGATGTGACGTCCCGCCCCACTTCCTGAAACCTCCGTTTACCCAATTAACTATTTCGTCAGCGCTAACACACACCAGCGCTTAGAGACTATTTGACCAATGAATATATATATAAAACGGGTTGTTTAATATGTAATCTAGTAAGTTTAATGTGTATAAGTAACATCCAAATAGTATATCTGGCTTAATTGATTTACCTAACTACAGGAAGTGATGTCAGCCTGCCTTACTGATATATACTAGCTCCAAACCAGTTTGTCCACACCCCCTGAGGAAGTCTTGTAAGACGAAACATGTCGGGCAGCTTTTGAGTCCTTATCCTCATCCCTCAGTTAAGCTATTTATCTTTTACACTTAAGCTACTGTGTTGTATATTTTTTTATCCTAAAGAAGTTTTTATTCCTAAGGATTTTTTTTTTTCTCTTAATTGCTTTTATCTCTCATATATATTTTTGCTCTTATCATAATCAATACTCTATATATATTTTTTATATATATATTTTTTTATATATTTTTATGTGCTAGTGTCATTTCTTATTGATTGCTGTGTACCCTATATTCCCTTGTTTAGTATAATAAATATCTATCTTTTTTTGACATAGTCAAATTGGTCCAATTTTTATTAAGCACAGATCGCCGGGTTCCGCAAAACTTTCCTTAAATACTCTTCTTTCTATAGAGACGGTCCACCACCGTCCCTTAAGTAGAACCCGTGCAGACACCCATTGTATAGTGGGGAGTGTGTTTCTTTCAGATCCAAAAGGGACCCCACAATTTATTTTTACAAACATTTTCTGTTCACTATATCTTGGCGCTGAACTCCCTTTCTTTTGTGTATCCATATATATATATATATATATATATAATGGAGGGTGAGGACTGGGGTGCTGCAATCAACAGGTATGCACAGGGATTCTCACAGCAGCACTCACACGGATTTGAACAAGGCAACTTCACACAAGATAAAATTATTAATATATATATATATACTTCCCAAATGGTGGTATAGCGCCTAAATCAAATGTCCATGTGTCACATCAGTGTTCATAAAACCATAATCGTTGGATTTCCAAGAGGTTCTTTATTCAACTCTTATAAAGTTCAAACAATGTCCCAACGCGTTTCGTCTAACATAGACTTCATCAGGGGAAATAGTTCAAATTCTTCTTATGAATAACCAGACGTGTTGTGTCTCGTCCTTAGAAGGTAAAGATAAATTACCTGGATTTTGATCTGTTAACCACCCTAATACGCTAAGGAGATCCCGAAGTAGCTCTCCTCAGTAGGAATTAGAGTTATAATGTGTTAGCCCAATTATCTGAAAAGATATATATGTGTATCTCCTATGATTTCAGTGCAGGACCAATTTTTATAAGTGAAGACTTATATTGTATTATCATCCAATATAGATAGCACCAGATGAGTCCTCCTAAATGAGCTCCTTCTCCTACAGAAAAATCCACCACCTATATACATATATATATAACTACTCCTCAGCTGTATGAGGTGAAGTACCACCACTGACCACTAACAGGTGAAATGACTCCTTTGTGTGCTAAAATATGTCATAACAGAAAGCAAAACCAATTTAGGGACACTGATTTGTTCCAAACTTGCTGGATATGGAGAGGGGGAGCTAAAGACAGAAATTGGAGGTAGAAGCAGATAGGGACTGGGGGTGGGGTGGAAAGCTTGCAGCTAAAAACTGTCACAGCTCAAAGTGGAAGTAAAAACCATCACAGCTCAGAATTAGTACAAAAGTACATTGCAGAAGCCTTCATTTTGATATAGTACTGATCAAGAGTTTGGTTACCATTCTTCGGGAGGTGAAATAGAACACAGAGCAACTCAAAAGACATAACAGAAAATTTGACCTTTTTATTTTTTACACTTTTTCTTTTTTTAAATCCTAACCTCAAAAAATGGGAATTTGCTGAGAATATTATTTAAATATGTATGGCCAGAGGGAACAGGGAAATCCAATAATAATACCCCAAGGAGCCAGAAAGGTGGACACTCCTTTGACAACGGGAGCTGTTCCTTAAAAAGGACATTTATCTTAAATCCAATGACGGTTACACAACGCAGAGCCGATCTGATGTCAGATACATTGCAGAGCATAATGCGATAAAGATTATACAGTGCAGAGCCTCAAGAGATCCTCTGTAATCTGGATCTAATAGTAGCTGGCATACAAACTATTATTACATCATTGCTACTCAGAATCCATTAATGCTGTCACAAGGAGTATACCTAGCAGTCTTTCCTGAATCCATTCCCAGGTAGAACATGTAATGTGTGTCCTTGTTTTAGTTTTTTTTTTTTCATTCTTTCCCAGTATTGTTCCTTCTGTGAAATACATTTATTTGGTACACCATCAGCGGTAGCCTGGCAAAGGAGTCAGAGCTAACAAAGTACTTTGATTGGAGGATAAAGCCAGCCATTCAGAATGTTGGGAGGTCCCAAAGGAGGAGTCATTTTATTTTCATGCGTCAATAGCAGAGATTTGGTGGCTGCATAGCATCCCATAGACTTGGGGCATCTTCATTGCGAAGCTGCCAGGGAATTGAACTCTTGCGTTGTAACTTTGGCTATGTATAGAGGTTACCAGTATTATTTTTTTATTTATTAACAGTTTCTTATATAGCGCAGCATATTCTGTTGCGCTTTACAAAGGGGACAGTGATACAACAAAACAGGGTATTTACAGACAGTCAAAATGTAGGAGGGCCCTGCTCGCAAGCTTACAATCTAATAGGGAAATAGGCATTGATACATAAGGATAGATACTGTATTCTTTATTGCATCAATTCCACCAGAATGCAAGGTTCTATGACTGGTTCTGGAATTTGATAAGCTTGCCTGAAGAGATGAGTTTTTAGGGAACGCTTATAGGTTTGGAGACTGGAGGAGAGTCTTATTGTGCTTGGGAGGGCATTCCACAGAGTGGGTGCAGCCCGTAGAAAGTCCTGCAGTCGGGAATGGGAGCGAGTAATGAGTGTGGATGAGAGACGCAGATCTTGGGAGGAGCGTAGAGGTCGTGTTGGATGATATTTTGAGATAAGTGAAGATATGTAAGTTGGTGTAGTTTGGTTTATGGCTTTGTGTGTAAGTAAAAGAATTTTGTATTGAATACGGTAGAATACAGGTAACCAATGAAGTGACTGACAGAGTAGCTTTGCAGACGATGAACGTCTGGCTAGGAAGATTAGCCTCGCAGCTGCATTCATAATGGACTGTAGTGGTGAGAGTCTGTATTGGGGAAGGCCAAAAAGGAGACTATTGCAATAATCAATGCGTGAGATGATGAGAGCATGGATTAGAGTTTTTGCAGTGTCTTGTGTAAGGTAAGGGCGAATTTTAAATATGTTTTTTAGGTGCATGTGGCATGATTTTGAGACAGATTGAATGTGGGGTACAAAGGAAAGTTCTGAGTCAAGGATAACACCTAGGCAGCGAGCTTGAGAGGTAGGAGTGATTGTCATCTTCTCAACAACGATAGAGATATCAGGTTGGTAACTACTATTTATTGGTGGAAATATAATTAATTCTGTTTTTGAGATATTAAGTTTGAGGTGGCGAGATGACATCCAGGATGAAACAGCAGAAAGGCATTCAGAGACACGGCTCAATACAGATGGGGACAGGTCCGGGGAGGATAGGTAGAGCTGAGTATCAGTGGCAGATTCAGGGGGGGGGGCACCTGGGCACAGGCCCCTTGTCATTTTGTAGCTGAGGACCAGGGCTTTCCAACGAGCCCAGCCCCGTGTCTCTAGCCCCTCGGGAACCAAAGATATCGCCTGGCAAAGCTGTAACGTTTTTTCTCCATAGGATAATATGGGACCCGGCAATTCCGACCCCCACCTAGTTCCGACGGTTGCCAGTTCCCTCTCTGGCATCACAAATCGCTGGGCCTTCAATATGATACCAGACTTGTCCATATCGGTGAATCGGTTCCAGAGATATTGCATGTAAACCGATTTTTTATTTTTGAAATGTAATTTCATGGCTGTTCATGTTCTTTGATGGCAGATTACTCTGGAACCAAACATTTCAGTTTCACTGGACCAAAATCATTCAAAGCCCACTCAAATCAATATGATACTTGTCTCATGTAAATGGGTCAGTTGGTTCCGAAGATATAGCCGGTTAAATGAGATAACTGGTTAAAGAGGGGGAGGGGTGGTTTTCTCCCCCTCACACCAGAAAATGCAGGGACTAGGCTGGTGTAAAGGGGGCCAACCTGGGAATGCATTTTCTGGTGTGAAAGGGGTATTATTTCAAATAGCCGGTACCTGCAGTGCTCTGAATACAGCCAGGCTCTGCCACTATCAGTGGCTATCACTTCTGCCTGGCGGCGGCTGTACCCCATTTACCGCGAGCATGTATTCTCCCTTGGCAATGAGCATGTAATCCCACATGGCAACGAGCATGGAACCTCTGGCAATGAGCATGGAACCCTTGGCAATGAGCATGTAGATAAGCAGCACTTATGTAGCATAATTTTTAATAGGCATTATAGTGTTTGGCATAATACATAATGGACATAATGGCATGTAACTTAACCTGTAATGGACATTATGGTGTAAATGTTTAATGCGCGCCTTTGATGGACAATGTCCCTGTTTATGAAGCGTATTGGGAATTTTGGCTTAATCTGTGTGGCATTATGTGAATTCTGGCTCAATGCGTGTGGCATTATGTGAATTTTGGCTCAATCCTTGTGGCATTATGTGAATTTTGGCTCAATCCGTGTGGCATTTTTTGAATTTGGCTCAATCTGTGTGGCATTATGTGAATTTTGACACAAACCATGTGGCATTATGTGAATTTTGGCTCAATCCATTTGGCATTATGTGAATTTTGGCTCAATCCATGTGGCATTATGTACATTTTGGCTTAATCCATGTGGCATTATGTGAATTTTAGTTTTTATGTTTCTTAGGGAAAAGGAATAAATCCAGATCTCCCAAGAGCCCCCGGCGCTATTAAGATTAATAGTATGAAAAATTATATAAAAATATATTGAGGAGGCCCTGATTGGCTGCTGCAGGGGTGAGAGGTCTGCCCGACCTCTAATGGAAGAAAACAGAGATTTCTTTCAGACAATATTTGTTTGGGGTTACCCACTGCGCTGTCAATCAGGACAATATAGATTTAGATGGTCTGAGTATATGGCACAACAAGCACAATGAAGGAGGACACGCTGTATTTAAAACAATTGAATTTTATAGACAAAAATAATAATAATAATAATAATAAACCCACCTGAAATTTATTATTATTTTTGTCTATAAAATTCAATTGTTTTAAATACAGCGTGTCCTCCTTCATTGTGCATGTTGTGCCATATACCTCAGACCATCTAAATCTATATTGTCCTGATTGACAGCGCAGTGGGTAACCCCCAAGCAAATTATGTGAATTTTGTCTCATTCCATTTGGCATCATGTGTAGGGGCAAGTATAGTGGGGTCTAGTATTTTGTTGCATAATGTGTATAAGTTGTATATGGTGTTGTACACTACACTCAAGGACATGCCCCTTGTTGAGTGGCCACACCCCCTTTCCGCAGCGCGCCTTTGGCGCCGGCAAACTGCGTCCTTCAATTTTGTCGCCATGGGGAGCCTGCGTACTTTAAATGCCAGGGCCTATTTTTAATCCCATTCCCACCCTCTCTCTGCCGCTCTCTTAGCATGTACACTGGCACCACTAACACTGCCCCTCCCCCACCTAAATCTTCTTTTATCATGGTGGCCCCCCTGTCCATTTTATCCTGGATCCGCCCCTGCTGAGTATCAGTACTGTATGATTTCAATTTTGTATGTCAATATACTTCAGATGCTGAATGTTCATGCGTCCCTTTAAATCTACATATCAGGTCCACTTTGTCTCGCAGAAGATATAAATGGTAATCACAGTGAAGCGAAGTGTCTTCCTGTTTCACTTTTATAAAGTTACTCATTTCCAATTAACTCTGGTTTCCCTAATGCGGAAATGCCAAACATTGACACAGATTAGAGAAGGCTTTAACAGGATATAGCTTACTCAGCTAGACTTTCAACCCATGAACACAAAACTTAATGGAAAATGAAATCAATCTGCCTCTGGTTACTGTACATGTAGGCCAGTGTTATAAAATCGTACAATATGTTCCTCTAAACAAGTTCTTTACAGAAAAATCTCCCTGTGTTTTTCATGTCACGGGGTTACCACTGAGCAGCACAATTTGTCCGTTAGCACTAGCAGTGTATTACCCGCTAGGCAGACTCCCAAACTTGCCAGGAGCGGTACAGGGGGGTTATTCTAATTTATTCGGTCCTCCGTGCCTTCTGCACGGGGCACCAATGTTTTGCATCTGTGCATGTGCAGATGCAGAGTGCTTGCGGCCACAGCGAACAGTGTTAGTCGGGCGCGCACACCCAAGATTGTGGGCGCAGGGTGGCGGGCTGGGAGATTTGCACATGGGAATGCCCAGCATTTCATAGGCGTTCCCATGGAAATTGCCCGGTGACGGGGGGGGGGGGGGGGGGGGGGGCGGGCAGCTGACATCATCGAATGTCAGCTACCCGCCCATTTCCTGTTGAGTGTGCATGCAAAAGGTTTATTGGGGGTGGGACAAGTGGTTTTAGACACGGTCGACTATCTTTAGTCAGCTAACTAGACAGTTTTGACTAAAAATGGCTGATCTAGACAGCTTAGTCTGCTATAA